>NW_022145605.1:38815857-38825857 GCF_000002235.5 Strongylocentrotus purpuratus
CAGTCATGA
The DNA here is from genome assembly GCF_000002235.5 of Strongylocentrotus purpuratus. Lineage (NCBI taxonomy): Eukaryota > Metazoa > Echinodermata > Echinoidea > Camarodonta > Strongylocentrotidae > Strongylocentrotus > Strongylocentrotus purpuratus. The sequence continues at coordinate 38,815,867 of NW_022145605.1, forward strand.
CATTGCGTTAATCTTCATTTCATGAAGTCTGCACTTTTCAGGAAGAAGTGACCCCCACATGCATATCGCGACGACTCCCGAAAATGCAAATGTCCCCGCCCACCCGCCGCCTGGCATCCCCTACCACTACCCCACAGCGCGCCGCCTGTGGCTGTGCCTCATGCGGCCGATCGCACGACAAAAGGTGATGACCGATTCAAGAAGAAAACACATTCATTAATCATTTACTATGTCAAATTTATCCCAAAGTCTCAAGGAATTTACTTTAATGGTATGGCAATTCATCTGATACTCTACAGTCAATTTCTGATCTAGCAGATTGACTCAACGGTTAGTTAATGGCAATATTAATTTCTCCTCACTCTTCACTGAAACTGGTCACAGGGGGCTGCCATGTTGGAGCTCTTTCATTAAATGATTTTGAATCTCGTATAATTTTGAGTTAAAAACTTACTTTAAAAACTTTATCTCATGTAATATATTTAATTTTAAAAAAATATTTATATATATAATTTACAGGCTGTTTTTTAAATCAATTTATCAGATGATCACAATCCAATAATACATGTATTTGACTAGACCCTGAACAAAGTTGAAGAGCGCCATCATAATAAAGAAAATCATTTCATTTTGATTTTTGTGACTGACTGAGCCGAACCGTTTGCTGTCGTAATTCTGACCTTTTTTTCAGTTTGTAAGGATAAAGAGAAGAAAAAAAGATGGGTGTCTGGTTAATGGATCACGTTCGCCTCCTGAGAAATGAAGGACTCTTCGGAAATTTGTCTATTTTGGTGAGGCTCAGGATTTTTTTTAAATTATCAGTCCCACGTATGTTTCCTTGTGTGATGTGTAGGCCTATACTGTTCCGACTTTCTAAGGCAATGGCATTTCTACAGTTCTGAATGAATGAATGTCTGTTTTGCTCTGTGACTATGATGACTGTGTTTTGTTCTGTTACTTAGTGGATATTACTCAATCTTTAGTGAAATCTTGTGAGCACATTTGCAGCTGCACCGCAATGACCACGCCTAGAGTAACAGTAGGGGCGCTGGTCTGAGAATAAGGATCGTCTTCATAAACGAGGATCGTCTTCTTTAACACTGACCGATGCGTCCTCAAAAATAAGGACCGTCTGCATTTTTGCAGACGTTTCATATTTTTGATCGGCGCATTGGCGATGCAAAAAACGGATTCTGCAATGATTTTCTTGATGCAATTTACATTGACTTTGTACAGAGACCTTCACATTATGAGCAATAAATCCTTGGGAAGACGGACAACCCATAAAAGTAGACGGACAACTAGGGTTATTTTCCCCCGGGGAATCCATTTTTGGCATCGCCAGCGGGCCGTTCTGTAACATGAAACCCCCAGAGCGCCGATGAAAAAAAACGTCCTCGAAAATGCAGACGACCCTTATTTTTGAGGACACATTTTGTCTTCGTTTATGAGGATATCCTTGTTTATGAGGACGATCCTCATTCTCGGACCAGCGCCCCTACTGAGTAAAGGAGCCGGTAATCGGCCAGCTCCAGTTTTCGGCCGATTGGTTGGATGCAAGGTAAAATCCCTCTAAAATACATCGCATAATAGCATAATACATATCCCACACATACCATACCATGCCAGTGTCACTGAAGAACCACATTTGCAATTAAAAATATATCCTAAAATATCACATTTTAGCGATGTAATCGGCGGTCCCGCTACCCGAATCTGAAAAATCGAGTATCTTACGCGTGTCTGTAAGAAATATGGGTACCATAAAATGAGCTTTATTTCAAGTATTTTTCAGATTTAGAGCCCGATTTTGTGCTAGTCGCAAGCTCATAAGTATCTCATCGCATGTATTAAATCAATGCAGCCGCACACCGCAACGCACACACGATATCTCTGTCTAATTCAGATTCCAATATCCGATCACCGCAGTACTAGTTTTCGGCCTGGCAAGCTCCGGGGAGCTCCGGCGTGGGATATCTGCTCCGCCCGCTAGTGCTATAGATCAGCGCGGAAACGTGCTTCCTATTGACTTTGTACATGCGGCCGAAAACTGACTCCGAAACAGTGAAAATTGAAATGAATATTGTCATGGCAATTCATGATTTTTTTCTGGGATTCTTGTTTTGTTTAAATAATAATAATATTTGCTTCATGATTTGAACAAAAAATGATAATAAATAGGAAGTAAAGGGTCCAAAAAATAGGATTTTGTCTTAAGTGGCCGAAAACCGGCTCCTTTACTCTAAACAGTAGTAGACTAAACCACGTAAAAATTAAGATTAAGAATTTCATAAAAAATATTGATTGATTGAGAGAGCATATAGCTCTCATTTATTTCTTCCAATATGTACAATTAAAAATCAAACAAATTTACAGTATGTCATGCATAATTTCATGTTTACATCAAAATAACAGAGTAATAGTCTACATAGATGTACATAAGAGCTAGTAATACAAATAAATGAAAGAAAAGGGTGTCCCGAAAAAAGCCTCCAGGGCTTGTAAGGAGGGGATCACCAGAGTAAACAAAAACAAAAAAAACAAAACAAAAAAAAAGAATAGTTGTTTACACTTTACAAATGAATTATGAATAATGCTAACGACAGCCGGAGGGGTGTGACCGTTGCGATGCCACACTCCAGCACTCTACAAAGCTGAGTAGCAAGGTAAATTGACATTATTTAATTTGATCATTTAGAGAGAAGGAATCTTTTCATTCGTTTTTTAAAGAGTGCATTGAATTGTGTGTGTTGAATGTCAGAAGGCAAGGAATTCCAGATAATGGGGCCAAGGTAACGAAATGATTTTGAAAGTATATTAGTTTCTGTTTTCCAGAAATAGAATTTGGCTGACTGTCGAGTAGAGTAAGCATGGACATTTTTGTTTAAACAAACTATTTGAATAAGATAAGGAGGGAGGCATTTAAAAAAACGTGTGCATCAAAAAAGCAATCAATAATTTGTTTGAGTCATACACATTTAATGTTGAAAAACGGCGGAATAAAGGTAAAGAAGGGTCTAGATAATGAGCATTGGCACAAATTCGAAGTGCTCTTTTTTGAAGACGATGTATTCGTGATAATTTAGATGCATGTAATGAAGCCCATACCACATTGCAATACATAACATTGGGTAAAATAAAAGTATTATACATGGTAAATAGCAGTTTAGGTGGTAATATACATTTCACATTGTTCATTATCCCAGTAATTTTTGATATCTTACTACAAGTTACATTAATGTGAGAGTCCCATGTTAAAAATTCATCTAACTGTACGCCTAAGTATGTAAAAGTAGAATATTGTTTCAACTCAGACCCGTTTAGTAACAGTTTTACGTCAGAGTAGTCAGGTCTTTTGTTTATTCCTGAAAATTACAAATTTAGTTTTCAAAATATTTAACGACAATTTATTACAAACAAGCCAATTATACACATGGTCCAGGTTTATATTAATCTTACGGACTAATGAATTAAAATTTACATCAGAGGCTATCAGTGACATATCATCTGCAAATAAGACAAATTTAAAGAAATCTGAACAGTTTACTATGTCATTAATATATATTAAAAATAAAAGTGGGCCGAGTATACTCCCCTGAGGAACACCGGATGAAATCATTTTAGAATTTGATGATTGACCATCATATACAGTAAACTGTTTCCTATTTCTTAAATAACTACAAAACCAAGAATGTGGTAAGCCTCTTATTCCATAAAATGATAACTTAGATAACAGTATTGAGTGTGAGAGAGTATCGAACGCCTTCGATAGATCCATGAAAATAGTGATTGCATGTTTGTTTGTATTAATGCATTTGAGAATATGTCATAAAGTTCAATCAATGCAAATTCAGTTGAACAGTTCTTCCTAAAACCATATTGGTTAGGACTAAGCAAATTATTAATGATAAAAAAATTATACAATCTATTATATACGAGTCTTTCGAGAACTTTAGAAAACAATGGCAAAACAGATATTGGTCTGTAATTATTACAGTGAAATTTACCACCCTTCTTATAAATAGGAATAACTTTTGCTTTTTTCATCTTATCAGGAAAGACGCCGGTTTGTATAGATAGATTACATATGTGAGTCAAGGGTTTAATAATGAAATATACACTAGGTTTAAGAATATCGGGAGATATGTTATCGTATCAAGGGCTCTTTCCGGAACTAAAATTCTTTACAACATCAACAACTTCATGTTCGGTAATAAGGTTAAAAAACAAAGATTTTTCAGACATTTGAGGCATAAAGTCAGAGAATTTTGCACTTGAATTTGGTAAAGATCGTGTACATGTAAGGTTATCTCCTACACTCACAAAAAAAGTCATTAAATAAATTTGCCACATCAAACGGATCTTCTACCTTGATATCTTGGTGAATAATAATGGCTTTTGATGTTTTGTTTCTACCTAGAATTTCGTTTAAAAATTGCCACGTTTTCTTTAAATTTCCTTTGAATTTGTCAAATTTTTCATGAAAATATAAATAAACTATTGTTGTCAGTCATCCACGTTTCAGTAATTCCAATAACGGAAAAGGAATATTTTAGTAATGTTAAATCATTGTTAATACTGTCAAAATGTCTTCTTAGACTCCTTGCATTGTAGTGAATTAAACTAAATTGAGAATTATTATGATATTTAGTCAATATGTCTATTGACTAATAATTTTGAAATAAAATGCAAAGAAAAGACCTATTTTATTGCAAAAATTAGTATTCAGGCGTAACAGAGACAGGTTGAAATAGAATTGTGCACACCCGTTGCGAGACTAGCGACATCTTTTGTTCTTTCTCTTCTCTTCCCTGTCTCTCCCCCTCACAACGGACACTATTCCTTTTTTTTTTCTTTTTTTTTCATTCATTTATTGGCTCATTTCCTTTTTCAATTTTTTCCCCTCTTTTTAAAAATTTAATTTTTTCCTTCTAGTCACCCACAGAGGCCCTTTCCCCCCCCCCTCCCCCCTGCCAACTTATCCTTTTTCTTAATATTCTTGTCAGTTGTGATTCTTCATTTAATTTTCCTTCTCATCTCTTCCCTATCCTTTCTACTGTAATGCTTTTGAGGCTCTAGTCGGTAGTCCCCTTTCTTCATGTATGTTATTATCTTTGTAACTCTTTGTTATACCTTTTCTTTATTTTGCTTCTTGATAACACTTTTTTTTCTCTTTGAATTTAATATAGATGAAGAAAAGTAAGAAAAGTGGGCATGTAAATATGGAGTAGACTACATGTACTTCACTTTTATCTTGGAAATAACATTATTTGAAGAAAAAAAATAACCAAGCAATGATGTACGTTAAAGTAGATATTCATTGATTTTAAAAACTAACTTTATGTTCATTATTGCAAAGTTGAAACTTTGATTCGACAAGGTTATCAAAATTCAATGCTTGGAAACATTCAAAGTAATGATTATTATAAATTACAAAACGCTCAAATACAGCATAGCACCTGAACAGCTCTCCGAACGCTGCTGAGATGTGTGAGATCACAGTATGGACATGACTTACACAAGCAGACGATGTCCCATGACATCTCACACACTTTCAGTGCCTGTGTTTTCATCTTCTCCTGAGTTCTTTCTCTTACTTCACTACCGTCAGGCTAAGTGTATAATCTATTGCCTCACTCTAAACCCCGCGCATGGCTTTATTTTGATGAAAAATGCAGCGATACAAAAATAAAGGAATCTGTCGCTTGTAAACAAAATAAGACGCCATTGTATATAGCTACACACCGGGGTATGTTCGGCGTTTCAAGAGGGAACAAATGCCATCCTTAATTTCATTCGGGGGGGTTTTCAATTTGAAAGTCTGGTTTCTTTGATTGTTAATTAACCCCTATTCTGTGTATTTACAAGCAAAAGATTTTAGTTATCAGAATCAGGTCATATCCCTGTTTGAATGGTTTGACATGCCATTACATTTATTCAAGATTCAAGATTCAAGATTTTATTGTCCATAATATAATACAGAAATTTGTTTTCCATTGGTATAACATGTAGTACAAAAAACATAAGACAAAAACATGGTGTCGTGTGCTGAAAGCCAGAAGGGCGTCAAGACTATATAAGAAAAAGTCTATGAGCAGGTACGGTCCTCTGGCTTTCAGCACAAAACATGACAAGACAGTTATATGACTGTATACACACTAAACTCATTAGAATTTGAGAAATAATAGCTTTGCAATTATGTTCATTCTCTATGGGATGTCGTCTGCTTGGGCAGTGTTGGTCCATATAGTGACGTCATTAAAACAACATTTTCCGGCGAATCTCTCGTAGATCCCAGCTGCTATCGAGGTGGTTGTATTTGCATTTTTATAAATCACCCGATATGTACATTGTAGTTGACCTAAAACTTGTACGATGGCCATCTGTTAGCTTACCAGTTTCTAGTGATACATTAGTTGATATATTTGTGATCTTCTTTGAATTTCACCTTTAATCCTATCTTCCTACTACTACTTATTTTTAAAGTGCAGTAATAATAAGTACTGTTATCGTTACAACCCTACGCATGAGAGGTCTGCATTAAGGTAACATAATAAATCTTTTACACAACCTCCTGTCCTTTCATGGCTAAACCATTGCAATGTTTTGTTGTGATTTCCAGGCCAACTTGGTGAAGACGGCTTGTGAACAGAATACTGAATTGTTAACCGTGGCTGAGAGATACCAACTACTGGTCTTTTATGCAGATGCTTTGTACGAAGAACAAGAATGCAAGAGGGCTGAGGTAAGATCTCCTAATCTTTATTGTCTCCATCCAATGTTAAAATCTGTTCTGAGAATAGATGTTATCCCTCGTGAACTTGAGAAACAAAGATGTTAGTAATTTCTTTATTTTTTTATATTTTTTTAAAGAATTAGACTGGGCTATTTTCTGTTTAAATTTGGAGCACACCTCTATCGGGAAAAATATATTTTGCAAGATCTGTCTCACCTCTATTGAGATGTTATCACCGATTGGGGTTTGGGGGCAATTAACTGATTCTATGCTGTACGACATGTATGTACATGTAGGACATTTACCCATTTATTTCATCCAAAAATAAGAGATCTCTAGATATAACCATTTAAGGACATATTCCAGTTACTTATACTTTACACAAAAGACATCACTTCCTTCAAATTTAGCTGTAATTCTAAATAAAAATGTGCCCCAGAAGGTGACACTCTTTCAAGCTTGAATTAACTTGATACATTGTCATGTCTGTCATTCTGGCTCAATGCAGAGATGCTTCTAATAGGGTGGTTGAGTGGTTTAAGCACTTGACTTAAAATAAAAAGGTTGTGGGTTCGATCCCGATACAGCACTAATGTCTTTTGGCAAGGCACTTAAAGGTAAAGACCAGTATTGGAAACGCCCCAATTTCAAAAAATGAAATGGAAGCTCTCATTACCAATCATGTGAAAGAATATTTTTTGACTAATACATGATGATAAAAAATTTGCCGGGAAACCGCCTACCAATTCATATATTTGGTAAAATTGTTTCTCTCATGGTCTGTGAGAGATATAGGGTAGTCCCATATACATCTTTCTGTGTATAGTGCTTGTAACTTTATGAAGAATGGGCCAAATTTCTTCTCATTTTGATGATTCCAGAACCTTGCAGATGCTAGATGCTAGATGATCAACCTTTTCTGATCGATTCCACAACGTTTCTTTCACAATGCAATCGCATGACCATAACTGGTCTTTACCTTTAATAGCTACATTTGCCTCTCCAATATCCGGGAGATCGAGAAAGGGGACCTGATAGGATGACGAAAGCCTTAGGTAGTAATTGCTGTATGCCCTCGCAGTGATCATATGGTAGGAATAATCCCCAGGGAGTGGAGATGGTCTACATTGAGCATGAATGAATCTGATGACCGAGGTAATGATATCTGTAAAGCATTTAGAGACTGTGTTTCGTATTTTAGGTCTATATAAATCCAGATTATTATAATGGATGATATAACTCTGTATTTGCATCTCTCAGGGAATGTACCGCAAGGCCCTGCAGCTGAAAAAGATGATCAACAAGTCAAAGGTGAAGGGTCAAACACAAACCAGCCAACAAGCAGACGACAACTTGCCCTCGGAGCTAGATGTCAGGTTCCGCATCTACCAGTGCCACAATATTCTCAAAAACCACAGAGAGGCGCTCGCTGTGGTGAGTGAATTGCTCTCACGAGAGACATGTCTTTGGTTATCTTACAAAGGCCTATGATGAGATATGAAACCGGGGAGATCAGAGATTTGGCATTGAATTAAGATTTTTATAGATGAATTTGGTTGATGTATCCAGGCTTCTTGGCAGGAATTTGTTTACCCCGGGTCCAAATTAAGTGAAATCTTGCTTTTTGTGGCCTACCAGGGGATGATCTGAAAAAGCAGAAGCACCTGTACAAGTTGAAATTATGTATTAACATATTTATTTACATTGATCTACATTTGCCACACTCCACCCAGGTGAAGTAAATGGGTACCTGGTAGGAATTTATTCTTTGAAACGCAGCGCGCGTAACAGCTGCACTGCTAAAGCCACGGTAATTATGCTGCATTATTGTAGAGCGCTTAGAGACTTCTGACAAAGTAAGTGTTAGGCGCTATATAAGCACTGTAATTATTATTATTATTATTATTATTTCCCCTCTGTCTCAGTGGTTCCCTTATGGGGGAGAATTCGATTTTTTATTCCAAAGTCCCCCACTCATGGTATTAGTTCCAAGAATGCTATGCACTACTGACAAGAAGCCTGGATGTTGCTAATAGACCAATTCGTAGTTTATAGCACATGGTTCAGATAACCCCAAATATCCACAGATCTTTTAAAAATAGATAAATCCCATTTTGTGCCTTTTGGAATAATCACAGCTAAAGTCATGGTGGTGAGTCTTTGTTTGCCCTCTTGAAAGGATTATTTCCACCTGTGTTCAATAGAATGTATCACAGGTGCATGCATGAATAATGATTACATAACTTTTGTGAGCATGTATCTAGTATAAGGCTGTGCACAACAATGTAATGAGGTACCCGAGTACACTCCCAGGCTTACAAGCGAATACTCGAATATTCGGACGCCACGTTTTTTATTATTTTTTTAATTTTTTTTTAATTTTTTTATTTTTTTATTTTTTTTGCCACCACCTTACCACTGGAGCAGTATCCCAAGTCCATCGTCGAAAACGCATGCAATTTTATTTCGAGCAGTTGAAGGCGCCGATTTAATAATAATAATAACAGTAAACAATGCTGTTTTAAAAACCAAAGATGGCGGAATAATCCATTTTCCTCGGAGTCCAAACAGAAATCTGGACATTTGGTCCCAGTTTCTGAGTGGTGAGTTTGACAGTGCGTGAGTTGGGAAACATTTTTACCGACGGTACCATGCCAGCGGCCGCCGCTCTCCCTGGCACGGGTACCGCTAACCGTCGGCCTGGGAATTTTTTTTGTTTTTGTTTTGTTTTTTGTTTGCAGCCAAATATTCGAGTAAGAGAAATCGTACTCGAGTAGTTGTCAACCGTGCGGGTGCTCGAGCATTCAACTACTCGTCGCAGCCGTAATCTAGTATTAGTCTCAGCGAGTTTTACATTTTTGTACAAGTGACCTTTATCTGCGCATGCGCAGATTGCATCTACGAACTGGTATATTGTAATAGTTTGTGCATTCATTATATCATTATATCTCCTCTTTTTGTTTCAACTCTTCATGATAGCTTGAGAGTATCCCTGCTAAGATGCGAGAACCCAAAGTCAACATGGCCCTTGCTAAGCTCTATCAGAAGATTGGAATGGAACGATCAGCTATCTACGGGTACAAGGAAGTACTGAGGTAATGACCAAAAAGGTTTAGACCTACCTTCAACTAGAGATTAACTACACTGCTTTCAATGCTTTCAATGCTTTCAATGCTTATAAAGTATTTGTGTTCTCATTCCTTTAAAACATAAATGTGGATGATACAGTAGAAACAGTCGCTATCAAGATTAATT
>NW_022145605.1:38830857-38913357 GCF_000002235.5 Strongylocentrotus purpuratus
TTTATGAGTGTGATGGTAACAGTAGAAAATAATTTTCTATGTAACTTGTTTGCAAAGACCAAATAAAATATCTTGTATAAAGATGTTGATAAGCTACATGTATTGCTCCATCTCTTGCAGTCTTTCCTTAGAGCTGATGGAGGTGACGGACAAGAGAGGCGAGCCTTGGGTTGCTATGGGTTACTACTGTCTCTGTCCTTCTGCTGGTTCATCCAGATATGCCAGGGCAGTGTACTTTGCACAAAAGGTGAGCAGATAATGCTAACATCAAAGGGTCAGTGATACAAAGACGTAACTCCATTTTAGCCATTTTGAGGGAAAATGGTGTATGTGTCACTGAGCACTTGGGCCTTAAGGAGTTAAGTCTATGTTTCATTAGCGGTGTTGGGTGGAGTTAAGTCTTTGTGTTTCCTGGAAAGCCCACATTTTTCTGAACATTTTGATATCAAATACTCATTTTAGCACAATACGGAGTTACGTCTTTGTGTCACTGAACCCTCGACATGATCGCCAGGATTTTCAACAACTCGATCCAATGTTAATTCAATAGCCAAATGCAACATATATTAAAAATGTGCAAACATTGCAATGTCATATTATATAAACAAATTTTGGTAAGCAAATATACCAATCTTGCCTTTGAGCTGATTTCTTGAAAGTCTTTACAGTCTATAGAGGTGTTTCACAAAGACTAATATCGACTTAAGTTTGACTTGAACTATGGCAGGCCATTCATCCCACTGGTTGCTCTCACTATTGGTCTCTTAAGTATGATCTTTAGATAATATTTTTTCGTTCGATAATGAACTATTAAAAAATGAAAAATCTGTAGATTTGTGACCACGATTTATACATCCCTTGAAAAACCAATGCAAGGAATGGTTAGAGGAACTAATGGTATGAGCGGCCTGCCACAGTTGAGTCCAGCTTAAAGTCGATCTTAGTCTTTTTGAAACACTCCCCAGGTGGGCATTTCACAAAGCCTTTTTTCAATGACAAATAACAAAAATCAATGACAAATTTGCTGATAACTAATCAGAAGCAAGGAAATCAGTAGCTAACGTCATTTGTCACTGATGTACCGGAGTGTTGGCTCAGTCAGTAGAGCGTCCGCCTCACAACCGGGAGGTCGTGGGTTCGAACCCCGGCCTCGTCATACCAAAAGACAATCTGGCGCTGCTCAGTGGCTGCCAGGCTCACGATAAATTGGGCAAAAAGAATTTCCGTTTCGGTTTGATAAAATTTGGAGTGGACTATTAGGCTATTATTATATTATTATTATTATTATTATTATGACAAGTTTTGTGATTCACCCTCCATGTATTCTGTTTATCTCTAGGCTTATCCACTGAAAGGAGGCAAGGTGCAGGCCCTACTCCTCAAGGGTAAGGGGCTCCTAGAGATGAACAAGGTCCCGGAAGCTACCCTGCATTTCAGAGAGGCTGTCAGATGTGCTCCTAGCAGATTTGAGGCTCACGAAGGTAAGAGTAGTGTCATGGTTATTCCTTTCAGTGACATACCATGGGTCATTCAGTGAGGGCACTGACGTCATTGGGGAGGGAGGGGGGCAAGGTACGCAAAAAAAAAACACGTTTATTTCAGGGAGGCTGTGAGATGTGCTCTTGGTAGATATGAAGCTCACAAAGGTAAGACTTCAGTCATGGTTATTCCTTGTAAAGGAGAAATATGAGGTAGTTGATATGAGGGGATGTGAAGTTGAATCAACCTCTTATACTGTCATTATGGAGAGTGGTAAAAATGATGAAACCGAATGTAACATGTATATAGAATGAGAAGGATGATGTATTGCCAACCATTTACTGAGAGCTAAAAGGTGTTAAATGATATCAGTAGACAAAGGGATAAAGCCTTTCTACCTCTCCACTGATAAAATGAGCCTATCTTTCTTTACATGTGGCTATGAGAGTCATAATTTCTGTACAAATTTGTGATCCAACATTATTGGAATATCTAATTTCATTAATTTTAAGGAATTACCATTGAAGACTATCAAGGATTTCCATGTAGTGATCTTGCTGATGTACATCCTGCTATGCATATTTTCTGTATGAAAGGAGAATGAGTTTAGTAGTAAATGAGCTCCTAACAAAGTTCCCAAACTACCATAATTCATATTGTTACAAAAATTTGTAAGAGAGAAAAGTCATAGCAAATCCTTGGTGAATCTAGGTATGTCATCCCTGTAGAAGTGTCGTAGTCGAGTGGTTTAAGCACTTGACTTGAAATTCAAAGGTTGTGGTTCGATCCCTGATACGGCACTTATGTCCTCTGGCAAGGCATTAATCTTCATTTGCCACACTTGACCCAAGTGAGGTAAATGGGTACCTGGCAGGAATTAATTCATTGAAATGCTGGAGCGCTGTAATTGCAGTTAGGCTAAAGCCGGGGTAATAATTAATGCGCCTCTGAATAGAATTTCTAGATAGACAGCGCTATAGAAATGCCTATAATTATTATTATTATTATTGCTTGTTTGTTTAGGTTTGGTTGAGTGCTACGTGAAGGCCAGCAGGATACGAGACGCCATCACAACTTTCACCAACTCTGTCAAGGTCCTAGGCAACAACCCTCGTACTATCACCTTCCTTGCTTCTCTGCTGGCCAGGGATAGACTGTCTATGGATAAGGTAAGAAATTGAAATCTATTTATTCAGATGGTCATATCTAAGCCAATACTTAACATATTCAATTGGTTTTTGAAGTTTGGACATTATTTTGTTGCTCTTTCGGAAAATGAAGTTCAAATTGAGAAATTCTCAAAATAGATTTTGTTGATGTCACAGCTTCGTTACTCTATAGAAGAATAAAGTTAACCTATTGCCTACTGAAACCAAGTGATCCCTCTCTCTCTCTCTCTCTCCCCCCCCCCCCCCCCCCCTTGTTTGATTGCCGTTGTAATGGCTGCTTCCAAGGCAGTTTTCTAATCGGGTTCCATCGCTCAAATGCGCTTTCGGATTTAGGAACCCAGCTGAGGTACCCTTACAATACCAGATGGTTACACTTAGCAAGAAATGAGAGATTTCAGTAGTCAAACAGGTTAATAGAGACTTCATTTCATTTCATTTCATTTTTATTTTTTCATTTCCAACAAAATACAATACATAATAACGAATACAATGTAAAATGTATACAAAACATAGTTACATTGGTAATAAACAAATCTTAATAATAATTTATACATTTTAGGAAGACAAAAAAATGAATTTCAGCAGGGTGTTGCCTGTGTATGCATAGGTTTTAGACCTTTCTCTAAAGCTGATACTGAGGTATCCTGTCCAGACTGTATATCATCCGTTTGACTGAGTTTCTTCATTGAGATACTAATTCTTTCAAGGGGAAATAATTGGGTGGTTATTATGGAGAGGTGCTCACAGCAGGCAGTCAGGTTTTCCTTAAATCCCCTCTGCACTACTTATAGCAAACAATGCCTAATCGGTGACCATTCGTCCCCCATGATCCCCTTTTTCTTATGTTAATTGAGAGCTGCTTTAATGAGATAACCACCTGTCAGTGACCAAGCAGGGAGGTCTAATCCCTCCTGGCCAAACTATTGCAGAGGGGCTTTAATGTGAAAATTATTTCATCTTTATTCCTTTGTGTTTTTATTTTCTCCACAGGCTAAATCACTTCTTGACAAAATGCTACTTCAGGATCCCAACTACCTCCCTGCCATCTACCTCATGGTCGACATACTCAACGAAGAACAGAAATACTCAGATGCTATTAACCTGTAAGTTTCCTTGTCTAGGGAAGTGTAATTGAGATATATACATACAAATGAGATGTTGGGTACATTGTGTTTAAAGTGACTACATGTAGGTAACATTGTCTCAATTTTTGAGACAAAATCCTGGATTCAGCTCATGCTGCAATCATAATTATAAACCTGTAGATCAGTCAGGAATCCCATGACTTTTACAAGCAGATCGCCTGTCTGATTATCAAGATATATATGATTGGAAATCGAAATTTCATTTTTTGTTTTTGTAAGTTTTTATAGCACTACCGTCTATTGGGGAAAATGAGTAAGGTAAAACAGGTTGCTCAAAGATTTTTACTTTTTTGAGGCACTTCATGATAATTTTGAAGCGCAATTTCTTTAGGGCTTCAATATTACACCATATCACAGGCACTGATAACACGCAGGGCCATGCATCTCAGATTTGTTTATGTTAAATGATGCCTTTAAGAATATGATTCATGCAACAATTCAGTTTTTTCTTTTTTTTTAAATTATTTATTCATTCACTATTTATTGACCATGTCTGGAGAGTTATTACATCAATAGGACAATCGTTTCATTTTCCCCAAATTTCAAAACACCCATTACATTCTAAAGTCTTATATTGCTAAAAAGTTTGCTGCTTAATTCTATAAGAGCTTTAACGATACAATTATTATCATCATTTTGTAATTGTGTGCTGGTTAATTCTATAAGAGGCCTAATCAAAGAATTGTTATTTTGTAGAATTCGTAAGCAGTTGGAGCAGCAGAGTACGAGTCAGCTCCATCAGATGCTAGGTGATTGTCTAGCACTCAACACTGAACCTCAGGAGGCTCTTGATCAGTACAGTATAGCTCTCAGGTAAACACATACTTTTAACACCTCCGTGACAACCATTCCACATTTTGTTGTTTGGCTTAAATAAGTTTTGAAGCAGAGCTGTAAAAAAAAAAAAAAAACGGATGTGGGTGTCGCAGTACCATATTGTGTTTGATGATAGGAATTCTATTAAAGAAAAAGAAAAAATTCCTCAAATTGACAACATGTTAAAAGTCTTCAAAATCATTGAATTTCCAATAAAAAATTTCAATTATTTTTCTTTCCAACTTTTTGCCCAAGTTCCTACCCATATATTTGTATTCAGAAACATAACATTTTATAACAACAATTTAGCAATAAAAGAAAAATATTGTTGTTGCCAATTTGAAGAATGATAAGTGATTAATTTAGCTGTGAGATAAATTCTCTCTTGAAAGGGTTAAACACTGCCAATAACACAAACAAGAACAGGACACCCCCCCCCCCATCCACCCTCCAAATCAGAAAATTACCTATATAAATTTAGCACCCCTTTCTAGGGGAAGTCTCAAGGGGGTATGGACTAAGGGTTAGTTTTGAAGAATTTAAGAGAGTTATAGAGAGTCCTTTGTGGTAGTTAACAGTATACAAATGATGCATGCGTATGAGTTCAATATATGATCTATCCGCACTCGAGTTGAGGCTGTGTTGAGTGCGATAGATACATACAGCATCAACAAGGGTGGCTAGATCGTATAATGAACGAATAAAAACATGCATCATTTGTTTTATACAACGAAACTCCTAGATCATAAAAAGAATTCATTCAAGATTGTTTTGTGACAGTATATGGCTGACAAATAAATCTCAAGTTTAATAAGGCTTAATTTAGTGCGCACACATATCTATAGATATAGCAAGCGCACTTACTTCTATACCCATTTACGCATAGTGCTCCGCAAGAATAGGCCCACGCACACGCAGTATTAAGCGCTCTAACCTCTACGCGCACTACTGCGCACTGAAAAAGAGTGCAATAGGACTGGAAAATATTGAATGCATTTTCATGAATCAGTGTGCAATAGGCTCAGTAAATGAATCACACGTGACCGCACATGACCAATCATTTGATTAGGATCTGGGAGTGAGTTGTGTAATGTAAGATGTACATGTATAGGAGAGAAGTCTAAGGTTTACAGTACTAGTAGTTGTTTTGAAAATAAAGAGTATTGATCATGTCTGGTGTTATTCCATGCATTTTTCAGGTCCTAGAAAACTGCAGGAAGTCAACCGTGGTTCATGTCACTATTTTGTCTCCCCCCCCCCCCCCCAAAAAAAAAAATGAAATTTTGTAAAAAATGTAGTGCTATAAACTAGTGCATCATTAATATTGTAACTGAGTACATTATCTCGTATTCTTTTCCTTTCTTCCTGTCTTTCCTTCCTTTCTTCTTTCTTTCTTTCTTTCTTCCTCTCTTTTCTTTCTCCCTTTATTTGTTATTTGCCGATATTCAAGATTAATTAATCTGTTCTCTTTGCAGTATGGATCCTAACAATGACAAGGCTCTCCAGGGGATGCACAAGGTAGAGAAGTCAAGCGATAGTCTGGAAGCAACGGCAGAAGATGACATGGATGCTATAGAGGAGAGTGGAGAGGACGTGGGAGAGTATGAGAACAGTGACCCAGAAGGCTCATGGGTAGATAATGAGGTAAGCTGTGGTTTGGGCGTTTTTGTTCTTTCCAAGAGATAAGAGATTTAATTTTTATGCCTCCGCCACCGAAGGTGGTGCCGGAGGCATCATGTTTTCGGGTTGTCCGTCCGTCCGTCCGTACGTCCCGTTTGACCGTTATCACAATATCTCAAGAACCATTTAAGATTTAAACTTAAGACTCGGGAATAGTATTTATCACCATAGGAAGACGATCTGATTAGATTTTGGAGTACGTAGGTCAAAGGTCACAGGTCACAGAGGTCAACTTATGAAATTCCTTGTATTGAGTTTGTTAGCGCGATATCTCAAGAACCATTCGAGATTTAAACTTCAAACTTAAGGATAGTATGTATCACCATAGGAAGACGATCTGATTAGATTTTGGAGCACGTATGTCAAAGGTCAAGGGTCACAGAGGTCAACTTATGAAATTCCATACATTGAGATTGTTATCATGATATCTCAAGAACCACTGGAGATTTAAAAACTTCAAACTTAAGGATAGTATGTATCACCATAGGAAGACGATCTGAGTAGATTTTGGAGCACGTAGGTCAAAGGTCAAGGGTCACAGAGGTCAACTTATGAAATTCCATACATTGAGATTGTTATCATAATATCTCAAGAACCACTGGAGATTTAAACTTCAAACTTAATGATAGTGTGTATCACCATAGGAAGACAATCTGATTAGATTTTGGAGCACGTAGGTCAAAGGTCAAGGGTCACAGAGGTCAACTTATGAAATTCCATACATTGAGATTGTTATCATGATATCTCAAGAACCACTGGAGATTTAAACTTCAAACTTAGTGATAGTGTGTATCACTATAGGAAAACAATCTGATTACATTTTGGGTCACGAGGTCAAAGGTCAAAGGTCACAGGGCTCATTATGTATGCAAAAACAGCTTGTGATCGCGTTATCTGAACAACCGATTGATGGATTCCTGCCAAACTTTGGTCATGTATGTATCTTGCAGAGCTGATGAACTGATTAGATTTTGGGGTCACGAGGTCAAAGGTCACAGGGCTCATTATGTATGCAAAAACAGCTTGTGATCGCGTTATCTGAAGAACCGATTGATGGATTCCTGCCAAACTTTGGTCATGTATGTATCTTGCAAAGCCAATGAACTGATTAGATTTTGGGGTCACGAGGTCAAAGGTCACAGCGCACATTGTGTATGCAAAAACAGCTTGTGATCGCCTTATCTCAAGAACCGATTGATGGATTCCTGCCAAACTTAGGTCATGTATGTTACTTGCAGAGCTGATGAACTGATTAGATTTTGGGGTCATGAGGTAAAGGTCAAGGTCATGCGGCTCATTAAGTATACAAAAATAGCTTGTGATCGTAATATCATTAGAACAGATTGATGGATTCCTGCCAAACTTAGATCATTTATGTATCTTGCAGAGCCAATGAATGGTTCATAAGATCAAAGGTCATGGGCTCATTATGTATGCAAAAATAGCTTGTGGACGCATTCTCATTAGAACTGACAGATGGATTACTATTTAACTCAGGAAATCTTGCAGAGCCAATGAACTGAGTAGATTTTAGGGTCATGAGGTCAAAGATCAAAGGGTCATATATGTATATGAGAAATTGCTTGTAATCACGATATTCTGAGAACATGTTAATGGATTACAATTGAACTTGAATTTGAAAAATTTCTTCCGTTTCGGTTTGTAAAATTGCTCTATGACGGAGGCATCATTTTCGACTGCGCACAGTCGAATTCCATCTAGTTAGTCATACTCTCCGCTACTTAGAGGTGTTGTGGTCCAATGGATAAGTCTCGGGACTGTGAACCACAAGGTACAGGGTGCAATCAAATTCTTGCCAAAACACTAATGTCAAGACTTTAAACTACATTTGCCACACTCCACCTAGGTGAGGTAAATGGCAGGCCTGATAATTACCCGATTTAAATTGGTTTCCGTATTTTAGCACATACCAGACTTTTTCCTGATTTTATTTTATTTATTTTTGCCCCCATTTAAAAAAAAAAAATCCTGATTTTTAGCCCTATTTTTCAGATTTCCCCCCCCTATTTTTTTACCCGGGGGGGGGGGGGGGGGGGGGGGGGGGGGGGGGAAGTGCTCACTATCACCCCTGAAATGGGTACCTGGTAGGATTATTCCTTGAAATGCACTGTGCGCCAATAACGTCTGCTGGAGCTAAAGCTAGGGTAATAATTCTTAAAGCTACTCGGAAGCGCATAGGGACGTTATATCATAATGTGTTATTGGCTATACAAGAACAGATTATTGATGTCCTTCCATATGACTTTCTCTTGTTTACAGTGGTTAAGCTGATGAGACCTCTCCCCCAGATCCAGTAAGAGAGTGAGAGAGAGAGAGAGAGAGGGATCGGAATGAGCAATTCATTCTTACTGGACACCAATAATACTTCTGTTGGAACCCATCAGATATGAGTGGTGAAGGACGATGAAGCCTGGCATCAACCAAGTGTTCGATTTAGGTAGCTTAGCCAAATGTATTGGAATGTAAAGACGCCTCTGGGGGGTGTTTTACAAAGATCCTAAGTTGGACTTAACAAGTATGGAAAGCCATTAGCATCCTTGAAAATATTTTGTAAAAATTATTTTAAAAGGCATAAAATGCTGATTCAAATCATTCATATTTTCTATTATCATGGGAGATTTCATGTTTTTGATGTGGAATTTATGAAAAGTCTAAAATACTTGAATTTTTGCTTTTGAATATATTTCATTATAGGGCTACAAATGGCTCTCCATAATATTTAAGTCCAACTTAAGAGTTAAGTTTGACTTAGAATCTTTGTGAAACACCCCCCTTGAATGCAAAAGCAGTATTAGTTTGTAGTGATTGTGAATTCAAAGTTATTCTTTGGCACATCCGAATAAAAGTTAGGTAACATTAAGCCTAATCAAGATTGTGCATGCATTTACCAGCTCCATATCCTAACAGTACGATTCGACATTTACATCTACGTGAAAACATTATGATTTTTCAACAATTATGCACTTTTCATTCCGGATGGCTCTTTTCGTGCCACCAATTTCTGCTAAGCTACCATATTTTCGGCCTATCCGGTACCTATGAATGAGCTTTTACCAAGTACTTTGTAATTGAGAAGCAGCTTATGGGTCTCGTTAGACAGTGATATGCAGTTCTGGGATGTACAAATTGTACCATCAACTTTCTTACTCTTACTCTTTAGGATCTAAATGTTTGAAGGGGTACTTTAAGATTCTGATCTCTGAATCGCGAATAGTAGGAAATTTAAAGTTGATGTAGATTTGTAATTGTTCAGCAAGTAATTCAGGACCCTGTTTCATCAAACTTATTATCACTAACAAGAGCCACAGATCTGTCACAAATCTGCTCAAAGCCAATCAAGTGTGAGTATTTCAGTATCTCTTAACAATTATCACATCTCGTCATTGATAACAAGTTTCATGAAACAGGGTCCTGGTGCTTTAACAGGACAAGTCCAAGGTGCTTTGTCCCTTTCTTTACGGTCACCATCACCAGTGTTTGTAAACGTTAATGATTTTATCAAGTGCACAACCCTACCAGAGCTTGAATCAGACCAAATAACATGGAAGATAAATTGTAACACTTAATTTCAAGTTGAGATCGCTTTGAATCAATCGCAGCTCTTTATATCAAGACAGGGCCTAGATGTAGCATATAATGCACAAAAAGGCTATTCTATGCAATGTGCCCTGTAGGACGTACGTCTGAAAAATGAAATCTCTCTTGATATAACCATCAAATAATGTTAGTGATGCAAGAAGCCTGGGGAGTTTCACAAAGACTAAGATCGACTTTAAGTTGGACTTAACTATAGCAGGCCGTTTATGCCATGTTTTTTCCTTCAATAATGAATTATCATGAAATGTGGATTTGTCACTACGATTTGTACGTCCCTTGAGAGACCAATGCCAGTAAATGGCGGGAGCACACAGTGGCACGAACTGCCTGCCATAGTTAGTCTAACCTAAAGTTGTATCTTAGTCTTTGTGAAACACTCCCCAGAAAGAACCATTAGTCAGTGGTCATTTCTGTTTTTGATGTCAAAATGGGTAATTGTAGAAATCATTTTTTTGTTTAAATCACACAAGTTTTAGTGTCTGACATGATAAATTGTATTCAGAATTTCAGACATATGTGTATGGTCAGTGATTGAGAAGTCTTCTTTACTTCGTAGACTGCTAAAAGTATAATCTTGTAACATTTAATTTTAAGTTATTCATTGGCCAAAATTTGAAGCTGGTCAGCTGGTCAGCTGGTCTGAAGTTGATGGATTTTGGAGTTTGTAAAAAGTCTGTTAAATTATGATCTTCTCATTTTAAAACATGTAATATGAATTGTTATGGCAAAAATATTACTAGCAAATGAAAACTTCAGAACATCTGATTTGTAATTCTTCCTAAAATGTGATTTTTCTATATATTTTCAGTTACTTTTCAAGGACCAACTTGGTTAACAAGAAAGATGTCAGTAACATTGTTACACACATAGTCCCTCATTGTAAAGATTTTAACTGTACTGAAAGTTGTTAAAGTTAGTTCCTATGTCGTAGTTAAAGGGATTGTGTCATGACGAAACTATGTGTCTTTCCCGTGGCCCTACCCGGGGCCAATCAGGGATAATACAACTACGGACGATGCGACCGCAGCATGCACGTGCATGCAACATATGCGAAACCGAAGCATGAGGAAAACTTCAGGCTTTTTCGTGAACACTATCGCGCGCTGACCCAGTTAATCAAGTCCATTCGTTTACGTGCAGTTGTCCAAAAAGGAGACGTAGATGGCATTAACTAGTATTTGCCATGATACACTCCCTTTAATAACTAGAAGAATCGCCATGACTGATCAAATCAAATATTATTGTTGATGTTATGCAAAACAATACGTGGATGCAAGAAAGACCTATACAGGATACCTGCTGCATCTATATAGTCTTTATAGAGAAAGGGAGGGACCACCTGTCTATAGTGGTCACTTTTGTTCCCTCTATGAGATGTTTGTATCATCATCCCTGCCTAGAAAGACCACCCGTTTATTGTGGCTAGTTTGACAGGTCCTCCTATGTCGTCAGTATAATGTAAAACCACAAATCGAGGGGTCAGTGACACAAAGACGCAACTCCAGAAAAAGAGGTTTATGTGTCACTGAGCACTTGGGCCTTAATGAGTTAAGTCTATGTTTCACTAGCCATTGACTTCAATGGGGTGTTGGGTGGAGTTAAGTCTTTGTGTTTCCTGGAAAGCCCACATTTTTCTGAACATTTTGATATCAAATACTAATCTTGGCAAAATATGGAGTTACGTCTTTGTGTCACTGAACCCTCAAAATGTTCATGACATGAATTTTTTGTGAGTTGTAAGTACTGGTATGGCCCTGCATGTTCACAGCAAAAAGTTTTTATGAATTGCAAAATTTCATGTTGTGTCAAATTCGTATCAATTATATCATGGCATAAAACTTTCGCACATCTGAAGCACTTGTGAAATTTCAGGGAAAACATTTCATGCATTTAGAGATTTCTGGTTTGATAACAGGCTGGTTTGATAGCAGATACCAAAGTAACATATGTACATGTATATGTATTTGTAATTCAAACAAATACATGGAATATAAAGGGAATAGAAATTACATTAAAGGCTCGTTCAAATATGAAGTGACAAAATGCGGCATTTTTTTGTTAATGATGTGAAGTGTTGTACGCTTCGCATTCCTTTATCTTCAGCACTATCTTATAATACAGAGTTCAGTGAATACTCACAAGTCCTTTATTGCGTCCAGTCGCCATTCATTAACACAGCTTTTCTGCGGCTCTTTTCCACGCCATATGATATCTGAACAAGCCTTAATGGTTATCTATATGTAAATATGTAAATTGTAGACTACATGTGAAGTACCTATTAAAGAAAAGATGAAATTTAAAAAATCACAAATTTATGAAATTATGTGTTTTTATTTGCTCTTTATACTACTGTGATTTACAAGGATATTCATACAAAATAATCAATGACCCAAGAGTGATAAACATAAGTCAACACGTTCTTGGCTAAGAAAACAACAACTCAGCAGTTCATATTTATATACAAGATGATATAATAATTATAATAATAATGAAAATAAATAAATGACCACAAAATAAAAAATTGAAAATTAAACAAATGTTTTTTTTTAATGCATGAATGAACGAAAAATTAATTGACAAACAAATGTTTGACATATGTGTTCACCCATTTAGTTGAAAATCTTTGTTTCCTTGTCAGGATCTAAAATGTGAGACTAGTATGGTGGGCTTCAGTGAAAAAAGAGTTGACTGATTGCCTTAATTTTATAAGTCCCTGTCAGATATTTCCACTAAGAATTCATACAAAGTCAGTGATAGAACATCAACATATTGAGCACAAGGATCTTGTGATACAAGCTAGAAATACAGGGTATTTTGTTTGTCAAAATGTAATTTGTTTTATTTGAAAGAAAGACTGCCCTTAATTCAGTTATAGTTCATGAAGAGTATAGAAATTTGATAGCATCAGTAAAACATACTGTACGATACACAAAAATTGAATCCGCAAAAGTTCATATTTTTCATCTCATTCCGGTACAGTTTTAGCTACCCACTGCAAATAAGGCAGATTTCCATTTTCAATAGGCAGGCTGATGACCTCAGCGACATCGTAAGGATGATTTTTGCGCACAAATTCTGAGAGTTCATCGACCTTTGTCCTTTTGGTCTTGATCATTAAAAGCAGTTCTTGGTCCTTCTCGATCTTCCCTTCCCATTCATACACAGAGGTCAAACCAGGGATGATGTTGACACATGCTGCTCAACAATGTCTCTGTCAAGAAATAAAGGAAGAAACAAATATGATAAAAATGCTTAATTTCTTGCAATTCTTTGGCTGTATGACAAGTGTCAGAATGAAAATGTTTTACAGTAGACTTTTTTTCTTATTTCCCTTTTATGTTGGAGACGTAGGAGAGAGGATTTATGTGAGGAAATGAGCGAGTTTGGCAGTGGTTTTGGATGATTGGTGTTTTAGAGATAGATTGGTGAGAGGTTATTTGTATTAGTTTACAATATAAAAGGAAATATTGACACTTTTAAAACAACAATTTCATTTTCACATTTAAATCATATCGACATTTCTAGACTATTCTTATTTCTATGATCACTCCAACGGCCAACCATGTCCACTCTCTGTCTCTCTCCATGATTATTTATGATAACTCTTTTCATAACTTCAATTATCTGTTGAACAAACGAGCCTGAATAAAGCAATTTTTGCATCTCTGAGCTGAGGTCAGGAGTGCTTGGATTTGTGTGTGTATTGTAACAAAACCTGTTATGAAAACAAAAGTAGTCAGTGAATTTTTAAAGTAGAGTGTCAAAAATGGTAGTTTTTCATGAGGATTCTGCTCATCATCTTTTGATTTGTAGCAGAGATAATCCCTTTGCAGCAAATGTAAATATAGGAAATTGGTATCCCAAATGGGAGACTCCCAGTTAGGCTACCCAAATCTGGACAAAAGTCTCCCAATGTATAGCCTATAGGAGGTAGTCTCCCATATTTGGTTGTGCGCCGTTAATATGACCGATGTTCGTTAGATAAAGGTTTGACATCCCAGCAATATCCACTCATCCTAATGAATATTAATTAAGCTAGAAATAGAATATTAGTCCCTAGGGATATGGCCAAGGTGTATTAATGCCAATGGAGCAAGGTAAGAAAATAACAATAAGCTAAGGAGGGTTTGAAACCAAGTCGATGCGCTAGTGCTCTCTTAGTCTTTGGTAAGGCAGTGAGTCTCATTACCAAGTCCCTCGGAGAGGACTTAAAGCCATCGGTCCCCTGGTTGCTTACTAACAAGCATACACCTGCTTCTTTAGCAGTCAGGTAAAAACAAACAAACAAACAAACAAACAAACAAATGCACGTGTAACTTACGAGGCCAACTTTTCAGCAACTTTAGCATCTGGGACCGTCACAAATGCTGCAGTCAACTTGCTTGCTGCCTCGGTGCTTGATTCGTTACTCGTCATCGTCCTCGATGAGACCAGTCCAACATTCGATTTAGTAGGAAGAATTCTCTGAAAACACCTCAAAATATCAGAGACATGACTAGAGAGGAAAATTGAGAGACCAAACTATTTTTTTAAGGGTACGGCCTCATTGGAAATGAAAAGAGGCACTTAAAACTGTTGATATAAAATTGACAACTCTCGGGTTTGAAAACGGGCAAATATAAGAGGTGAATGGGCACTTATCAGAGGTGGTAATGGACATTTCTAGTACCTGAAAAGGCCATCTGTCACAGGGATATCATCGTTGTGATTTTACATGCTATTCACAAGAAAAAAAATCGACAAAGAAAATGCAGGTTTCACTACTAAAGTAGCAACATCATGATTATGTCATCTCTGCAAATTGAATTGTATAATCTATTTGTACTTGTTAAACAAAGGATAAATGTGATAAAAACAGAAATACCCTTCCAACTGTGTAACCCACGTGATCTTCAAGAGTTGGAAGACAAATGTAGACAGATCTCCCCTGCTTCACAGTACCTTCCGTCAGCTCTCGCCTCAAAGCAGCCGATTTCACATTGCGACGTTTTTTTCGTATCGACTTCAATCTGCAGGAAATATATCATTTGTTTTAGTTAGGTTCTTACAAACGCATGCTCATTTATATCAAGAAGATATAGGCAACCTAAATTAATAAAATATTGAATTAAAGGCACTCCTCTTCCTCCTCCTCCTCCTCCTCCTCCTCCTCATTACTACCCCCAACCCCACCTTGAGTTTTTTATGCGTATGTTTTGTGTATGTTTTTTGTGAAACCCCCCCCCCCCCTTTGAGTTTATTTTTATTTTTTTTTGTATAT
Organism: Strongylocentrotus purpuratus; assembly: GCF_000002235.5. NCBI lineage: Eukaryota > Metazoa > Echinodermata > Echinoidea > Camarodonta > Strongylocentrotidae > Strongylocentrotus > Strongylocentrotus purpuratus. The sequence continues at coordinate 38,846,025 of NW_022145605.1, forward strand.
AAAAAAAAAAAAAAAGTTATGCCAATGGCTGACCTAAAAAAAGGTGACCTTAACCCCCCCCCCAACGGAACAAAATGTCAAATTTTCAAATTTCGAGACCCCCCCCCCCCCCAAAAAAAAAAGTGTCCTCTTAGGAATGCACATTCACTGCATCTTTGATTGGTCATCTCTATCACTCTCATTTTTTTCTTCTTCTTCTTCAAGATAATCTGCCTCCTTCCATACTGAAGATTCTTGCAGATGCCATATATATACTCGGCCTGGTTGGGGTGTGCAGGTGGACCGGCCGGCCACTACAACATGGTTTCTCCCTACTCTTATACTAAAAGTGTAATGAGTTCTTAATGTTCAAAGGTGGTAACTCTCCTCTATACGGGGCCTCCATTTTACGTCCTGTCCGAGGGACAGAGGGACACGACTGAACCTTTCGAAAAAAAGATGCATGATTCAGGGATATGGTTAATTTTCATATTAAGACGTCAAATATATACCCTTTCAGAATTTTTGATTTCCATCTTTGAAAAAGTAAACAAATTGGATTGAGTTGAAAATGTTTTATAATATAAACATTATTGTATTTTATTTGTATTTTGCTACTTTTTTGTTATTATTATTCATATTATTCATATCATTATTATTATTATTATTATTATTATTATTATTATTATTATTATTATTATTATTATTATAATCATCATCAACATAATCATTGTTATTACTATTATAAAGATTGCGCCCAATTTTTAAATAATATTGATAATTTAGCTGTAATTTAAAGGAAGATGTGTAGCATATAATATATACTTACTTTAGTTCTCTCTTTATATGCCACCTTTTTATAGATATTATCAACGGTTCCGTGCTGGCAAATCAAAACTTTTGAGCCAAGTATCATAAAGGGCACGTACCCACTGAAGGGAATGTGAGTGTTCTGCCAAGTATCATAAAGGGCACTCCACTGAAGGGAATGTGAGTGTTCTGCCAAGTATCATAAAGGGCACCCCATTGAAGGGAATGTGAGTGTTCTGCCCAGTATCATAAAGGGCACCCCACTGAAGGGAGAGCGAGTGTTCTGCCCAGTATCATAAAGGGCACCCCATTGAAGGGAATGTGAGTGTTCTGCCAAGTATCATAAAGGGCACTCCACTGATTTAAGGGAATGTGAGTGTTCTGCCAAGTATCATAAAGGGCATGTACCCACTGAAGGGAACGTGAGTGTTCTGCCAAGTATCATAAAGGGCATGTACCCACTGGAGGGAATGTGAGTGTTCTGCCAAGTATCATAAAGGGCATGTACCCACCGAAGGGAATGTGAGTGTTCTGCCAAGTATCATAAAGGGCACCCCATTGAAAGGAATGTGAGTGTTCTGCCAAGTATCATAAAGGGCATGTACCCACTGAAGGGAACGTGAGTGTTCTGCCAAGTATCATAAAGGGCATGTACCCACTGAAGGGAATGTGAGTGTTCTGCCAAGTATCATAAAGGGCATGTACCCACTGAAGGGAACGTGAGTGTTCTGCCAAGTATCATAAAGGGCATGTACCCACTGAAGGGAACGTGAGTGTTCTGCCAAGTATCATAAAGGGCATGTACCCACTGAAGGGAATGTGAGTGTTCTGCCAAGTATCATAAAGGGCATGTACCCACCGAAGGGAATGTGAGTGTTCTGCCAAGTATCATAAAGGGCACCCCATTGAAAGGAATGTGAGTGTTCTGCCAAGTATCATAAAGGGCATGTACCCACTGAAGGGAACGTGAGTGTTCTGCCAAGTATCATAAAGGGCATGTACCCACTGAAGGGAATGTGAGTGTTCTGCCAAGTACCATAAAGGGCATGTACCCACTGAAGGGAATGTGAGTGTTCTGCCAAGTATCATAAAGGGCACCCCACTGAAGGGAATGTGAGTGTTCTGCCAAGTATCATAAAGGGCATGTACCCATTGAAAGGAATGTGAGTGTTCTGCCAAGTATCATAAAGGGCATGTACCCACTGAAGGGAATGTGAGTGTTCTGCCAAGTATCATAAAGGGCACCCCACTGAAGGGAATGTGAGTGTTCTGCCAAGTATCATAAAGGGCACTCCACTGAAGGGAATGTGAGTGTTCTGCCAAGTATCATAAAGGGCACCCCATTGAAAGGAATGTGAGTGTTCTGCCAAGTATCATAGGCATGTACCCACTGAAGGGAATGTGAGTGTTCTGCCAAGTATCATAAAGGGCATGTACCCACTGAAGGGAATCAGAGCCACTCGTACTGGCGGGAATGTTATCTGATAGAAATTGTATTTTTATACTTGAACTTATTTTGCAACAAAATGTTTTTTGATGATACCTATATTTATAAAATATGAATGTTGCCACCAATGCCTTTTCTTGTATTTAAGTCATGTGCCAGTAAGAAGCAGGTTTCTAGCACAGAGAATAGGTACAGTTGAGCTGATTTCTGCACAGTTTTCAAATATGCTGTATCGCCAAATGTGAACATCGTGGTTTCAACGGGCAAGCAACCATCATCAGAAAACTCTGCAGGTATCAGTGAAGCTGTCCCTGTTCCCCTTGCTGTCAACTTGTTCCTTTTGAGTGTAAGAAATAACTTAGCTAAGCCATGTGTTTATCATTTGTGCCATTTTTCTCTTGTGTGTGATTTAGATTGTATAGTTTTATACTTTATACTGAATTCTTGCCATAAACTTAGATATTCCCCTTTTATTTAACAAGTATTGATCTTTCATGCTCAGGAATTGTTTCCAACAACCTTTTGTTTTATGTAATAGTCTTTATCTGCATTAAAGTCTTGGGGTTGTGAGGAGCAGTGTTGCAGCATGGAGACGAGGTAGAGCTGCACTGATGAATGCCCAGCTTTCCACTGTGCTGTTTTGCTGAATATGAGGAACTTCCCAAGTCTGCTGTTTTCTTGTCTACTAAACAACTGCGGGTATCAGTGTAGCTTTACCTAGTCTCTATGCTGCTAACCTGCTTCTCACAACCGCTAGACTTATAAGTTACCAGGTAAGCCAATATATGTCATAGTTTCTTGTAACTGAATTAAATTTGAAATGAAGTAGCACAATTTATAACAAAACAAATATCTTTGTGATGGCCTGTTAACTTTCTTAAAATCAATTATGAGACTGACAGAAATACACTAGGTATTTATACAGCATGTTTTGGAAGAAGTGTCAGGATGGTGATGGAAAGATTCTGTATGTATAGAAGACAAGTTAAATAGAAGAAGGTATAAAAATAAATATTCTATATTTTTATTATCCATTTTGATACCATATACATGTACATTAAAAATATGAAAATTACTTTCTGTCTGGCATGTGTATATATTATGTGATGCAATATTAGTTGCTCTATTTTTATTGTGTGAATGTTCAGAATGTATTCATGAAGTGACTTTTACACTTTCTTCCTTGATCAGGTGGTCATATAGATGTCATTTAGAGGACAAAGAAGACGTAAAGATCATGAAGGGATAAAAGGTACATCGAAATGACCAGTAAGATGTAAATATCACGTCAAAATTTGATGTCCATACAACGTATACACCTACAGACGTCTTTCTTGGGTAAAAGTTGACGTCTTAAAGATGTCTTTCTTTGACTAATAAGACGTTAAAATCACGACAAAATATGACGTCCCTACGATGTCTTCCTGTAGTACAAGTTGACGTCTTAAAGACGTCTTTCTTTAACTAATAAGACGTAAACATCACGTCAAAATATGACGTCCTCACGACGACGTACGCGGGTGCAAAATCATGTCTTTTTGACGTAAAGTTATGTCGTCTTAAAGACGTCTTTTTTTAACTAAAAGACGTAAATATGACGTTCATACGACGTCTTTCTATGGCACAAGTTGACGTCTTAAAGACGTCTTTCTTTGACTAATAAGACGTAAAAATCACGTCAAAATATGACGTCCTCATGACGACGTACGCGGGTGCAAAATCATGTTTTTTTTACGTCGTGTTATGTCGTCTTAAAGACGTAGTGCAAGACGTAAATATGACGTGATATTTACCAGTCTCTGCTATCAGGGTGTGAGTGTTCTGCCAAGTACCATAAAGGGCACGTACCCATTGAAAGGAATGTGAGTGTTCTGCCCAGTGGCGGATCCAGGGGGGGGGGCCGGGGGGCCCGGCCCCCCCCCCCCTGAGAAAAAAAATCATGTAAAATCACGTGATTTTTACCTTTTTGGGGGGTTGGGCCCCCCCCCCCTGGCGCTCAAGGGGGGGGGGGGGTGCAAATTGAAATTTTTTTGAGGATCAAAAAAAAAAAGTGCTCACTACCCCCCCCCCCCCCCCGGCGCGATTTTCAAATTTTCGGGAGCAAAAAAAAAAAGAAGTTGGGCCCCCTCCCCTAAGAAATCCTGGATCCGCGCCTGGTTCTGCCAAGTATCATAAAGGGCACTCCACTGAATTAAGGGAATGTGAGTGTTCTGCCAAGTATCATAAAGGGCACCCCACTGAAGGGAATGTGAGTGTTCTGCCAAGTATCATAAAGGGCACCCCATTGAAGGGAATGTGAGTGTTCTGCCAAGTATCATAAAGGGCACTCCACTGAAGGGAATGTGAGTGTTCTGCCAAGTATCATAAAGGGCACCCCATTGAAAGGAATGTGAGTGTTCTGCCAAGTATCATAAAGGGCACCCCACTGAAGGGAATGTGAGTGTTCTGCCAAGTATCATAAAGGGCATGTACCCACTGAAGGGAATGTGAGTGTTCTGCCAAGTATCATAAAGGGCACTCCACTGAATTAAGGGAATGTGAGTGTTCTGCCAAGTATCATAAAGGGCACCCCACTGAAGGGAATGTGAGTGTTCTGCCAAGTATCATAAAGGGCACTCCACTGAAGGGAATGTGAGTGTTCTGCCAAGTATCATAAAGGGCACCCCATTGAAAGGAATGTGAGTGTTCTGCCAAGTATCATAAAGGGCACTCCACTGAATTAAGGGAATGTGAGTGTTCTGCCAAGTATCATAAAGGGCACCCCACTGAAGGGAATGTGAGTGTTCTGCCAAGTATCATAAAGGACACCCCACTGAAGGGAATGTGAGTGTTCTGCCAAGTATCATAAAGGGCATGTACCCACTGAAGGGAATGTGAGTGTTCTGCCAAGTACCATAAAGGGCACTCCATTGAAAGGAATGTGAGTGTTCTGCCCAGTATCATAAAGGGCACGTACCCACCGAAGGGAATGTGAGTGTTCTGCCAAGTATCATAAAGGGCACCCCACTGAAGGGAATGTGAGTGTTCTGCCAAGTATCATAAAGGGCACTCCATTGAAAGGAATGTGAGTGTTCTGCCATAGAACGGAGTGCGGCCTTTCTGTAACGTCTACAAATTTACGAGACATATAATATTTCTGTATCATTTTTTTGAACATCTTTAATTGATCTTTCACCTCTGATAAGTGCCCCTATCACAATCTGATATAGGTACCCCTTTTCCCTTTGTTATACTAATCCTAGCTAGGTGCATCATCATTTTGCATTATTTAACTTCTATATAATAAGCTAGTGCCCCTTGTTATGAATCCTAGACAGCCTGATCCAAAGACAGCCCGACTCTGGACAACCCGACCCAATACCCTGGACAATTCAACCAGGTCGAGTTGGGGGGGGGGGGGGGGCATTACAACAAGTTAATACGCGTCAGGGGACAAAACCTAATGAGGTATGACGTATTTGTTTTCATTTACATACAGCCAATCAGAGCCCATTGGGGGTACTGATTAATGAATATTCATATAACTATCACGAGTTGACCTTATTCGCATACGCGCAATGTAAAACAGATTAAACCAATTAGCGCGTAGTGTGCACATTGCATACGCGCGCGCCAGTCGTTGAGAGCCGTTGGGAGGTCATAAGGAATGAATATTTATGAAGTGATCACGCGCTAACCTTATGCGACATCATACTCTAACGATAGTTATCCAATCAGCATCGCGTATTACAATTGTTGCACGCGCATGCTATTGTGTGTACACCTATGGCATGGGCAAAATGGCCGTGCTAGCTAGTCGGATTGACAAGGTTTATGAATATTGACAAGGTACCTATGGCGAATTTTTGCAAATTGCCACGAAATTTCTCATGAATATGCATAAGGATCTGTTGCAACTACCTATGTAGGTTTTTTTGTGAATGAACAACGTGTCGACAGTGAAACGCCCCGCCAAAGTTGGAAATCCGGTTGGAAATATTCCACCTCGCGTCAATGTGAAAACGCGTGTTGTGGCAGGCTAATTGCCCTAGAAAGTGCCCTGTAAGCTATTTTTCAACTCGAAAGGTACCTATGTAAAACTTTCACAAAAGTAGACAAATTTGGCATCTACAGCAAGTCTTATACCTGAATTTTCATTAAAATTGGGTTCTTTTGTACATCAAGATATATTCGGGGAGATATGAGCTCGTAAAATGGACAGTGTGTGTAAAAGCCCATACCTGGTTGTGCGCCCTTTTGTGGTGCGTTTTGAATACGCTTGGCCTCTATGGAGATGTCCCTCAACTTATTGTAATGGGGGGTCACTCTTGTACACAAGTGCTATCCCCCGTGTCCATCAACCTCTGAAATTGACCCTAATGGTGTATCGCACCTTTACTGAATTGACCCTTTTTAAAGAAAACGTTGCAACCTGTGAACCTAAAAAGGTACCCTTTTTCTGTTTGTTGTGTGATCAGTGCTTGAAATATTCCCCTTTTTAAGTAAAAACAAAAACAAAAAACGTTGACGACACTGCATTGTATAGCTGAAGAAGACGGGTACGGTGCGTTACCAGCCATGTTGAGAGCCACCCCCCCCCCCCCCCCCTCCTCCCTGGATTGCCATCACGGGACTTTCCCCATTTATTTTAATGTGGCGCGCTTTTTTGGCCTGTGTATACAGACTCTATTTTGACATTTAACTAATATCCTGGTTTAATCAAGAATAAAGATTCTTGGAAAGAAATCAATATGAAGAAAAAAAGTGTACAAGTAAATATTTTTGACAGTTCTTCTGTTAGGTTACTCATAGACTGTATTTTCTTCCTTATGTTGTCTTACTATGAAGAAATTACGCCTGCAAATTACATCTACCCACAGTTTTATTTCTTTTGCCTATGCTTATGGAACGCTACAATATGCATAAAACCAATCTTAGGCTAAAGCTGTTCGGGTTTTAAATATGAACTAGTTTAAAGAATTTGTAAATGAATTTTGTTATCTTTATACATGAAGGTCTAATTTTTTTAACTTGTTCAAATCTTGATAACAATAAGAGAGGTCTTGATGTCTAAATAAGAGGTCATTACAAATTTAATGTTATACTAAATGTGGTCCTTTGCAGCATTCCATAGATGTAGATGCGATGCCATCATGATGTACGTCAGTATAGGCCTACATGTAATTTCCTCAGGATCGGAATAAGTTGATATGAGGTGTTCTGCTGTCATAATTCCTATATTGATTGGTCTTACAAGTTTCCTCTCTATGTCTCTGATATTTCGAGGTGTATTTCAGAGAATTCTTCCTACTAAATTGAATTTGGGATTGGTCTTATCGAGGACGATGACGAGTAACGAATCGAGCACCGAGGCAGCAAGCAAGTTGACTGCAGCATTTGTGACGGTCCCAGGCCCAGATGCTACAGTTGCTGAAAAGTTGGCCTCGTAAGTTACACGTACATTTATTTCTTTGTTCGTTTTTACATGACTGCTCAGGAAACGTGTGTATGCTTGTAAAATTGTAAGTTAGCAACCAGGGGGCCGTTTCTCGAAACCGTCATAACTACAAGATCAACGACATCTCGCCACTGTCGCGCAACTTGTCAGCTAAGTGTTTCACGAAGCCGTCTTTGCCAAGATGAGCGACAACTTCCGCGACAAGCGAGTTGTCACTGCTCCGAACCTGTCATATCTTTTTAATTTCTGTAAAGCGCCATCACAAGTCCGTTTGTTGCCATTCTATGGGCCGCGAAATGGACGATTAGTTTCACTATCATTTTGAGAAAAATATAGACGAGTTCGGTACGTAATTCTCTGGGATGCAAAATGCAAATGTACAAAAGTGAGAATACAAATTATACAGAAACTTTAAAAAGCTGAATATAAACATTAAATCACAAATCATTAAACTATAACATATAAATAAGAGAGGTAAGAATGTTACACACCATTTTCCATAGTCGATCCATAGTCGTACCGTCATACCTTTGGGGCCTATGTGCATTATTATTCCCTCTCTAATTACTTCTTCCATATTATATTTTCAATATCAAATCAATTATATAACGAGTATTTATGAGACTCTAGAATAAAAACTGGCTGAGAAAAGACATTTTGCCTAAAATTCCTCATCACAATAAACAAAAAAGTATGTATTGATAAACTATCACATTACGGTATCCTTCAACTAAATTTTGATTCGACTGTCAAAAAAAAAACACTCACCGTTTTTTCTTCAATTTAAGAATCTTTACAGAAATATGCAAATCGTTTGATGATGTAAATATGACAATGACACTATTTATTATTTATTTTAGGAGAATTTATATGTATATATTTCTTTTTGAACAATTTTAGCCCCAAAACTTGTTTTGGGTTATTCTTCATAAATCAAATGGATCATGACAAAGACTATCTTCTTGAGCTGCTAGTATCGCGATATATCGATATCATGTCTGTCATGGCTTTGTGAAACGGTTTATCCGCTTCATGACATCTCCGTAGGTCGGCGACAAAGATATGACTGTCATGGAGTTGGTTTCGAGAAACAGCCCCCAGGGTACTGACGGCTTAGTTTAAGTCCTCTCCGAGGGACTTGGTAATGAGAATCAATGCCTTACCAAATTAGCGCATCGACTTGGTTTCAAACCCTCATTGTCATTTTCTTAGCTTATAATTGCCCCATTGATTTATAAATATATGCCTTGACCTAGGGACTAATATTCTATTTCTAGCTCAATTAATATTCATTAGGCTGAGTGGATATTGCTGGGATGTCAAACCTTTATCTAACGAACATCGATCATATTAATGGCGCACAACCAAATATGGGAGACTACCTCCTATAGGCTATACATTGGGAGACTTTTGTCCAGATTTGGGTAGCCTAACTGGGAGTCTCCTATTTGGGATACCAATTTCCTATATTTACATTTGCTGCAAAGGGATAACCTCTGCTACAAATCAAAAGATGATGAGCAGACTCCTCATGAAAATTCCCCCTTTCTACTTTAAAAATTTACTGACTTCTTTTGTTTTCATAACAGGTTTTGTTATGATACACACACACACACATCCAATGCACATCTGACCTCAGCTCAGAGAACCAAAAATTGCTTTATTCAGGCTCGTTTGTTCAACAGATAATTGAAGTTAAGAAAATGAAAGGAATTCATAGGGTTATGAATAATCATGGGAGAGACTGAGAGAGTGGACATGGTTGGAGTGATTATAGAAATAGGAATAGTCTAGAAATGCCTAAATGATTTAAATGTGAAAATGAAATTGTTGTTTTAAAGACCGTCAATACTACTGGGCCAGAAGGGATTAGACCACACAGCGAGGTCACTGACAGGTGGCTATCGCATTAACTCAGCTCTCAACTAACATAAGAAAAAGAGGATCATGGGGGACCAACAGGCGCCGATTGGGGAAGTTTTCTATATAGAGGGAGCAAGTAGCTACAAGTAGGACAGATTAGACACACAGCGAGGTCACTGACAGGTGGCTATCGCATTAACTCAGCTCTTAACTAACATAAGAAAAAGAGGATCATGGGGAACCAACAGGCGCCGATTGGGGAAGTTTTCTATATAGAAGGAGCAAGTAGCTACAAGTAGGACAGTGGGGCTTTAACAGTGTCAATATTTCCTTCTATATTTTAAGGGAAATAAGAAAAAATTCTATTGTAAAACATCTTCAGTCTGACACATAAAAGAATTGTAAGAAATTAAGCTTATTATCATCTTGTTTCTTCCTTTATTTCTTGACAGAGACATTGTTGAGCAGAAGTTAGCAGCATGTGTGAACGTCATCCCTGGTTTGACCTCTGTGTATGAATGGGAAGGGAAGATCGAGAAGGACCAAGAATTGCTTTTAATGATCAAGACCAAAAGGTCAAAGATCGATGAACTCTCAGAATTTGTGCGCAAAAATCATCCTTACGATGTCGCTGAGGTCATCAGCCTGCCTATTGAAAATGGAAATCTGCCTTATTTGCAGTGGGTAGCTAAAACTGTACCGGAATGAGATGAAAAATATGAACTTTTGCGGATTCAATTTTTGTGTATCATACAGTGTGTATTACTGATGCTACCAAATGTCTATACTCTTCATGAACTATAACTGAATTTAGGGCAGTCTTTATTTCAAATGAAAAAAGTTACATTTTGACAACCCAAAACCTTGTTTCTCTAGCTTACATCATACGAAACATGTGCCAAATATGTTAATATTCTATCAATGACTTGGAGTGTAAATATGTGAAAGGGACTTGAGAATAATGGCAATTGTTCAACTTTTTTTTTACTTAATATATAAGCTCACATTCTAGATCTTGGCAAGGAAAAAGTGATTATTACCCTTTTTTTTCTTTTCTAAATAGGTTCAACAAATGTGGCTAATAAAGCTTGTTTATGGGCTTTAAAGCTGTAATAAAGGAAAGAATTGTTAAGAGGGCTGAATAAAAATGGGGGGGGGGGGATATACATGACAGTGTAATGGCACTTTTTTTTACAGGAACTGTCCTGGATTTGCTGTTATGATCGTAGTGATTTTTAAGTGTTGTTTAGACATGTAACTTTTTTAAAGAGCTCCGGTGAGATATCTAGAACGCTTGAGCTTTCAAGAGCTAAACTGCTCTGCAGTCCTGTGTATTTTTCTTTCACTTGCAGCCAAATTTTTATTTCAAAGTTCATGAACTCTGATATAAAAATTTGAATTGTGTAGAAAAATGTAATTTGAAAATGTCTTTTAAAATGTGGGAAAATTTGCCAGTCTAAAAGAAGTGTGCGTACCCATATAATTATATCTATTGCGCAGTAGAACTATGCCTGGTCAATTTTGTTTTCCTTTACTGCGCAGTAGTCAGTAGTGAATTTCTTGCCTACACTTTTGACCAATCAGAGGCCTAGAATATAACCTTTACATGCAGTAGATAATGAAATAAATACATGTTCTGTATTGCCATCAATTTGATTTCAGTTTTCTGAATCGCTTGCCAGAAGGATCTACTGCACTTTATAAGTCCCTTTTGATTCTATCTTTAGCACATTTTGCCTTTCAAGGGCATTCTTCTCAAATAGATGTACTGAAATTCATGGCATTGTAAACATTTCCTATCATTTCATTTTTGTTCTATTATCATAGTTTTCTTTTTGTTATGGTTAAATGCAAATTGCAAATATATAATTCGCTGCTTTTAGTCACTTGTTGGACATTTATTTTCTGCACCTGCAGATGTGTAACAAATATTGAACAAATTGGCATTTTTGACAACTCTTTGTGTTCAAATACAATAAGTCTAGTCATTGATACTGACTTTACTTTGAAGCACCATAACCGTCTGTTAAAAAATATGAACATGTTGGATTGTCAATACTTATTTCCTTTAAATAAAGCCATGTAAAATTGGAAAAGGGTAATCCTTACCTCATTTTCTCAGGTTTTTGCGGTGAAGAATCTATATTGTTAGTTTTTCTGAAGAACCGCATATACCTGTTTATGAAAATGTTAGTAGCAAATAAAGCATTCAGTGAGATATTTCATAAAAAAATCAAAATTAAATATTTGTGATGTATTCTTATTTTTGGGGTGCTCTACCTATTAAGATATGTTGATAGACATATTTTGTGTCACTCATTACAAAAGAATTATCACTAAATTCAATTGAAAGCAGAAAAAATGAGGAAAAAATGGTCTTTATAAGTTTTGAACGTTGCTCTCAACTATCTTTGTTGCACTACAATTAATTTGTTTATCCTTTGTGTAAACCAAAGTTACGAATGATCATATATATGTTTTGAACGTTGGATTGAGATCATTAAATTATCTAATTTGAATTTGATTTTTTTTTCTTCTCTAAATGTGATTTTCGCGGGGGGGGGGGGGATATTTGGTTTTCCATTGCTCTCCCCATAATATATCCCAGTAATTCTTTTCCATACCCATGTCCCCCCCCCCCCCTCTATCTCATTCTTAGGCTCTCTCTCTCTCTCCCTTTCTCACACACACACACCCACACACTCTCTCTCTCTCTCTCGCCCACCCCCGCCCACCCCCCCCCCTCTCTCTCTCTCTCTCTCTCTCTCTCTCTCGGTTAATTTCCAACTACCTTGCTCTCAAATTTCTAAAATTTTATAAATATTAAAAAATTGTAACAAACAAAAAGAAAATATATAAACATACAAAAACCAAAATACAGACACGAAAACAAACAACTTCTAACATTTGACAATTGTTCCATCTGACCAACACTTTTTATTGCTTTAAAGTGCTTTCTCAATTTCCCACAGTTCCCTTTACTGAAAATAGACCTCGTACCAATACTAATTCCCGTATTTCCCGTAATTCCATTTGGTATCAGACTCCCTCCCTCCAAAATGAATTTTCTGAACCGCCATCTAGTCTAGGATGGATGTAGTCTTCTGTTACTTTTGGAGGTAAAATAAAAGAACCCATAATATGCTTACTACATGTACAATGCGAATATACATAAACTAACTTGTGACATTTTCAGTAACATGATCATATGGCAGTGAAAATTTCAACTGTGATAACTGAACATTGCCATTATTAACAGCACAGTTATCACACACATTTTAATATAGAATTGTGACAGGCTGCTCAAGAATATACAAAGAAAAATACATTTATAGCCATGTCAGAGGCACCAATAATCCCATAATCTTAATACAACAATCTTACTGTTCAACATTATGATAGCACCTCCTGGAAAGAAAAAAAAACAACACTCATATTGATATATTTTTAAAAATCATCAACGGAATATAAGAAACATTTAAAAAGATAATTCCTGTAAAAAGAATATAGGACAGGACTTATTGACTCCACGGAAGACAATATGATTGTCTCTGCTCTCTCCAACACATACACATTACGTTCATAATAAATGCATTTATATTAAATGTTTAAAAGAACAACATTCCAGCATCCAGCAAATGTAGTGCACGCTGAAAGTCAAGAGAACTTCCAGGGACAACTCCTGAGCAGAGATGCCAACCAATACGATTTAATCGTATTTAGTACGATAATAAGAGTGGAATACGATAATACGATATCACCTCTTAAAACAATATATTTTTTTAAAATATTTTTTTGTACCCATAAAAACCACGGAATCTCATAGAAACATGAACAAGTAAACCCCTGCAATCCCAACAGAAACTTTGCTTTACAATTTTCTTTTAAAATGTTAATGAAAGAGCAAACATTTTACTTGACCGTACGTACCAGTATCACATTTTTCTGAAATTTTACTGGCCCGGGATCAACCGGCCATTGGTAGTGTCGAATTTTCGAGTTTTCTCTCCAAAGTCTGATTTTTTAGGATACTCAGTCTGTTTTTTGTGTCCAGAGGTTGGCATCTCTGCCTGAGCCATCTCATGCCCTTATCCTATTAAAAATCATTTGTCTACCTTGTGTTTTTTTTCTCCATTTTTTGGACCCTCCGACAAGCCATTTTATTGAAAATCAATCTCTGAATAACATATTTGAATACATGTACAAAATGAATATCATATACTACTATTTGTCTACCTTATGCCAGTCCTGTAATCTTTAGTTAATATTCGTAGTATGCTGCATATTATATTAATAATAAGAATTAAGATGCCATACTTTTGAAAGCATACAGTCAAACCAAGGGTGTCGATTTGTATCCGTGGTTGGGGGGATGATAGGTGCCAAAATATATTCGGCAATGGATCAAAGCAACCAAGAGGTAGAAGCGTGTGGCAGGTTACACCCCCTCCCCAAGCGCGTAGCCAGGATTTCATTTTAAGGGGCGGTAGTGAGCACGCGAAGCGCGCTCCCTAGGGGGTTAGGTGCAGGGAGGAGGATTTTCCCCCTAGCTCCCCCGCGAAGCGCGGAAACTTTGACGTTTCATTAAATTATTAGAGAAAGAAGACGATTCGTTGGACCGTTCTCGACTCTTAATCCTTGTTTGAATTAAGTTCCCCTTCCTCCGCGCGTGGCGCGGAAGCTCTGACGGTTCATTAGATTATTAAAGAAAGAAGACGATTTGATGTACCACTCTCGACTCTTAATCCTTGTCTGAATCAGTTCCCCCCCGCGCAAAGCCCGGAAGCTTTGACGTTTCATTAGATTATTTAAAAAAAGAAAACGATTCGTTGTACCATTCTCGACTCTTAATCTTTCGGTCTAAATTCAGTCCCCCCCCCCCCCCCCCCTCCCGCGCGAAGTGCGGAAACTTTGACATTTCATTAAATTATTAGAGAAAGAAGACGATTCCTTGTACCGTTCTCAACTCTAAATCCTTGTCTGAATTCAGTTTCCCCGCCCTCGCGCAAAGCCCGGAAGCTTTGACGTTTCATTAGATTATTTAAAAAAAGAAAACGATTCGTTGTACCATTCTCGACTCTTAATCTTTCGGTCTAAATTCAGTCCCCCCCCCCCCCCCCTCCCGCGCGAAGTGCGGAAGCTTCAACATTTCATTAAATTATTATAGAAAGAAGACGATTCCTTGTACCGTTCTCAACTCTAAATCCTTGTCTGAATTCTGTTTCCCCGCTCCCGCGCGAAGCGCGGAAGCTTTGACGTTTCATTAGATTATTATAGAAAGAAAACGATTCGTTGTACCATTCTCGACTCTTAATCCTTGTCTGAATTCAGTTCCACCCGCGCGAAGCGCGGAAGCTTTGACGTTTCATTAGATTATTATAGAAAGAAAACGATTCGTTGTACCATTCTCGACTCTTAATCCTTGTCTGAATTCAGTTCCACCCGCGCAAAGTGCGGAAGCTTTGACGTTTCATTAGATTATTAGAGAAAGAAAACGATTCGTTGTACCATTCTCGACTCTAAATCCTTGTATGAATTCAGTTTCCCCGCTCCCGCGCGAAGCGCGGAAGCTTTCTCCTCGTCTCCGAAATCATCACGAATTCGTCACAGAGTTCATCTATGTTTACACTGTCCAGGATTGTCTGATGTGCATTGCAGATTTCTACTTTTGCGCTTCGCGCTTAACATTTAGCTCGTTGCTTTTTAACGCTGTGTCTTTGCATTTGGCGCACTGCATTTCTATGATGCTGTTGATTGAACAAATTGAATAAATTCATCAATTCCTGATGAAGCCGTATGAGCGAGAATTCAATTTATTCTTGTCTCATATACGGTTGTCTCATTTACTTCGTATATTATGTATGTATTATGAAAATGAGATAGCAAAATGTGTATATTGATGGTCATCTTGCGAGTAATAACCATTAACTACTCTCATCGGGCTCTCATCATTAATTCTTCTCTTCATTTTTTTTTTTTTTTTGATGGTGAATTATTGGGGGGGGGGGAGGGGGGATGATTGTACAGGCCATCCCCCCCCCCACCTGAAATATTGGGGGGGGGATATATCCCCCCATCCCCCCCCCCCCCCCCCGGGATCGACACCCATGAGTCAAACCTGTCTATAAGTGGCCACCTCTAGTGAGCATGCGTTTTGTCTCCCTCGAAAATAAATGGTTGAACCTCTATAGAAAATTACCTAAGTATTTACAGTGGTCATGCACTTTCTCGGTTTCCAGACACTGAGAAAGTGCGTGTCCACTGTAAATACTCCATGAGCAGCCTCAATGGTCAGGTTTGACCGTATGTTGATAACAAACAATGATAACGTTTTTTACACATGGGCGACGCTACCCCACTTTGAACGGGGTGGGGGGGGGGTGGTGCGGATCAAAATATATTCCAACGAGCAATTCGAACATTTTAAAGAAAATTGGTCCCCAGATTTTGAAATAAATGCATTGTAAACTACTGGAAGACAGGGGGGGGGGGGGGGGGGGGTTATGCCGACTGACGTCACAAAACATCTCCGAAAAGCTAAGAAGCGCCAATTTGTTTTGCGATTTACGGCAAAGCTCTAAAGCAACCGCCAGATTTTTCCTGAGAAAACATTTTAATGGCCTTAGAGGGGGCAGGGGTACCACACCCTGATTACCCATCTTCGTACAATTAATTCTTCACACATCCTTCTCAACACTACCTCCCCCTCCCCCCTCTCACCCCCTTTTAGCGACGCATACCATCCCAGTTCAAATAAATGAAATGTAATTGAACGATAGGGTGTTTCAATTATCACATAAAATAGAGCTCAGTCGGCTGTATATTTTTTTTTTTCGGGTAAAACTAAAAGGCCGTCAGACTGCAAAGCGACTATGCGAATTAAACTCCAAGTTTGTCACCCTTCGAGCCATTCGCGACATCCAAGCTGTCAAATCCGTTCATTGGGTAGGACAAGAATGTTTCAGTTTCTGCTGGTAACCTGAAAAACGGGGGGGGGGGGGGGGAGTCAAAACAAAAAATATTGATTTAATAAAGAAGCCCACAATATGATGAATTGAAAATTGGTTCCTCTCAATAGACCGACAGGCTAGGAAACCGCGACGACCCATAAGATCGACATTTTGAAAAGGTCTACGAGACCGATATTTCAGGGGCGGTTCTAGCTTTTTGCTAAGGGGGGGGGGGGGGGAGATTGACCCAGTGGCGGATCCAGGATTTTCCAAGAGGGGGGGGGGGCCGACATTTTAAAAAGGTGCCGACCAATATTTCGGGGGTGGGGGGGGGGGGGTACCAAGCACTACAACAACAAAAATCATTTTTGCCCCCGACATTAAAAAAAAATGTTTTCCTTTTTTTGTTGGATCCCCTAACCCCCTAGATCAGCCCCTGTATTTCATGAGCCGACATAATGGCAAAATAAAGCAATGTCAATCTCCTAAGCTGTCGATCTGAGATGGAGCGTTGATCTAGTATAGTGAATCATCTATATTTTGGTCAAAGATTGTTCAATAAAAATTATTATTGCTACGGCTACAATTTGGGTTTTTAGATGTGGTTTGCTTTAGGGTAAGGGCTAGGTAGAGTGTTGGTCTACCATTGGCCTACCAAATCACTTTTACTCCACCACTCTTTCTATACCGTACCACTGAGCCATCATGTTAACCCGTTGTCTACTGAGTTCTCATGCCCCGTAGGCTTAATGTTTAGGACCATCTCAGATCCGATAGTCAATGGGTATAAGCTCTACTGTTAACGCTTACTTTCCAAAGTTCTCGCCATCTTCAATGGTCTCCGGTAGTTTCTTGCCCCTGGTCTCTGGTAAGAAGAGACACAGGATACCGGCTAGGATTGTACAGCTGCCAAATATAACAAGTGGAGTGTGGATCCAGTATTCTGTTGTTAGGAGTATCAAGGGGGCTAGGATGTTAGCGATGCGTCCTGTCATAGAGCAGATCCCCAACCCGGCGGTCCTTGGGGGAAAAAACGACAACAAAAACCACATCGTTAATCTTCAAGATTAAACCTCTGACGATTGCAAAGACTTCAACAAATTTAATTAACTGGATATTGCTTAAAGAAACCATGTTCGGATTGTAAAATAGGTTACTTTAAAGGCCCACTGCACTACTTTTAGCTACTTGCGCCCTCTATATAACAAACAATGCCTAATCGGTGACCATTGGTCCCTCATGATCCTCTTTTTCTTATGTTAACTGAAGGCTGAGTTGATGAGATAACCACCTGTCCAGTGACCTTGCAGGGCGCTCTAATCCCTCCTGTAAACTACGGCAGATAAGCTTTAAAGACCGTCATTACTACTGGGCCAGAAGGGATTAGACCACACAGCGAGGTCACTGACAGGTGGCTATCTCATTAACTCAGCTCTCAACCAAGAAGTTACTAGTAACTTCTTGTCTCAACTAACATAAGAAAAAGAGGATGATGTGGGACCAACAGGCACGGGTTTGGAAAGTTTTCTATATAGAGGGAGCAAGTAGCTACAAGTAGGAGAGTGGGGCTTTAAAGTTCACATTTTCAAGTGTGATGCACAAGACTACCGAAATTGCGTTCAATGGATTTTCCTTTTTAGGAAACGTTGTACGATCGTCTTACTTGTGGCTTTGAGTTTGTATGCAGAAAAGATCCCATAAATTCTATCAACACGGAGTTAAATTTTGAAAAATGTAACCATGAGAGAATCTTCTAGATGTAGTAGCTCATAACTAAGTGATTCATCGGGAAAGTGTATGTTGCCCATGCACCCCGGTGACCCCTGGATCCACCATTGATAAATAGTGGTGCAATATACCTCAATGACGTCGGGAATAGTTCTATTGTGTAGAGGTATATGAGACCAAATGCAGCTGAGATTCCAAATTTCCCAATGAAGGCGACTCCAGCTCTAAATGGACCAGGAGCTACAAAGGAAGAAAAACAGAGAATTAAGAATAAGACAAAAAGCCACCTTTATTTCTTTTTCGCTTTTTCAAATTTCCTGTTTTATCAATTAAGAATTTTAAGAAGACAATTCATAATGCATTTTTCTTACTAACAACGAGGTAGACATACGTCCATGGTGTCAGACAGCATTATGAGACCGACAAAACAAAAAATTAATTATGGAAGATAGAAAATTGTCGGTTTTGTGGACTGTAGTTCTCGTGGGCCGTCCGTCTAGCTAATCCTTTGAAAAATGGCAAAAACGCCCAAGAGACAGGCATTGTGGATTGTCGGTTTAGTCAAGTGTCGAACTACACAACAGAATAACAAGAAGATAATCTGACCCGATCTACAAGACTTTCAAGATACCACCTCAAGATCAATATCCCGCTACAGAAATCATCTCTAGGTTACTATGTTTACTACTTCATCGCAATATATATTTCCATATTTTTTAAAGGTAATGGACAAGGCTAGTAAGATGGCCTAATATTGATTTCTCGAAAGCCTTTGCCAACGCGTTTTATATGATTTCACTGATATGATAGCAAGCTTACCTATGAAGATGGTAAGTAGACATGCTACTCCGCCAAGTAACAGCGTCAAGACCATGCTTCTCCTCCTCCCCAACCAAGGGTGCTGAACGATGAAGATATCTAAGGTATAGGCGGGGATCTCGATGGCAGCAGACACAAAGAACGATATGTAAACATTGATGCCTAGGGTTGAAGTACTGAGGTTAAACCCATGGTAGACCACTGCACAAACCGACCTGGTTAGACAGAGACAAAATTAATACGGTTATCATTTCGAACATTTTTCTATAAATTGTCTTTTTTTCTCCATTTCATAAGTCATCACTGGTATTATTTGACGATTTCGTCTATAGTTGTCCCAGCTTCATGATTTGATTGAGGTCCTATCAGGGCGCGATTGTAGAAGATTTGTTTCTAGAACTTTATTAGTACTTACTTGTATCTGAACAAAGTCATTACTAAAATGATTATTTCTTTCTAAAAAAAAGTTATTCATGAAGTATCTCTTTCACTTCTGGAGTGACTTTTCTTTAAGGAACACTTAATTTTTTAAAGATCTGTGTATATTTTGGAGTCAAAGCTAGATTTCCTTTACAAAATATGAATATATTACCATATATACATGAGGATGAGTGTGCGCCTGCGCATATTCCTATGACGGAATATATCAGTGACGTTTGGCCGCCGTTCTTTCTCCTGTGTATCATCCTTCTGTGTATCACCATTCAACTAATATTTAACAAAAATGAAATGAAGAAAATGGTAAAGATTGGAAAATAATCTGAAAGAGTTTTTTCCCTCGTATTTATGAGCCAATGTGTCAGACGTGACTGTATCACCAGTACAAGTTAGCCGAAAGGAGATTAAATAAATATCCGCCTTCTCTCTCTCTCTCTCTCTCTCTGTCTTTCTATCTATCTCTCTCTGTATGGCTCTGTTCTCTGGAAAATTGTTTCCCTCTTTATCTGCACTTTTATAATATATGAGTTTACATTTCATTCAAACTATCAAAAAAAGGGTTCCGCCACAGAATAACTACAGGGCCGGTAGAAATATAAAAGTCACATTTGCATAGCGCTTATAAATAGATTTCTAGTGCTGTACATTGTAATCATTAATACCCTGGTCATTGCGTTTAATTGCTAACCCACACATGCTAATGCACACCCTCCGCTCCCTGGGGAGTATTCCGAATTTTAAAGTTACTGATAAAGCTCACGTTTTTGTTGACGTCATCATGCTCGTCGAGGAAATCTTCGGGAAGCTGGACCTTATTAACCTTTGCAGCATGTTTGATGATCTTCTTCGCCTTCTCTGTTTCACCTTGGCTTATCAACCACCGGGGTGACTCTGGGAGGATACTGAAGAGGGAGGGATTGGTTATTAGGGCGTGGTTGGTAGGGCGTGGTTGTAAGGTTGTGGGTGGTGGGAAATATTGATACAGAACGACTTGAGTGACTGTAATCTCGGAAGATTCTTATGTAGTTAATTTTCTGTCAGTAATGATACAATATCATCACAAAGCTATTTTACTAATCTGTAGATCTAAATATTTGTGAATAAATATTTATTCATTTATTTATTTGTATATAGGCCTACATTTGTTTTCGGGGGGGGGGTGCTTGTCTTGGGTGCCATCATAGACATGCTTTAAACCCCATAAATCTTGGAACTAATGCCCCCCCCCCCCAAAAAAAAAAAAAAAAAAAAAAAAAAAAAAAAATTATGTGAGTAACAATTTCATCCAGACGAATCTGCGTAGCAAATTGAAACTGAAAGTGTAATTTTCAACTTCTTTCGAATTTGAAATGTAGCCCATCGATAGTGGGCGAGGTACGCTAACAAGTGAATAAGAAGATATGGCAAAGGACGGCAAAGTATATATATGATACTTGAATTAACATTAATCGGTTTAAAAATCTTCAAACATGAAAAATAGTGTACTTCACATAATATCAAACTAAACATTGAATACATCTGGTGATTGAAAATGAAAATGATAATAATAACTAGACTGGAATTTGTCACTTAACTATTGAAGATAGATTGAGACAATATGACTGGACCCTATACACAAATACACTTTGGGCGACCTTCCACGCAAGCCGCCGTAAGTGGCGCTACAGTTGGGGGGCAGCTGGGGGGCTTCTGGATAGCACCTGAATGGGAAAGTTGAATGAGCGAGAGCTCGTTCGTACTTAGGCCCGCATCTACATTTATTGTATGAAATTCCGAGGAGCAAACTCCGTCCTACATTTGGAACAATTGCAGAATACCCTACCACGGTTTTACAGAATTAGATCTAGAAGTAACTAGTCTATAACAGTCTGACAAATATTAGAAATATAGTCTAGAACTAGAGTCTAGGTCTAGAAGCCAAATTCCAACGACCATCGACCAACAGTCTGACAAATATATTAGAAATTGAAACCAACGACCATCGACCAAATACTATTGAATGGAAGAGTCCAACGACCATCGACCAACAGTCTGACAAATATTAGAAAAAGAGACCAACGACCATCGACCAAATAGTGAGGCATATTTGTTTAAAAGAGCCAACGACCAACGACCATCGACCAAGGACTCCCAAATATTAAAAAAGAAGCCAACGACCAACGACCATCGACCAAGGACTCCCAAATATTAAAAATGAGGCCAACGACCAACGACCATCGACCACCCACCAATACTAGTCTAGTCTAAGCACAAAGCTAATTTTTTCTTTTGTATTTTTAGCACGAGACATTCCACTGTTATAAGCACAAAACTATTATTTTTCTTTTGTATTTTTAGAACGAGACATCACTTGTTGATTAAAAAAGCACAACACTATTATTTTTCTTTTGTATTTTTAGAACGAGACATTACTTGTTGATTAAAATATCTAATAGGGTCTTAGAAAGCAGACTAGCAGTGTAAGAGAGGGCACAAGGTACAAACAAATACGTGTGTGGGACTATGTACGGGCTGGACATTTTGTGTTACTGAAATGTGCTTAGAATTCAAGTAATTCATCTATTAAATGACAGACAATAAACAAGACAAAGGTAAGGACAAGAATCAGTGCTTATCAATATAACAGACATTTTGCATGAAATACCATCAGGAAAGCCATCTAAATTTGTCACAAATTAGCGACAAACACACCAAATTCAGCGCTGCAATGACGCACAAAACCGCGTAAAATTCAACTTTTCATCCACCAAATGAATTCAAACACTTGCATTATACAATCTTCAATGGCTGTATCACCGTTATCACAAATAATAAAATCACAATCTATATCTACGGCTAATATATGAAGACTAACGATATGGTAGGGTATTCTGCAATTAAGCCCTACATTTTAAAGGCTAAAATTCCTTGAATTATTTATATTTTAACTCTAAATCATTCCGTCTCTCACTCTCTTCAATTCAATAAAATCATCTGCATGTTAACATACACGATAATGAATATGTGGGACACCGTTACAACGGCGTCTCCCAAACTTCGATTGCCGAAAACGCACGCAAAACTCGCCTCTAAATCGCAATAACATGCCTTGAAACTCCAATTTAGGCCAATGACGGACATCATCTACCCATTCATCCATCGTAAATGAAATAAATTTAGACAAAATGAAGTTGAAATGTCCGAAAGCGGCAAGGAATAATAAGTGGTTTGTCTGTGAGAAAGCAATGATCGTTGCATGCAAGATGAAAGCGCAAGCTGATAGAAGCCCCCCAGCGTGTAATGATAAACGTAGAGGGCTCACATCCATGAAAATTCGCCCGTATCGGTGTATACAATAAGCAGTTACACCATTGACCGTAACTATAGTTGATGATGATGATGATGATGATGATGATGAAGATGATGATGGTGATAATAATAATAATGATAATAATATTCTGTGTTCATGAGTGCTTTATTATTCTACGATGTTACCCCGGTATTCGGAATCATGCCTGTTTGCGCGCAATGTTTGCACATTCTCCACTCCTTCTCCACTCCTTCAGGAGCATTCCAGCCAGCGCTATTTTACAGACGCTCACAATGCTGAGCAAACTCCAATAACTTCTGCATCCTACCGGATACCCATACAACACCTGGGTGGAGCTAAGCAATGTGGATACAAGGCATCGCTTAAGGACTTTAGATTGACTGAAAATGTTCCAGAACGTACATCAAGAAAATGAAAAGGATGAATAAAGGTGTGACCAAAGCAACTTGAAGCATCCTCCAGTCTCGAATCCAATAGGCTATTCCAGCTAGCAGCATATATCCCACTGCGTATGGAATATTGATAAAGTTGCCGGAAAAATTTCGCTTAGAGATGCCGACAAACTCGGTACCTATTGAAAAGAAGAGGTATTTAAATGATAAGAATACCTAATTACGAAACATCAAACGAAAACCCGCTGTCAAAAAAGTGTTCTAGCATGTAACAACTAGTGCATCCTGTATTAAATACACAAACTTAAATGTTTAAACGCAACATGTATAATAATGAAGTTAAATAATGAAATTTAATGTGAAGTATATAAAGAGTCCTCTATCTCAAAGCACACTATGAATGTAGACATTAATACCAAGATCATAGATTACTTGAAATAATCTAAGCAGGACAAATGCCTAGTAATTATGAATCAAAACGGACAGGAGGCCAATTGACCTCTCCCCCCCCCCCCCTCCTTCCTTGGATTTTGGAACATGATAGAGACACATGAATATTTCCAAATTTTAAACAGTTGGGAGATTTATCCTTACTCGATATGACGATACATTCGCTAATGGGCCACTCTGAGAAATGTGTCTCGTCGTGCCCTTATATAATATATAGGGCATCTTATTCATCCTCAATTTTCTCCTTTTTTTTTTACGAAAAGGAAAATTAGTTCATATCATCATTCGACATGTGTTTATTACTAGCACCGTAATGACCACACAACAACACATTAACAGTAAACAATTTGGAATTAGTATACCATGCCATAAAAGTCCCAATATAATATACCACTTACAATGGCAAAGCGTTGGATCAGTATTTGGAGGGGGCACTGGCATAATTGGGGGCACTGGCATAATTGGGGCAACCGTCTTTTGGATTACATGCAAATTTTCAAAGCCACTGATTAGGGGGAGGGTGTAGAATGGATCATTTTTATCTCACTTTTTTACGTTTTGTCCCTTTAAGCCACACACACTCTCTCTCTCCCTCTCTCTCTCGCTCTCTCTCTCTCCTCTCTCTCTCTCTCTCCCTCTCGCCCTCTCTCCCTCTCTCTCTCTCTCTCTCCCTCTCGCTCTCGCTCTCTCTCTCTCTCTCCCTCTCGCCCTCTCTCTCTCCCTCTCTCTCTCTCTCTCCCTCTATCTCTCTCCCTCTCTCTCTCTCTCTCTCTCTCTATCTCTCGTTCGGTTCCCCCCTTCACCATGTGTTGTCCAGAGCTTACCTAGCACAAACGTAAGGATGTAGGTTCCCATTTGGAAGACGCCTTGAAAGAATCTCACCACGGCAAATAGCCAGTAATTATGAACCAATACTAGGGCATACCCAGAAATGATACGTAAGACTGTGGTGAAGATGAGCATTCGATGCCGTCCAAACCTGGAAGAAGAAAACGCATCCACAATATGATTCTCAGGTCACTTTTTTCAGAATTGGTACTTTCTTCATGCAGAAGAGAAAAAAATCACTCTTTTTGGATTCATCATGCATGTTAATATAATTTTGAAATCGAATCCTTAAATAATAGTGCACACAGCACCTCTTATTAATGGGAGGATCTTCATATTTTCATCTCTACATTCAATTGTTCCTAATTCTCTTATTTATCTCAAACATTCACTCATTTTGTTTAACCCACTTTTCAGTTTTCACTCAGGCCGACTTATAACAAATATTACTACGCTTTTAGTAAACGATCATTGGGTCATAGACTATTAAAATAAGTTAACCCGACTCGACAACCCGACATAGTCAATAAGATCTCCCTGGTTTAAACAAAGGGGAAACTTAATCATCGATTGGTCTACACACATTTATAAAACTAGACCAAAGTTAAACCCAGCTTTGGATTAAAATTAAACCTGAAGAAGATAATAAAGGTTCGTACCACAAGAAGCACCGCATAAAGTATCTTTTCTTTGTAATAATTCAACTTTTCTGAAAAGAACAATATTAACAACCCCTCTAGGGACAAGTATGGCTTCCATAACCCGGGAGATTTTGACCACAAACCCCCCCCCCCCCCCCCTGTCTCGGAGTTAAATCTTCATCAGTTTACAAAATAACCCAATTTTGACGAATTGTTGGTTCCTAATCTTTTAATAATAGATCATAGTCACAAATACTTTCTGGTTCTGGTAAATATAGAAAATAAATTATCACAGAATCCAACGAAACTTACACTGAATGTTCTAGATCACATTTATAAATGACATATGCTAAACAATTTCGGTATAATAGTAGCTGAGTAATGAGCATAGAAAGATTAGAAAATCATGGAAGCAGGCCCGAGGTCACTGTGTGCAAAATATAGGAGGTGTGGTTTTTATCGAAGATGATGCTCAGTAATTTTTGTGCGTTTTTTTTCTTCATCTCACTGGTTCAAACAACCGATCTACTGCAGAATATATGGATTATCCAGAATAAATCAAAGCAATTTTCTCTCGAAATACGATTTCCATATCAGAGTTCAAGATTAGCTTTAAGCTCACTCACGTATAATCGTGTTTCTGTGACTGTATACTTGACTTTAACGCCTCGACAGTTCCTTTCACAGATTTCTCTTCCCAATACCATCCCCATTATGTTCATAGAACTGGATTGTCGATTCCCCTTCTATTTCTTTCCCTTCCTCTAATAATAATAATAATAATACATTTAACATTATATCCCGCATACTAAGAATCTTGCAATCTGATTGGTCTAAACGAGGTCACATGATCAATGATAGATAAGTACTATCTCCCTGCGATAGGACTTTTGTACCGTAATTTTTTGCTGCTGCCCCACTTGCCCAGTGAATAAGCGTAGCAAAGTACGTTGCGCGAAATATCAATGTTAATGTCAAATGAGCGCGCATCGACTGTATTACAGGTATGCGTGTTGTGCTTTGTAAAATCTAGCCGAAGCTAACTGTCTGCAGAATCAATTCTTTTAATCATGTAAAATTCACTTTAAATATACCTTATTGCCGATGTTGGATATAAAACAAATATTAACCTCCTTTACTCCGGCAATGGATACAAACTATCATCGCCTCGGTGATGATAGTTTGTACCATTACCCTCGTAGTCAATTAATATTTGCTTACTATCTAGGGCGTGTTCACACCGCAAGACCGCGCTATCACTGCCGGTGTGAACAGCCTCTCAACACAGTCATTCCTCCCTCGGAAATAAAGTTATGTCCAGAACACACATTCTCACGCGCACACCCATCTATACACCCCCCCCCCCCCCTCTCTCTCTCTCTCTCTCGATATTTTTCGTAAATATACCACTACGAATCTGTCCTTTCCTATCAAACTTAACATCACGTCTTTTCATTTAACTTCATGTTTATTTAAGCACACCTTGGGGCTGTAAGCGCAGTAGAAACTGATTTGCATAGTGTCTGCGCTCTATTGATGTATATTATTATCATCATAACTATCATTATCATTATCATGCAACACCCACGGCACCCTACGCACAAAAACGTTCACATACACACGCACAAAAACGTTCACACACACACGCACAAAAACGTTCACATACACACGCACAAAAACGTTCACATACACACACACACACACACACAACGCACACACCCAATGCACACACGCGCACATCCACTCTTCTTTAATCATCATCCCCATACCTATACCCCCTCTCTCTCTCTCTCTCCCTCTCTATCCTCCTTATTTTCTCTTTCTCTCTTTCTTTGCTTTCCTTCCTTCTCTCTAATACATTAAATGAATGTATTAATGACATCCGCATTACCAGGGACTCTTTGTGCGAAATTATACGGGTCTACCATGAGTGCGTCAAGTTCTATGCAGATCTTTTTCCGTTCTCATAACACAGGAGAACACATGGTACATGTACATGATTCAAATTCAGAAAGGAAGAAATGTACGGAAGCGTTAAAGTGCCATTCTACTTGACGACATGACGAGATATTTCATCTTGTCTAGTCGACTTAATATCCATATCATGTCGACATGTAAAGATATTTAACCTACCATGTCGACTTATCAACTTTTATTAGTCGACATGGCGAAATAAATTATCTTGCCAAGTCGACTTCACAAAAAGTTCATGTCGTCATGGCGACATAAGTTATCTTACCAAGTCGACTTCTAAAAAAATACATGTCGTCATGGCGACATATATTATCTTACCAAGTCGACTACCCAAAAAGTAATGTCGACATGGCGAAATAAATTATCTTGCAAAGTCGACTTCACAAAAAGTTCATGTCGTCATGGCGACATGTATTATCTTGCCAAGTCGACTTCACAAAAAAGTTCATCTCGTAATAGCGACATAAATTATCTCACCAAGTCGACTTCCCAAAAAGTATATGTCGTCATGGCGAGATATGTAGTGTGACGACTATTTCATGCAGCGCGCGTATATGGGCAAGCCCTTTGTGTAAAAACCAGATAAACTCTGTTTTTCTCAGATAAACTCTGTTTTTCTCAGATAAACTCTGTTTTTCTCAGATAAACTCTGTTTTTCTCAGATAAACTCAGTTTATCAACAGTTAAACACAGTTTATCAGAAAATAATAATAATAATAATAATACATTACATTTATAATGCGCTTAATACAATGTTTCTAAGTTGATAAACTGAGTTTTTCTGATAAACTCAGTTTATCAACTGATAAACTCTGTTTATCTGTTGATTAACTGAGTTTATCATTGATAAACACAGTTTTTCTGATAAATTGAGTTTATCTGAGAAAAACTGAGTTTATCTGAGAAAAACTGAGTTTATCTGAGAAAAACAGAGTTCATCTGGTTTTTACACAAAGGGCTTGCCATATACGCGCGCTGCATGAAATAGTCGTCACACTACATATCTCGCCATGACGACATATACTTTTTGGGAAGTCGACTTGGTGAGATAATTTATGTCGCTATTACGAGATGAACTTTGTTGTGAAGTCGACTTGGCAAGATAATTTATGTCGCCATGTCGACATTACTTTTTGGGTAGTCGACTTGGTAAGATAATATATGTCGCCATGACCACATGAATTTTTTGTGAAGTCGACTTGGCAAGATAATTTATTTCGCCATGTCGACAAATAAAAGTTGATAAGTCGACATGGTAGGTTAAATATCTTTACATGTCGACATGATATGGATATTAAGTCGACTTGACAAGATGAAATATCTCGTCATGTCGTCAAGTAGAATGGCACTTTAACGCTTCCGTAGAAATGAGCTCAAAGCTCCCCAAAAGTGTTTTTGATGGCCAGATTTCACTACAATAATTGTATCATAATTGTGAAAGAGGATGTCAATAAAGATACATTTTTGCAAGGATTTCAAAACAAATGTGTTTGTTATTATTGATGAAAGAATACAACATTTAGGTTTTCTTCAAACACATTTGGGGGGTCTTTGCAGAAGTGTGTCTTAAATGACATCCTCTTACACATTATGATACAATTTAAGTGACATTTGGGAAAATTTGAGGTTCCAACACAAGTTTTCATTGTTGAAAAAAATCAAAGGTTAAAAGAGAGTCAAGCTTTCGTGCAATAATGACACGCACAAGTCATGACGCATTAGTGGGCGATTACGTTTGGTCATAATGTGTATTGATATAATCAACATATTTTCATACAATGCAATACAAAGACTGAGCATTTGCCAGCGGGCATATACATGTAGTCGCCAGAGCCGATATCGGTTTTTATAGTTTCCTAAAGGAATCACTAGCTCACTTTCATACTGAATGTCTTAGTATCCAAACCATTCTCCTGTCTTCATGATTCAAACAAGCGTTTCCGGAGGCTAGGGGGAGGGCATCCCCATCACCTTAAAAAAAAAAGAATAGGGCCTAATTTCAGAGGTAATTATTTCTATATTGAAAATTGTTTTTGCTCGCCCCCCCCCCCCCAACCCCCGAACGAGAGCAATACACGATAAATAAAACGCGACAACCCGACCAAAGTAAAACCAAAAATGGACGAGATTTCAAATGCCCCAGCCGTGTGAAATAGGGAAATCCTGTGCATCAGCCGGTCACGGAAATGAGAAAACAGGTACAATTGACCTACATTGTATAACCATGTCAAGTATATCCTATAAGAAATGTTGGATAGTTGGAGTAGTGGATTTTAGACTAAAGTCTCTACAAGCACTAGCACATTCTACTGAGGGAAGATGCAAATTCCCGCAAAAATAATTGAAGTCATTTCATCCACAGTCCCCAAATAAAGGGTACCATTTTCTGCCAAAATGACCTTTAAAAAATTGGTTTGGGTTTAGACGCTTCAGCCGCCCATCCCCGTCCAAATCAAATCTGAGTACCACCCCCTCTCCCCCTCTCCCGGTCTGCATCCGTCGTTATATGATGGCCTTCTTACCTGTCTCCAAGGATACCAAACACCATACTTCCTACCAAGTAACCTCCATAGTAGAACGACTGAGGAAACTGGATGTACTTCGCGTCAGCACACACCAAATCCATCTAAACCAAGGATGAAATTAAAACACTGTCTCCTCAATCATCTTTTTAAAAGTTTGCATTTATCACAACAGTTGAGGCTAAAGTAATTTTGGCTACTAAAACATTACAAAATTATATCATAACATTATATAAGATTATATAGTTGGACATTTAGGGGAAGATTTGCCGCCCAAATCAAGTATCAAGTATCAAGTATCAAGTTTATTTGTCTTCCAGAAAACACATGTGACAAAATATAATAGAGTATAATCATAACAGTACAATGTAGAACAAAGGAAGACGAGGAGACCTTGGTTGAAGCACAGCTTGTTAAGTTAAGGCCCCCTCATATGATGTGACAAAGATAACTTATTTATGAATACAACAACAAATATGGAACATATAAAACTATTTACAAAATACTCTCAGAGAACAACTACCCAACGTTGCATCTAATATGATCTAATATGGACAAACCCAAGCCGACACCAAGTCGAGACATCAATTAGTTATTGCTCTCTGAGTGCAGAGGTCAAGTAGGAATATATGGTATATGTAGTATGTACAGATGAGAAAGAAGAAGAAAAAAGAAAAGGGATAAAGGGGGTTATATGTCAAAGTCAAGAATTAACGAAAAAAAGATCAAGAGTAGAGTTAAATATGCTACAGTACACTAACAATAAAGCTTGATAACACATTCATGTGTCATCGACATACTTGTCAAGAAAATATGACTTAAGTCTACGTTTAAAAACTGAGATACTTGAAGCATTTGTTATAGTAGTATCAAGTGAATTCCAGAACCTGGGGCCAGTGGACATTAGTGTATTCAAAGTGAAGGTTGTCCTTGCATATGGTAAATGGAGAGCAGAAGCCTGTCTAGTATTATAGCTGTGAATTTGGTTATTTCTTCTAAAGATTTGAGCAAGGGCAGGAGGGAGGTCTCCAGAGTGAATGCTAAACATGAGCATTCCAAGTTGCATTGAATAGAGATCTTCTAGTTTTAGAATACTGTTTTCATAATAAAGTAGATTTGTATGTGCACGATAATTTGCTTTACAAATTATTCTAATAACCCGCTTCTGCACAACAAAAAGCCTGTGGATTTGAGTTTTGGATGATTTGCCCCATGCCAACATACCATAATTAATATATGATAACATAAGAGTAGAGTACAAAATGAACAATACCTCTTGAGGTATACATGATCTCAACTTATAAATAACACCAGTATTTTTTGACACCACTTTACTTAATTTGTCCACATGAGTTTTCCAATTCAGTTTCTCGTCTATGTATATTCCAAGAAATTTCGTTGAAGTTACTCTCTCAATTGGGTTATTATTGAATGCCACTTCGCCTGGCAAAATATTAACTGAATTACTGAACAGTATATAATTAGTTTTCTGAAGATTCAAGGATAACTTATTAGCATTAATCCACTTCATTACTTTTCGAAACTCTTCATTAACAGTTTTCAACAATGTTTGTGGACATCTATGAGAAAAAAATACACTTGAGTCATCAGCAAAAAATATGAATGATAATACACTTGATGAGCGTTGAAAATCATTAATATACAAGATGAATAAAAGTGGTCCCAAAATGGATCCCTGGGGAACACCACATGTTACTTTTTGGGGACTAAAGTCAATTCCATTTAAGGACACATATTGCTTTCTATCAGTTAGATAACTTCTAAACCAATCCAAGGCGACTCCCCTGACACCATAATGACATAATTTACTTAAGAGAATTTCATGGTCTACAGTATCAAAGGCCTTGGAAAAGTCTAAAAATGTACCAATGGTGTGTAAGCGACTATCTAAGGCAGAAGCAAGTTTATCTATAAGGTGTAAGATTGCATGTGTTGTTGTATGCTTCTCCCGAAAACCAAACTGATAATTACTGAAGACACATGTTTTGTTTAAAAAATTTATAGTTCTTACATAAATAATTTTTTCCAGAATTTTTGAAAAACAGGTTAACATAGAAATTGGACGATAATTTGTCAGTAATTGAGAGTCACCTTTTTTAAAAATTGGTACAACTTTTGCGATCTTCATGTTTATCGATACAACTCCGCTTGACATAGACAAATTAAAAATATGAACTAGTGGTTGAAGGATACCAACAATAACTTGCTTAATAAGTTCGTTCCCAATATGATCATACCCAGGACTTTTCTTGTTCTTGGGTATCCATCCCGCCCCGCTATGTTATCACATCTATTAAAGAGCTAAAAGTTAGGTAACGGTCTTGTTATCATCTTCCCATTGATATAGAAGTATTAACAGTTGAACTGAATGGACAGGTGTGAAATGTAGCTACCATGCATTACCTCTTGGACGAAAGTCCGTGTGTACTGGCTCCTGTCATACTCCCAACCAGCATCACATGGGATTACATCCGGGGTACCATCAGCACCTAGGTCCTGGATCAAGGAGCCGTACCCGGATCTAGTGGTTTCATTAATAGCAACAGAGAGCCCCGAGAAGTCAGATATGTTTTTCCTGTGCAATAAAAAATATTTCGAATACAAACTAAATAGCAATTTATATTTGATATGTTAATGGAAATTGTAAAAGTCAAAAGTGAAGAGTTTGGTCTATATGATTATGCATGAATGTCAAGAAATCTATCGCAATCAACCCCCGAACTGGAAGAACATAGGCCTACTTAGATAGATAGATGTTTATTGATGGTAATATAGAACCATTTGCTTCGGGGCTGCCTCCACCCCTCCCCCCCCCCCCCCCACCCTCAGGAAACATAGTGTAACCTCCAACCCCAAAGGCAGAGTATATTTTGTATAAAATCAATGTGCCTATCCAAGTTTCATAATTGCTGATCATCCTGCGTATGAGATGGAGGATCATTTCCCTACCCCCTCACACACACACACACACACACACACAAACGCACACGTACACACACACGCACACGTACACGCACACCCTCACAACACGGATGCAGCTGGCTAAAATTACTCTAATTGTGGTTATTAAAAAGCGAAATAAATACAATGGCCACTCAAGTTTTTATAATAAAGACTGTCCTGATCACTAACCGTGTGCATTTTTGAAACTCTGGTTTACTTCCATTCGCTTCCACAAATGGAATGTTAAACGTCTTCTTGGTGATGAGATTACATGGCGCCCCATACTCCTCCTCGCACACTGTGTCATTCCACCCTGGCACCTAATAATTAGAATAAAGAAGAGAAAGAGAGAGATTTAAAAGTATTATAGAAAGTATACGTATTTAACGCGTTGATCTTATCGTGAACAGTGGCGGTCGTGACGTAGAACTTTGATAACTCTCCCATTTGCCGTGTACAAACATATAATTAATTTCTGTTTTTGAACAAGTAAATCAAGTGAGGAATTGGTAGTATTTAGTATTATTTTTATATTGACTTCTGCCCCCCCCCCTCTATCTCTCTCTCTCACTCTCTCTTTCTCTCAAGCTCTTTCCTTTTCCCTTTTGTTGGCCATTTTATCGCAAAAGACTTTAGCAAAGACTTCTGTGAATTCGACGTTATGATTATTTTAATACCTTATACATATCAAATGTTAATACCAGCTCCAAAATGTAAAAGAGATTTATTTCTGATCTTGTGTACCTGTATAAATATGTATGAATAACATATATAAACAAAATAAATCAAATAAGAATAATGTTCGAAATAACGTGAATATGTTTTGGATGCTTTTGTAATTTTCACATATTTCAAAATATGATGGACAAGCCAAATGGAGGTTGTCTTTGTTTGATTTTGTTTGATTGATTTTATTTCTGCGTTCAAAAATATACAAATTCAAAGTCAAAGTACAAAATTTCGAACAATAACAAATACAATGAATACAATGTTTACAAAAGTAATTAAATGAAAAATCATGTACAATTATATCATTCGATAAACATGTACGAAGCATACAATAACATAAGAAATATGAAATATTTTCAATAAATTAGAGAGGTAATTCGGAACGCAGGAGACCACCATCGTGAGCGGTTAGGCTGGAAATGGATGGCGGCCTCGTAAAAAGAATTGGCGACATAACTCTCTTCGAAAAACTGAGTGATCAAGAGGGTGCGGTGCAAGTGCAGGTGCAGTGAGCAGTTGCATGATAAAGAATAAATAAGTCACGGTTTTGTTATACTAATTTAGAGAGGGGAGCATATGATTGTATTATTTGTAGTTTAAGTGTAGCTTTTAAGGAGTAGATGGTTGAACAAGACTTTATGTTGTCGGGTAAATCATTCCAAATGTCTGGGCCAGAATGTCTAACAGATTTGTGTGTTATTGATAATTTGGGGTTTGTAAGATGGAAGTTTCCAGATATGCGAGTAGAGTATGAATGAACGGAATTATTAAACCTAAACATGTTATCAAATGATGGTGGAAGCAGATTATTAATGTACTTAAACATAATAACTGCTATTTGAGTAGTGTTCAGATCGAAAATTTTTAGTTTTTTAAGTTTATAGAATAAAGGATCAGTGTGAGCTAAGAAATGCGAACCTGTACAAATACGTACGGCTTTCTTTTGCAGTTTGAAAATAGAATTGATTTTTGTCGAACCACAATTTGCCCATACACTATTACAATATGTTATATACGGGAGAACTAGCAATTTATATAGTAGGAATAAAGTTGCATGGGGTAGAAGAAACTTTAACTTGGAGATTATTCCAATACTTTTGGAAATGCACATTGTAACTTGGTGTAAATGATCATTCCAAGTCAAGGTTTCATCTATAAGAACACCCAAAAACTTGGAATTAGTTTTCTTCTCTAGTAGCATACCATCGATTTTGATATATATAGGTGTTTCTGTATTATGAGAATGATGTTTAAAATACATGAAATGAGTCTTTTTTGTATTAAGTGAAAGTTTATTGGATTTAAACCAATCTGATACTTTGTTAATTTCATAATTCAAAGTATTGTTTAACGAATTAAGGTCTTTATGGGAATAAAAGATATTTGTATCATCGGCAAATAAGATAAAAGAAAGAAGGGGGATGTATTGATAATATCATTTACGTAAAGAAGAAATAACAGTGGACCTAAGATGGAGCCTTGAGGAACACCGCATTGAATTAAAAGAGGATCAGAATCATAACTATTAAATGTAACATATTGTCTTCTGTTTGTTAAATAATCTTTAAACCATAAGAGTGGCTGACCCCGAATTCCGTAATGACTGAGTTTGGAGAGTAGAATAGCGGTGCCAGGTAAAAATGTCAGAGGTAAAAATGTCAGAGGAAAAAATGTCAGAGGTAAAAATGTCAGAGGTAAAAATGTCAGAGGTAAAATTGTCAGAGGAAAAAAATGTCAGAGGTAAAAATGTCAGAGGTAAAAATGTCAGAGGTAAAAATGTCAGAGGTAAAAATGTCAGTCGTAAAAATGTCAGAGGAAAAAATGTCAGTCGTAAAAATGTCAGAGGTACAAGCAAAAAAATTAGCAAAGTGTTTCGTACATGTCCTGAGGATAATACAATGTGGAAAATAGATTTTGAAATTTATTTTGTTGTGATCAGGCTTGCATATAATGAATGTCTAACATTTTTTTGATATTTTGATTTGGTTGATGTGTTAATGTTTGTGAAACGGACCGGTTTGGCCGGTGGCAGCCTGCAACAAAGTCCAAACGAAGAAATGAAAATTCTCGACAAAAGTCAAGTGTTAAAGTGAGTAGTGCATTTAGTACAAAATAGTTACATAATCCCGAGGAATCACGAAAAGTTACATATAAGGGCTGGGCGCCCCGAACTCTGCTAAAGCTTTTAGCACCTAATGGCGGCAAAGGAAGTGGAGTAAGAATAAGAAAATCAAGAAGTCGCTCCGAAAAGTAAAAAGTCGCTCCGAAAACTAAAAACCCGCTCCAAAAAGTAAAAGACTGTCTCGATTTAGAAGCTCATCCCCATTTTAAACTCTCCGACAATTATAAATAACGATGTCATTTAAACCGAACCTCTGCAAAGCGCGCACTTCTCTAAAATGTGATGGTGCGGTTGGCATTTAAAGATAAAGTTGAGTTCTGGTCTTGCGAAGTTGCATTGTGAAAGAAACGGTGTGGAAGCAATCAGAAAAGGTTGATCATCTAGCATAAACATGTAAGTATTGGTGTGTAGTGCAAGGTTTTGGAGTCATCAAAATGATAAAATCTTTGGCTCAGTCTTGGTAAAGTAACAAGCACTGTACACAGAAAGATATTGATATGGGACTACACAAACATATGGCATACAAATCGGGCCTCATTTTAAAGCTTTTACTTGTCATATCTGGGATATGAAGTCATTTGAAATAGATTTTCAAGGAATAACTTTTTTCTTTGATGTTCTTCCACACTTGCATAATAAGAATGATAACAAACGCTCACATTATTGTTCACTTTTCCCCAGAACTCAACCTTCTCTTTAATTGATGTAACGTGGGCGGCTTTCTGCTTTGTATCGGAGTAACAAAGCTGCTTATTGATTTTTCCCAGACTATTTTATACCGCAATAGTAATCGACAATATTTTATTGCAACGTGCGCACTTCGGGAATGTGATGGTGCGGTTAGCACTGATAACATGGCTTTCTGCTTTGTTTCAGCATGGACCCTACTTTCAGAGTATCAAAATACCAAGCCCACAAGAAAGTGGAATTGTCGGAAATATGCATTTATTGGAAATTACATATAATAGTAGTCATTGCCACGCAGTTGAAATGTCCAACAATCTTCAAAAGTGAAGGAGAAGTGGGGGGGGGGGGGGGGGGAGGTTCATAGATATCTGATCCTATTTTGTGGGCTGTACTGACTTTTCTTTTTATTTAATGATTACACCATGGAGCGACAACTCAGCCTATAAAACATGGCCAAACTTCTCGATTTTAGAAATCTTTCCCCCCGGAAGTTTGCTCAGTGTACCAGTACCATTTGCTTATACAAAAGCATAATATACCGGTAAATAAATATTGAACTAGGCAGAATAATGGGACATGCATGGTTGCTACTCCGAGTTTCATGCCTTGCAAGCGATCATCAGACAAATTACTGATAGCATTCATCAAAGTACATGATTCCTCTACAACCTTGGTACAAATACGCTCAAAATAAGAGCTATACAATACATGTATATCCGTCCTCCATTTATTACCACAATTACTTTACTGGGGCCTACAGCCTTACAAGCTTGCTTTCATGTAGGTCCCATCATATTTCTCTTAGTTAAATCACAAATTCATATTGACCACTTATCTTTGTTATTATTATTTGTTATTAAAATAAAAACAATTTTGTACTTCATTTGAAATAAATGTATGTTTATGAGAAATATGAAAATAAATGAAATGAAATGAAAAATAAGACTACAATACCTGAATACAATGCAATAAGAATACTCATGAGTAATTCCAATTGTATTTTTATTAGTTAAGTCTTTAGTCTTTTAGAGGTATTTGTACCAAGGTTGTAGGATAATCATGTACTTTTAAGAATGCTATCAGTTGCCTGATGACTGCTTGCAAGGCGCGAAACTCGGAGTAGAAACCATGTCCCATTAGTCTGCCTGCTCTGCCTAGGCATTGACCACTGTTCGGAAGGATATATAAAGCAAAGCATATATATAAGAGGAAGGGGAGAGCAGCCGGGTCACCGTGCCCCAGAAGAAGAATACCCTCCCCCCCCCCCCGTCTTCCTTCGGCAATAATCGGGCAAAAAGTCACAATTTTGGGCCGAAAGGTAAATAAATTTAAACTGGGAAAGTGGAAAATAAAGCAGCGGTGAAATAACGACTGCAGAATATCCCTCGCTGTTCTTTTTCGATAAGCCTAATTAAATATATAACCCGGGTGTAATTATAACAAGCTTGTCACATGCTTTTGTTTTTATTGTATACCTCTAACATTTATACCTCTGACATTTTACCTCTGACATTTTTACCTCTGACATTTTTTCCTCTGACATTTTTACACGGAGCCGGGGTAAGCGGATTTTTTTTTTTTTTTGGTAGTCCAAAAAAAAAAACGCAACGACTCAGCCAGCTGAAAAGTCGCTCAGGGGTAAGATGACACTTTTTTTCTTTTGTTTTTGGTCTCGAAATTTGAAAATTTGACACTATGTTCGGTTGGGGGGGGGGGGGAGGTAAGGTCACCTTTTTTAGATCAGCCATTGTCATAATTGGGGGGGGGGGTTCACAAAAAACATACACAAAACATACACAAAAAACCCAAAACACCCCCCCCCCCCCCCCCCTGCGTACGCGCCTGAGACAGATTATGGAGGACCCCACCCACCAAAACGAGAGCTTTAAATTTAACCGTTCAGGTATATGTCTGTGCGCACCCGCGCACACAGAAAACCTGTTTCAGGCAATCTTTTGTCCCCAACGCCATTCACCTCTTTAACGCACAAGCCCGGAAGTCTGGAACTCAAACGTAAAAACTGGTCTCAACTTATTACGTGTATTTGTGTTAATTTGATTTTTGTTAGGGCTCACAATACTAAACTTACCTACATTTTCAAATAAACACACAGTAAGCTTAATGTTCGATTTTTCACTTTAAATGGTGACATATATAGAAACAGTTCATGCGTTTACTGCAATCAACGTATATATCGTTCCGTTTCCAATGTAAATATTATTTTCAGAATGTTATTATGTTTATGACGATGTACATTTTTTATTATTGTATTATGTTTTTCTTCAAATCTGACCGACATGAGCGCTATACAAGACCCCACTATTATTATTATTATTATTATTATTACTATTATTATTATTATTATTATTAAAAGAGAATTTACTGAAAGGGACAATAAATTTTAATTCAATTCAATATTCACCTCAATGAAAAACCTTGATTTTCTAAAGTTAACTTGACCGTCAGTAGTGTAACAGACAGCCTTTAACAATGCACACATAGAAACACTCGAATTAAATTGAATTGAAATAAATTGAATTTATAAGCAATGATTACAGTATATGAACAATCATACAATGCAAAGAATAATAATGATACATGAATACATAGAGGAAGAGTTATTTTGATTGGACAGTCAAGACTTTAAGACGATATTTAGACATATTTAGATCTACATACCATTTGATGTACAAAATATCCACGTATAACTAATAAGTGTATTACTAATACGAAGGTTAAGTTGTTTATGGGAACTAGAAATTATCAAAAGTATTATTAGTTGAGCCTAATTCCACTTTTTTTGGGCAAGATTTGTTAAATCAATATCTGCATGTAAACTCATTTGTTTTTTATTTTCATATACCGGGTATACAAAAAAACTAACTGTTTTACATTTCTTAAAATGCGCTACAGTTTGAATAAAATTGGACAATTTCTTTTAAAAGTTGTGTTTTTTTTTAAATAGAAATTATGATTACTATAGGTATTGGCTCTTCAAAGTGGCTTAATCAGTAATGTTTCTATGATCTAGAGTCGGGCAACTTTCCCATTTTGTTCTAAACACACAAAATGACTAAAATATCAATTTTCAAAAATGTCACTATGAATATGACAGACAAAGAAAGCGGACAAAATATACAGTTCCTCAGGTAGACAAAGGAACATCCCTTCACTGCTATTATGTAAAAAGGTGAATATGCATGTGACACCTGTTCTACACATTTTTACATGATAGCAGTGAAGGGATGTTCCTTTGTGTACCTGAGGAACTGTATATTTTGTCTGCTTTCTTTGTCAGTTATATTTATAGTGTGTATGACTCTGCAAGGTCTTTTTACTTTAGAGGATCCATAGATAAATATGCTATCCACATTTTATTTTGAGT
Organism: Strongylocentrotus purpuratus; assembly: GCF_000002235.5. Classification (NCBI taxonomy): domain Eukaryota; kingdom Metazoa; phylum Echinodermata; class Echinoidea; order Camarodonta; family Strongylocentrotidae; genus Strongylocentrotus; species Strongylocentrotus purpuratus. The sequence goes on from NW_022145605.1 coordinate 38,885,500, forward strand.
AGTGCCCTAAGGGAAAAAGCATTAAGAAGAAAATCAGAAATTGATAATATTCTTGTACACGAAAATCGTGACTAGCCGCATCTGCGGCGACTACATCCAGTGAAGGATCTATAGGGGGCCCTCCCCTGGTCCCCAAACAGGTCAATGTAACCTTTTTTTAATTAAAAAACGATAGGCCCTCTCCCCCTGGTGCAAAGGGGGGGGGTGGTGTTGATTCAGCGCTAAATATTTTCTCACGATTTTTATGGGCCTGCAAATGGGACATAGTAAATTTAAAAGGGCATAATATAATATAAAAGGACTATTCAAGGTAGATAACTAGATAACTCATTATCATTACTAGTATCACTATGAACATGACAGACAAAGAAAGCGGACAAAATATACAGTTCCTCAGGTAGACAAAGGAACATCCCTTCACTGCTATTATGTAAAAAGGTGAATATGCATGTGACACCTGTTCTACACATTTTTACATAATAGCATTGAAGGGATGTTCCTTTGTCTACCTGAGGAACTGTATATTGTGTCCGCTTTCTTTGTCAGTCATGGTCATAGTGTATACTGCTATAGAATACTAGTATAACAAAAGGCTAGCCAAATTCCGGTCACGCACGCTGCAAGGCAAATATCATCTTCGGCGAATTCCCACACCATATTGTGTGATCTGCTGTGTAGAAATAAAGATCGCACCTAGTGTACAAACCTCCCTTAAACACGATTTCTAAATCCTGCTGCTCATTCATCCATGGCAGCACATATATGAAAATGGTATCATTAATACACAGTGTATCAGTTACCCTTTATCATGAAATTTGATTCACAGTCACATGTGTTATAAGTTTTTGATTAGGAGCTACCAAACTTGGGTACACCTTTTGTATACGCAATCTACAGTGTGAGTATGCAAAGATAAGTATGACTCTATCCACATACAGTTAACAATTAAAATATTCACACCCTTACCAATTTTTGTAATTATTGAAGTATGTGAAAAATTGATTTTTCCTTAATTACTTCTTGATAATGTAACATATTCAAACTAACATCTTATAGTATTCAACAAAAACCCTAACTTAACCTGTCCATCTTTCATTCTTGACTTACGAAAAGTACAAACAAAATCATCAAATTTACAAAGAGAGAATAATATAGTTGTTAACTGTTGTTAACAAGATTTGATACTTAATGGTGTCGAACGCGCATGACCAATCTGGCAGCACAAAGATGACTTCCACTTCTTTATCAAGAGATAAAAGGATATTTTATTTTTCGTTACTCGCAAAGGAGCAGTTTTACTATGAAACGAGCAGTAGCCAGATTTTGACTTTGTACACAATTGAAAGTACTCAAATGCTGCAGTAACTGAAATGCTGTAAGTAATTCTAAAGTTTATCAAATAACCTCAGATTTGCATTGGGACGATAACTGTTGTTAATCTTCAACATTGGTGGCTGAACTTCTCAATCTAGGTCGAATATTTTGCACTAAAGCTTTCTGGGAAAGTACCAGTCATGAATGAATCATTAATCATCTGTGTCATAAAAGGTAATAATTCAGCAAGAAATGTCTTCATAAGTGAAGTTGGAACAGGGTCGAGTTCACATAATTATGTTGTTGAAAGAGAAGTAGTGGTGAACTTCGCCACTTCACTTTCAATGACTGATCTGAATTGGTTGAATTATGAAGTTGCAAGTTCCTCAGGACATTCTATACTCATATCATCCACTGATGAGTGTAATTATTAAATCAGTAATCGATTAAACTTTCTCTGCAAAATACTTTATCATAGGGATTATATTCTTAAAATTTTCTGAGTAAATGCATAATTTTCATTGTATCAATGGAGAAAGATGCGTAAATAGGGAAGGGGCTCCTTCGAAGATACGCCACTGCATTGGACAACTAAAAGATAGAAGAGCTGAAATGCTTTACCTGGCACCAGTGGTCCGAGTTTCCCATGGCAAAAACTTGAATCAGGCTGGTCCAAGCTGATGGAATCACCATAAGACACACCAATGCGTACATTCTTCTCTGATAGGGGCCGAACTCCCCGAGAATAACGAGTACATCATCAAATTTCATCTTCAATCGCAGATTTTACCCCTGTTTGGATATGCCTATAAAATACCTCTCAACGTACAATCAGGATTCAACTGAAGAAGGCAGTGTGACTACTGTTGGCGATGTATTGAATTAAAATGCCTGAATGAGTCACTAAAGCCTATTATGATATTGTACACGATAACGAGGCTTATTATTTGAATAGTCATTCGATACTCTTTACAGGTTGCTGAACTTGTGACCTGGATCTGGATGCTTACAATCCAGTGCCCTGCTGGTTTAACATTTATAAATCGGGCTGAAAATTTCGCAACGACTCAGCCAGCCAGCCGCTGAATAAGCGGGGGGGGGGGGGGGGGGGGGGGGGGGGGGGGGGGTCACTTTTTTCAGCCGACCGATGAATAAGCGGGGGGGGGGGGTCATCTTTTTGAGGTCAGCAAAAAAAAAAAAAATCCAAAGGGGGGGGGGGGGGGGTTTGGAGAGATTTAGGGGGGGGGGGTTTACACAAAAAAAAATACCAAAGAGGGGGTTCAACCCCCAAAACCCCCCCCCCCCCCTTTGTACGCGCCTACTGCTGCATATGGGCATAAACAAATCGGTTATGTCATCAGGTCATATGATGCCATATTTTGGGGTTATGGATACTGCTCTATAATATTCGTGTGCAAAATCGAAAAGCTACTATACAGCAGGGTGACCGCTGAGGTACTAAAATCCAGAACAGTTTTTGGCCAAATCTACGGGCGTTCTCAATGACGCCCAAAGTGAATAAACAGCCAATCAGCGAGCTCGTACCATAGATGGTATGGGAGTTCTGTCGTTTTAAAAACGAATGATGGCGAATTTCAACGCGAAAGGCTCTTCGGTGAATTTTTTTTCTCGATTAATGTTTCTGAACTATAACAACATGAACATGGACAGGGTCGGCGATCCGGGGGGACGGGGGACACGTCCCCCCCCCCTCATTTTTTTAGGGGCGGGGGATGGTCCCCCCTCAAAATTTGAAAAAGTGCAAATATGACTAAAAACTGCAATACACACTTTTAGGTTCTGAGGGGCCCAAGAGTGCAGCGTTTGGGCAAATAAAATGCAAAAATCTTCGTATCCGGTAGCTTCGCTACATCGCACAATATCCTTCAAAATGTACAAGTAAATACCGGAAAAATCGAAGTGTGAAAAAAGTACATTGCTTGTTTTTATGCTTTAGTTTTGCTGAGGAATGTAAGTGTTTAATACAACAAAACTTTAAAAAACCTGTGTGGGGGTAGTCACTTTCGTCACCTTCACCCCTCTTTCAGTATGCTCCCTCGCACTTGCGTACTGATGGAGGAGGGGGGCTTGGGGGAGTTCCCCCAAATAAAATGTAAACGTGGTTATTTCTAGTTCGATACCATTGATTTACAAATGTTGCTGAAATAGCATGATTTTTTCCCTGGGCTTCCGGGGGCTCTGCCTCTTGGACCCCAACAAGGGCCCTAAGGCGGTCCCTGGATGCTCATCTGATCGTAATGCCTAAAACCCCTGAGCTTCTGAGGGCTCCGCCCCCTAGACCCCCCCCAATAGTGACCTTCATGCCAGTGTCACAAATAAGTTATTAGAATATGCTCATCTGACTGTAATTAAATGCCTAAAACACCCTGAGCTTCATGGGCTCCGCCCCTGGACTCCACGCCAATTTACGAGCCACTTGCTTCGCTCGCTTTGCTCTGCCCGATCGTAAATACTTTAGCTTTGATTTATTTTTAATCTGTTTCTATCTTGATTATTTGAATATAAACGAATTAAATTACTATTCCGTAAATTCTATTATAAACGACTTATGTGGAAGACTAGTCAACGCACCCTTTTGGCCAAACCGAGGGGCTTTGGACGAATTGTCGCGTTGAAGTCAACGCGCCGGTACGCGACGCTACCCACCTTTTCGGCATAAGCCCCCAGAGCCTGCGTAACATGTAAGAGTGGTGGTGATGCGGATCTTTTTTTCCTGCTCATTACGCCACAGTCGCCACTGCTCCTCGTCCCTTTGTGAAGTGCCTCAATACAAATTATTTCATCCACCTGGTAAGAATAATAGTATTTCAATAGAGATAATCCCAACTGCATACATTAGTTGTTGCCAGTTTGGACAAACATTATGACTTGACCTACCTAGCAACACTTGATATAAGCAGTTTGCATATTGACTATTGAATTACTATTATTCTTATCAGGTTAATGAAATAATTTGTATTGAGGCCGGCGCTCAAAATACACGGGGGCGGTGGGCGATTCGCCCCCGTGAGCTACATAATCGCCCCCGTCAGGTTGCTCACGGGGGCGATTGCAAAATTAAAAATCGCCCCGTGGAATTATAAAATAAAGATTATCTTTTCTGTTATAACTTTAACACAATTTTGAGCTTCAATTTTCAAACATGAAACCAATGAAACGGAACTTAGATTAGCGTGCAAGATTTCTCGTTCTATGAGTAGGCCTATTATTACCGATTCAGCTCGCAGTGCAGTGCCGCCGTCAGCAGTGGTTACAGGCCTACTGCGCCCGTTAGTAACGGTACGTGTGCACGCTGCCGCGCCATGTCTGCTGGAGCTGGAGGCGATCGCGCAAGGGCAGAAACATGGTCATGGAGAAGTTTTTCGTTGTGAAAGCGTAAACCCGCTGAAATCTGGTGATTTCAAATGACCAGCAAATAATGAACCTCGACCGGTAAATCAATATTAGGGACTTTAAGATTTGCACGATGAGAACGTGGATGCAACGTGTGACTTCCTTTTAAGGCACTGCCAGTGTTTAAAAGGACGTCACATGTGACTGTCAGTGCCTTAAAAGGACGTAACACGTCCACGCCCACGCAAATCTAAAAGTCCCTATTGAGAAAAAGAGGAAGACCAAGATGTCGTGGAATGATATGGTAACATGGGCAGATCTACGGGGGGGGGGGGTTAGGGGGTTTAACCCCCTCCTCTTTCGGGCCCCATTGGGCAGCCAAGTGAAAATGTGATGTGCATAGAAAAACGCCATTATGTGTCCAGATCGACCCACACAGTAAGATGTTAGTAGATGCCAGGAAAACGGGTCAATGTCGCTATTCATAAGGACCGCTATTCATAAGGTTCGCTATTCATAAGGGCAACTATTCATAAGGACCGCTATTCATAAGGTCCGCTTTTCATAATTGGAGAAAAGGTCATTATTCATGAGGGTCATTATTCATAAGGACCGCTATTCATAATCAAAGAAGAGGGTCGGTATACATAATATTAGAAGAGGGTCGCTATTCATAATACGAAATCGGGGTCGTTATTCATAAGGGTCCCTATTCATAATATTACAAAAGGGTCGGTATTCATAACACAGAAAGAGGGTCGCTATTCATAATAGTAGAAGAGGGTCGCTATTCATAATACGAAATGAGGGTCGGTATTCATAATGCAAAATAAGGGTCGCTATTCATAAGGGCCATTATTCATAAAAGTCATTATTCATAATCGATGAGGAGGGTCGCTAATCATAATAGGAGAAGAGGGTCGCTATTCATAATAGGAGTAGAGGGTCGCTATTCATAATAGTAGAAGAGGGTCGCTATTCATAATAGGAGTAGAGGGTCGCTATTCATAATAGTAGAGGAGGGTCTCTCTCAAAAATGTGTAGAACAGGTGAATATGCATGTGGCACCTGTTCTACACATTCTTACATAATAGCATTGAAGGGATGTTCCTTTGTCTACCTGAAGAACTGTATATTTTGTCCGCTTTCTTTGTCAGTCATATTCATAGTGAGGGTTGCAACAAGATTTGATACTTAATGGTGTCGAACGCGCATGACCAATCTGGCAGCACAAAGATGACTTCCACTTCTTCTTTATCAAGAGATAAAAGGATGGAATTCGTTTCTCCCAAAGAGCAGTTTTACTATGAAACGAGCGGTAACCAGATTTTGACTTTGCATACAAATTGAAAGTACTCAAATGCTGCAGTAACTGAAATGCTGTAAGTAATTCTAAAGTTTATCAAATAACCTCAGATTTGCATTGGGACGATAACTGTTGTTAATCTTCAACATTGGTGGCTGAACTTCTCAATCTAGGTAGAATATTTTGCACTAAAGCTTTCTGGGAAAGTACCAGACATGAATGAATCATTAATCATCTGTGTCATAAAGGGTAATAATTCAGCAAGAAATGTCTTCATAAGTGAAGTTGGAACAGGGTCGAGTTCACATAATTATGTTGTTGAAAGAGAAGTAGTGGTGAACTTCGCCACTTCACTTTCAATGACTGATCTGAATTGGTTGAATTATGAAGTTGCAAGTTCCTCAGGACATTCTATACTCATATCATCCACTGATGAGTGTAATTATTAAATCAGTATTCGACTAAAATTTCTCTGCAAAATACTTTATCATAGGGGATATATATTCTTAAAATTTTCTGAGTAAATGCATAATTTTCATTGTATCAATGGAGAAAGTTGCGTAAATAGGGAAGGGGCTCCTTCGAAGATACGCCACTGCATTGGACAACTAAAAGATAGAAGAGCTGAAATGCTTTACCTGGCACCAGTGGTCCGAGTTTCCCATGGCAAAAACTTGAATCAGGCTGGTCCAAGCTGATGGAATCACCATAAGACACACCAATGCGTACATTCTTCTCTGATAGGGGCCGAACTCCCCGAGAATAACGAGTACATCATCAAATTTCATCTTCAATCGCAGATTTTCCCCCTGTTGGATATGCCTATAAAATACCTCTCAATGTACAATCAGGATTCAACTGAAGAAGGCTACTGTTGGCGATGCATTGAATACAAATGTCTGTTCGAGTCTTAAATCATTTTACCGTGAACTCTTGGATATTCCTAGAGAATACCTCACAATGTATTCTCAGGGTTAACTTGAAGAAAGCAGCGTGTACTTCTGGTACGATCATGCATTGGATTCAAATGCCTTAACGAGTCACTACAGCGTGCATAAACCTATTAAAGGGCCATGACATCGAAATACCAGTGTATTCCTGTTGGTGTGCAGTCCTGCATACATCTCATATTTTGATATGTAAATTTCTGATTTTTTTTCATAGATTTAAAAAAAAAAATTAAACATTTTTTTTTCAAACTTGCGAAGCTCCACCCCAAAAACCTCCAGATCTCATTCCCCTTGTGACATCATCTGTCAGTCATCAATGAGCTCACTTGAGAAAGTGATATGTATCTTTGCCGAAGTCGACCACCTGTTACAATACGTGATACAATAGCAACATACAAGTTGCTAAGTCAGACATGCTGTATCAGCCCCAGGAAGGCAAAGGCAATGATGATGTATTGTACATTATGTATGGAAGCAAGCAATTCTATTATGAACGTGTGCTAAGCTGGAGGAAATTACATACCATTGTCTATTCTAGAATTATAGTTTAGTCTGACATGTCTGACATAGCAACGTATATGCTCATGTATGCAGGACTGCACACCACAGGAATACACTTGTATTTTGAGGTCATGGGCCCTTTAATATATTGGACATGACATTGAACAGGGCCCTGCTGCATATGGGCATGCACGCATCGGTTATGTCATGTCATATTTTGGAGTGATGGTGGCCATTTTCAGGTATTTTTCAGGTATTTTTGGATGACGGTCTCTGCCGAAAATGATGAACGCTTCATCAAACGAATTTTTTAAAAATGCGAAGTTTACCGAAAAACCTATATAGCATATATAAAATTTCTTCTCGAAGGTTGGTTATCTATAGTAAATAGGAAGTTTATATGAAGAGATGTCTCAACTTTGGAACCATAACATTTCATCAAATTGTATCGAATATCACAAACACTAATAAAAAGCGCTGAACAAAATTTGTGGTTTTCAAAATATATATTTTAGCCCTATTTGAAATATTTATATGAGAGCACTTCAAGAGCAGTCCGTTTTATGGTATATCATAGGCATTATATAGAATTACTTACCTAACTCACAAATTATTTCCCTTGTCAACCAGCACTTCAAATTCTCTTCGATCGGACTATGCATAGATATGAAATTTATTTAGAGAAGTGTTATGATAAAATCTTCTAAAACACAATAAATATGTGCGGCTGAGTTTGCTTAGAGTTATCCTTCTGAAGTGAAACACGCGCTCCCGAAACTCCTAACATTATGGTGGCAACATATTGGCCATTAGCAAGACTGCAGTCATTTTTCTTTACAAAGTTGGATTTTACATCTGGTAGTGTTTGGGTCTCTTACCAATGTAGCTACACAACGAGTTGTCGAATTAAAAAACGATTGTTGGCAAATTATTGATGAAAGAAGAGGATCTATACCAGTGGCAGATCCAGGAATTTCTTACCGGGGGGAGGGGCACAAAATCGCATGAGGTGAAATATACGAAAAACGATGGAGCAAAGCGACAGAGCGGAGCAATCAAGCGGGGCTGGATGTAGGAGGGAGTCAGAACCCCCTCCCTGAGTAGGAAGCATTTGCAACTTTAGAACCAAATCATGTGCTTTTCAGGTACTTTCTGGAGTAATATTACGTAAAATTGATTTCTCCTTCCCCTCCAATGGTAGGTATCTTTTGCAATTTGAGAACCACATTTGGTGCATTAATGTCCACCGGCACTTCAGAGAGGCCTTCTGATTGGTTAAAAGAGGTGTAGAGGCCACCAATAGCCGACAAAACTAGAAACCAATAATATCGACAAATTTATTAAAGTATATATTCATTGAGTTATTTTCATTATTGCAAAGTTGAAACTTTGATTTGACAAGGTTATCAAAATTCAATGCTTGGAAACATTCGAAGTAACGATTATCATAAATTACAAAACGCTTAAATACAACCCCGGCATAGCACCTGAAGAGCTCTCCGAACGCTGCTGAGATGTGAGATCACAGTATGGACATGATTTGTACAAGCAGACGATGTCCCATGACATCTCACACATTTTCAGTGCCTGTGTTTTCATCTTCTCTTGATTTCTTTCTCTTACTTTACTATCTTCTGGCCAAATGTATAATCTATTGCCTCACTCTAAACCCCGCGCATGGTTTTATTTTGATGACAAATGCAGCGATACAAAAATAAAGGAATCTGTCGCTTGTAAAAAAAAGAAGAAAAGACGCCATTGTATATTCAGCTGCACACACCGCGGTATGTTCGGCGTTTCAAGAGGGAACAAATACGGTCCTTAGTATCATTCGGGGCGTTTTTCAATTTCGAAAGTCTGGTTTCTTTGATTGTTAATTATAAACCCATATCCTGTGTATTTACAAGCAAAATATTTTAGTTATCAGAATCGGGTCATATCCCCTTTTTAATTGGTTTGACATGCCATTACATTTAGATACACTAAATTCATTATAATTTGACAAAAGATAGCTTTGCAATTATGTTCATTCTTTATGGGATGTCGTCTGCTTGGGCAGTATTGGTCCATATAGTGACGTAATTAAAACATCGTTATATCTCTCGTTTATCCCAGCTGCTATGGAGGTGTTTGTATTTGTATTTTTTTATAAATCATCCGATATGTAGTTGACCTAAAACGTGTACGATGGCCACCTGTTAGCTTACCAGTTTCTAGTGATACATAGTTGACATAATTATTTGTGATTTTCTTTGAATTTCACCTTTAAAGTGCGGTATGGTATGTAATCCCGTAGGATTTTTGTGCCAAAGTTGATTTTTTCGTTGGTTTGGTTTCAAAAGGGTCCCAATTGGCCCAAAATGATAGGGTCCAATTTTTCAGACCCCTCCTTCATTTCCTGGGGGTCCTAGACCGGGAGCCAGGGGGGTCAACCTAGCTGGGAAGGAAACCAATTTTCATGTGCACAGATGTAAAGATCGCATAGCTTCACATAACAATTTAGCCGTCTGGCATGTTCTAAGTGGTGGGTGAGGCCAGGGGGACGCCCCCAACAAAGTGTCCCTTTTGTCGACAAAATAGTATTGTGTAAGTAATATTTTAAGAAAACCTTGAACCACTATGAGTTTGGTGTCATATGAAAGAGAGTTAAATTATCTACATTTTGATACCAACTTCAAAGAATTTTGGATTAATTAACATTACAAATTTAAGTAAAAAACATGATTTTTGTGATTTTTTTTTCGAAAAATTTAGTTTGATTAAAAACATTATTTTCCATAATTATATCAAAATTGGAGAATTGCATTTGTTCATAACTTTCCAGAAATTTGCTTATGTACAACGACAATATCCTGTGCGAGTGATAGGTTTATATATCGTTTCAATAAAAAGTTATAGCAATCCAAAGTTATTGATTTGATTTCCACAAAAACAACATTTTTGCCCACATGCGTAATAACTGTATGCATATACAGTGTACATGTACGTGCATTAGTGCAGGACCTGTTTGGTGTGGTTAAATCGAGTTTTAAAGATAACTTTGAACTTAAACCTCTAATCACCATGTATTTGGTGTCAAAAGATGGATAATTAAAATACCCTTTTTCTGATATCAATTTCAATGAGTGATGTAGTGTGTGAAATATAAATTTTGAGCCAAAAAAGGGTGCTTTATTGTAGATATTTCGCTGATTTTTTCTAGAATATCGGTATATTAACTGGACAAAAGTGATTAGAAATGAAAAGAAATGAAATTAGTGCAGAAAGTTTAAAGGGTTTGGAGTGCTGAGTGTAATTAATAAGTACTTCTCCTGTACTCTGGGATGTTTCAGGAAATGTGGGCATTGGCAGTTGCCCCTCCCCCCCCCGCCCCTTCCAGCCGCTTGTCATAATCTTGCCAATGCCCAAGACAAGTTAGTGCATCGATTAACATGAATATAATATAATATCGCCATATTTGGTTTAATGGTTTATTTTGCCTGACTACTTAAAGAAAGCACGTGTATGCATGTAAGCAACCAATACTCCGCATAATTCCTATTGCTAAAGATTAGAATGACATAAATTTTCTCAAAAAATAGTTTCGGCTAGGTATGCAAATTTATTTTTTCTCTTGATTACAAGTAATTCGGTACAAAAATCGAAGGAACATTTTGAAACTACTTGATTCGATTGAATCTCAGTTTATCTTTGTGTGTTTCAAATAGGAAGTTCCAGAACTACAATTGAGATCAATTTGAAATCGTTTCTGCTTAACCATGAATAATGTAAAATCGTTACTAACTCCTTGAACTTCTAAGGATCTCACGATTTGATGATTGGAAAATGTCATTAGGTACCAGCTTATAATTTTGACAACACATCACCGTCTACATTAGAGTTCTATCATGCCTGTTGCATAAATCATATGGTCTTTTCGAACATGTTGCTGAAATGACATGATTTTCTGGTATTTTTTTCTCTTTTTTGGAGGTAAATTATACTTTTGTATGCCTTTGTTGGAAAATGACAAGTCTCCCAAATTTACAATTAGGCAAAAAAATATGCTTATTTAGAAGCATTCATGTCAGGGCCTGCAGAACGGTAGGGCTCGAGCCCTCCTCACTTTTTTGAAAAAGTATGTTAAAGAGAAAAAGAAAGAAAGAGAGAGAGAGAGAGAAAGAATGAGTGACTTGCCAGTGTCACAAATGAGGTATCAAATATGCTCTTCTGACCGTAATTAAATACCTGAAACCCCTGATCTTCCGTGGGCTCCACAGCCTGGACCTCACCAAGGGCACTAAGACGGGTCCCTGAATGCTCATCTGACCATAATTAAATGCCTTACACGCTGAGCTTCATGGGACACAGCCCTTTGGACCCTACTTCAATTAGTGACATGCTAGTGTCACAAATAAACAGGGCTCAAATTAATTTTTTGTCCACGGGGCTCTTTTAGTACTGACGGGGGCTCTATTTTATACAAATATCCATTAAATTGGTACCTATGATACTCCTCAATTATTTGCTATTTCATCATTATCATTTTAATCAACATTTTCCCTCTTACAAATTTATAAGCTACATAGCTGTTACTGACTTTTATCCCGTGATGACAGTCTCTCGATTTTTTTCCCGTTCTGCACATAATTTCCTGCTCATTATTCGGAGCAACCTTTACATTCTTTCTTTACTGAGCCGCGTAGCGGCGAGGCGATTTTGTGTGTGTGCTATTTTGGACAGGCGCGGATCCACGGGCCGATTCTACTGCCCCCCCCCCCCCCCCCCAGCCTCTAAAACCGGTAAAAAAAAAGGATAGTAACGTAAATTTTTACCTTAAACAATAAAATAAAAAAACGCACCCCCCTCCCCTGACCTGCCAGTGACACAAATGTGGCATCAAAATATTTGTGCTTCTCTGACCGTAATTAAATGCCTAAAACCCCTGAGCCCCCCTCCCCCCCCCCCCCCCACACACACACACCAATTTACGCTCGCTACCCTCTACCTGATCGTAAATACTTTAGCCCCCCACTTTGATAAACGTTCCGCGGGGCCTGTGTATATAATATATACGCATACAACACTATATGATGTCTTTAACGTGACATATCTTCTTAATAAAAGGGATTAAGCGACAAATAATGATTGTGATTCAAATTGATGCAATAGTTTTTTGAATAAGCACTGCTATTCACCCGAATCTTCTTTGTAAAAACAACTTTTACAAATCTCAGCCATGCTTACTGAGTTGAGACGTTACATTCAATGTAAAATACTCATTAAAGAATACACTTCTCCTAATCTGAAAGTGATCTTACAACACAGTGGCAGATTTGCATGGTTGTGATTTGTAAAAGTTGTTTTTATAAGGAAGATTCTGGTGAAAAGCATTGCTTATTCAAAAAAATCCTTGCATCGATTGAATCACAATGATTATTTGTCGCATGATCCTTTTATTAAATAACCTTGTTTTCTTTTTTGTTTGCAGAGGGAGAAGAAGTTATGTCACGTTAAGAAATCATAAAGATCAGTTGTATTATGCGTATATACATATGATACCAGAACAAAATGTTGATTATCAGAATGTCATTATGCCCGTATCAGTATTAGTATGAGTCAATATAAAGCTATTATTGTTTATTGAGTTCAGTATAATGCTTTTCCTCAAAAATAGTTTTGCTATTTTTTTTTAAGGTTGAGACGCTAATAAATGTTACATTACACAAACCCTGAACCATTGCAAAATGATGGTGGTTCTCTCTCTCTCTCTCTCTCTCTCTTTATTTTAATCATTCATTATCAACTAAAGCAGCAACCAAAAACTTAGTGTTATCTGAGATAGGTGAAAGTAAGAGTTAAAAAGAAAGTCATGCTAAAACGGCGCTTCACCTCCCCCCCCCCCCCCTGAAAAAAATAAAATAGATTAGTGGTCCTCCTCTCCAGCATCCCCCCCCCCCCGCTTTAATATTCACCGGCCGGCTGAGTCGGCCCAAAAACTGGACCCCAAAAGTGCATTTATCCCCCCTCCCCCCCCCCCCCCCCCCACCCCGCTCATTCGCCGATCGCCGGCTGGCTGATTCGCCGCTAAATATTTTCTCAAGATTTGCCCCCCCCCCCCCCCCCCCCTTGCCACCGGCTGGATCCGCTCCTGATTTTGGACCCCCGTAAGTGATGTTTTCCTGGCATCTACTTACATGCGAAGCATCGTCCACGAGCCGCATAGCGGCGAGGCGATTTTTTTTGTGCTATTTTGAACCCCCGTGTTGTTTTCCTGGGGTCCATTCGCTATTCATTAGGACCGTTATTCGTAAGGACCGCTATTGATAACGTGCGACTTCCCATACCTGCAGGTCCGCTATTCATAATGGTAAAATAGGGGCATTATTCATAAAGAAATAAGGTTCGTTAATCATAAGGACCGCTATTCATAACGTGAGATGAGGGTCGCTATTCATAATACGAAATGAGGTTCAATCCTCGTAAGGGTCGCTATTCATAATATGAAATCAGGGTCGCTATTCATAATACAAGAAGAGGGTCGCTATTCATAATACCAAATGAGGTTCATTACTCGTAAGTGTCGCTATTCATAAAACGGGAAGAAGGTCGCTATTCATAATACGAAATGAGGGTCGCTATTTTATAATATGAGAAGAGGGTTGGTATTCATAATAGGAGAAGAGGGTCGCTATTCATAATAGGAGAAGAGGGTCGCTATTCATAATAAGAAAAAAGGGTCGCTATTGATAATAGAGGTAGGGGGCCGCTATTCATAATAGGAGAAGAGGGTCGCTATTCATAATAGGAGAAGAGGGTCGCTATTCATAATAGCAGAAGAAGGGTCGCTATTCATAATAGGAGAAGAGGGTTGCAATTCATGATAGGATAAGAGGGTCGCTATTCATAATACGAAATGAGGGTCGTTATTCATAATAGGAGAAGAGGGTTGCTATTCATAATTGGAGAAGAGGGTCGTTATTCATAATAGGAGAAGAGGGTCGCTATTCATAATAAGAGAAGAGGGTTGCTATTCATAATTGGAGAAGAGGGTCGCTATTCATAATAGGAGGAGAGGGTCGTTATTCATAATAGGAGAAGAGGGTCGCTATTCATAATACGAAATAAGGGTTGCTATTCATAATTGGAGAAGAGGGTCGCTATTCATAATAGGAGAAGAGGGTCGCAATTCATAATACGAAATGAGGGTCGCTATTTTATAATATGAGAAGAGGGTTGGTATTCATAATAGGAGAAGAGGGTCGCTATTCATAAAACGGGAAGAGGGTCGCTATCCATAATACCAAATGAGGGTCGCTATTTTATAATATGAGAAGAGGGTTGGTATTCATAATAGGAGAAGAGGGTCGCTATTCATAGGAGAAAAGGGTCGCTATTGATAATAGAGGTAGGGGGCCGCTATTCATAATAGGAGAAGAGGGTCGCTATTCATAATAGGAGAAGAAGGTTGCTATTCATGATAGGATCAGAGGGTCGCTATTCATAATACGTAATGAGGGTCGTTATTCATAATAGGAGAAGAGGGTTGCTATTCATAATTGGAGAAGAGGGTCTTTATTCATAATAGGAGAAGAAGGTCGCTATTCATAATAAAAGAAGAGGTTTGCTATTCATAATTGGAGAAGAGGGTCGCTATTCATAATAGGAGAAGAGGGTCGCTATTCATAATACGAAATAAGGGTCGCTATTCATAATAGGAGAAGAGGGACGCTATTCATAATTAGAGAAGAGGGTTGCTATTCATAATTGGAGAAGAGGGTCGCTATTCATAATAGGAGAAGAGGGTCGCTATTCATAATACAAGAAGAGGGTCGCTATTCAAAATACGAAATGAGGTTCATTACTCGTCAGGGTCGCTATTCATAAAACGGGAAGAGGGTCGCTATTCATAATACGAAATGAGGGTCGCTATTTTATAATATGAGAAGAGGGTTGGTATTCATAATAGGAGAAGAGGGTCGCTATTAATAATACAAGAAGAGGGTCGCTATTCATAATAGGAGAAGAGGGTCGCTATTCATAATAAGAAAAGAGGGTCGCTATTGATAATAGAGGTAGGGGGCCGCTATTCATGATAGGAGAAGAGGGTCGCTATTCATAATAGGAGAAGAGGGTCGCTATTCATAATAGGAGAAGAAGGTTGCTATTCATAATAGGAGAAGAGGGTCGCTATTCATAATACGAAATGAGGGTCGCTATTCATAATAGGAGAAGAGGGTTGCTATTCATGATAGGATAAGAGGGTCGCTATTCATAATACGAAATGAGGGTCGTCATTCATAATAGGAGAAGAGGGTTGCTATTCATAATTGGAGAAGAGGGTCGTTAATCATAATAAGAGAAGAGGGTTGCTATTCATAATTGGAGAAGAGGGTCGCTATTCATAATAGGAGAAGAGGGTCGCTATTCATAATAGGAGAAGAGGGTCGCTATTCATAATACGAAATGAGGGTTGGTATTCATAATAGGAGAAGAGGGTCCCTATTCATAATAGGAGAAGAGGGTCGCTATTCATAATAAGAAAAGAGGGTCACTATTGATAATAGAGGTAGGGGGCCGCTATTCATAATAGGAGAAGAGGGTCGCTATTCATAATAGGAGAAGAGGGTCGCTATTCATAATAGGAGAAGAAGGTTGCTATTCATAATAGGAGAAGAGGGTCGCTATTCATAATACGAAATGAGGGTCGCTATTCATGATAGGAGAAGAGGGTTGCTATTCATAATAGGATAAGAGGGTCGCTATTCATAATACGAAATGAGGGTCGTTATTCATAATAGGAGAAGAGGGTTGCTATTCATAATTGGAGAAGAGGGTCGTTATTCATAATAGGAGAAGAGGGTCGCTTTTCATAATAAGAGAAGAGGGTTGCTATTCATAATTGGAGAAGAGGGTCGCTATTCATAATAGGAGAAGAGGGTCGCTATTCATGATAGGAGAAGAGGGTCGCTATTCATAATAGGAGAAGAGGGTCGCTATTCATAATACGAAATAAGGGTCGCTATTCATAATAAGAGAAGAGGGTTGCTATTCATAATTGGAGAAGAGGGTCGCTATTCATAATAGGAGAAGAGGGTCGCTATTCATAATAGGAGAAGAGGGTCGCTATTCATAATACGAAATGAGGGTCGTTATTCATAATAGGAGAAGAGGGTTGCTATTCATAATTGGAGAAGAGGGTCGCTATTCATAATAAGAGAAGAGGGTTGCTATATATAATTGGAGAAGAGGGTCGCTATTTATAATAGGAGAAGAGGGTCGCTATTCATAGTAGGAGAAAAGGGTCGCTATTCATAATAGGGGTAGGGGTCGCTATTCATAATAGGAGAAGAGGGTCGCTATTCATAATAGGAGTAGAGTTTCGCTATTCATAATAGTAGAAGAGGGTCGCTATTTATAATACGAAATGAGGGTCGCTATTCATAACGCGAAAGCTTTGAACTTTCTTTAATTATTAGAAAAAGACACCCACAACAAAAAGTGAGTCATTTGACACATTTAAGCATAATTTTCGTGAGTCAGGTGTAAATTGACTCATTAGTAACAACCAATGAGTCTCTATTGACTCATTTATATTTCACCAGTGTGTCAATCATGAGCTGACGCATTTGCAAAATGCTTCGACTGACTCACATGGTCGTAAAAAATGAGTCAAGATCGACATAAGAGCATTTTAGAAGAAAAAAGTGAGTCAACTTGAAAGTGAGGCTGTATGCATGCGCGCGCATGCTTTCGTGACGTCATCCAAAATGCGCATTCTCGAGCTATATTTGAATTCCCGATCGACGACGCGACGTCGCCGTCTTATATCTTGGATTCAGAAGAGTTTTGACTGCAGCTAGTGACAAATTGGTACGCATAATTATTCATATGGTTTTAAACGATGATTTTTATGACTGGATTCGTGGGCTGAATCTTCTGATTATTATACAAAATTAATGATGCATGCGTTCATTATGAATAATGACCCTCATGAATAATGACCTTTTCTCCAATTATGAAAAGCGGACCTTATGAATAGCGGTCCTTATGAATAGTTGCCCTTATGAATAGCGAACCTTATGAATAGCGGTCCTTATGAATAGCGACATTGACCCGTTTTCCTGGCATCTACTAACATCTTACTGTTTGGGTCGATCTGGACACATAATGGCGTTTTTCTATGCAAATCACATTTGCACATCACATCACTTGGCTGCCCAAGGGGACTGGGGGAGGAGGGGATTAAACCCCCTAACCCCCCCCCCCCCCCCCCCCCCCGTAGATCTGCTCATGTTACCATATCATTCCACGACATCTTGGTCTTCCTCTTCTTCTCAATAGGGACTTTTAGATTTGCGTGGGCGTGGACGTGTTACGTCCTTTTAAGGCACTGACAGTCACATGTGACTTCCTTTTAAGCACTGGCAGTGTCTTAAAAGGAGGTCACACGTTGCATCCACGTTCTTATCGTGCAAATCTAAAAGTCCCTAATATTGATTTACCGGTCGAGGTTCATTATTTGCTGGTCATTTGAAATCACCAGATTTCAGCGTTCACGCTTTCACAACGAAAAACTTCTCCATGACCATGTTTCTGCCATTGCGCGATCGCCTCCAGCTCCAGCAGACATGGCGCGGTAGCGTGCACACGTACCGTTACTAACGGCGCAGTAGGCCTGTAACCACTGCTGACGGCGGCACTGCACTGCAAGCTGAATCGGTAATAATAGGCCTACTCATAGAACGAGAAATCTTGCACGCTAATCTAAGTTGGGTTTCATTGGTTTCATGTTTGAAAATTGAAACTCAATATTGTGTTAAAGTTATAACAGAAAAGATAATCTTTATTTTATAATTCCACGGGGGCGATTTTTAATTTTGCAATCGCCCCCGTGAGCAACCTGACGGGGCGATTATGTAGCTCACGGGGGCGAATCGCCCACCGCCCCCGTGTATTTTGAGCGCTGCAAATAAGGTATCTTAATATGCTTATCTGACCGTATTTAATGCCTAAAACCCGTGCAGCTTCCGAGGGCTTCGCCTCTTGACCCCGCCGGGGCAAAGACACTGGACCCCACGCCAATTTACGCTGCACTGGCTCCGCTCTACCTGATCGTTAATACTCCACTTTGAAAAACGTTCCGCGGGGCCGGCATGTAACGTGTAAGAGTGGTGGTGGTGCAGAGTTTTCTTCTACCCCAAAAAAACGTTTTTGCTCATTACGCCACTGCCCCTGAAAGGTGAGCCCCCTGGAATGTTTGCCCCCTTTCCCAATCCCAAACTGTTGAACTTTCTGCACTACTAAATGTCTAATCACGTTTTTCCAGTTAATATACCGATATACTGGCAAGAAGGCTGAGAGGAATATCTACAATAAAGCACCTTTTTGGCTCAAAATTTATATTTCACACACTATACATCACTCATTGAAATTGATATCAGAATGAAGGTATTTTAATCATCCATCTTTTGATACCAAATACATGGCGATCAGAGGTTTTAGTTCAAGTTTAACTTTAAAACTAGATGTAAACACACCAAACAGGTCCTACACAGAGGCGGCCCTCCCGGGGGGCAGGGGGCACAGTGCCCCCCACTTTTTCAGATACCCCAAAAGTGCCCCTTTTTACATAGGAAAAGTGCCCCTTTTATTTTATAAGAAGTGCCCCTTTTACATAGGAAAGGTGCCCCTTTTACTTTGACAAGTGCCCCTATTACTTAATTAAAGTGCCCCTTCCCCCTTTTCACCTCTGACGAGTGCCCTTTTTATTTTTGACACGTGGCCCTTTTCCTTCGACATGTTCCCATTTTCCTTTGCAATAAGTGTCCATTTTTAAATTCTCATAAATCTTGAAAATATCTTGAATAAGTGCCCATTTTAATCTCTAGTAAGTGCCTCTTTTCAGGTACGAGAAGTGCCCCTTTTCATTTTTAATAAGTGTCCCCTTCACCCCTGATAACTGCCCTATTTAAAACTGAGAGGTGCTCCTTTTACTTTGACAACTTCCCCTTTTTTTCCTTTGTAAGAAGTGCCTCTTCTCCTTTTAATAACTACCTCTTTTTTAAACTCGGATGAGCACACCTTTCATTTTAACATGTGCCCCTCTTATTTTCTAATAAGTGCCCCTTTTCCTTATGATAAGTGCCCCCATTAAAAAGAGAGAGCTCCTTCCCCTTCTCATAACTACCCCTTTCCCTTTCTAATAAGTGCCCTTTTCCTTTTGATAAGTGCCCCCATTAAAAAGAAAGAGCTCCTTCCCCTTCTCATAACTGCCCCTTTTAAAAATCTGAACGGTGCCCCCTTTTCATTCAACAAATGCACATTTTCCTTCATTATAAGTGTCCCTTTTCATATCTGGTCAGTGCCCCTTTTCAACTCTGATAATTCCCCTTTTAATGATACATGCCCCTTTTCCTTTCTAATAAGGGACCTATCCCCTTTTCACCTCTTATAAGTACCCCTATCAAAATCTGATGGATGCCCCTTTTCCGTCAACAAATGCCTATTTCCCATTTTCGTAAACGCCTCTTTTTCATCACTGGTGAGTGCCTCTTTTCAGGTGAAAAAATGCTTCATTTTCACCTCTTACACTCTAAAAAAAAGATACCCAATATTAGGTAAAATTTTACACTTTACGAGGGTAAAAAGGGAACATGCATGTTTGTTGGGTAAAATTTGACACAGGGGTGGTTGGCTAAAAATTTACCCAGCAAATGTTTAATGTTTTACCCAACTGATGTGCAATATATTTGTTTGTTTGTTTGTTTCTTTGTTTGTTTGCTTGATTTTATTTCTGCGTTCAAAAATATACAAATTCAAAGTCAAAGTACAAAATTTCGAACAATAACAAATACAATGAATACAATGTTTACAAAAGTAATTAAATGAAAAATCATGTTCAATTATATCATTCGATAAACATGTACGAAGCATACAATAACATAAGAAATATGAAATATTTTCAATAAATTAGAGAGGTAATTCGGAACGCAGGAGACCACCATCGTGAGCGGTTAGGCTGGAGATGGATGGCGGCCTCGTAAAAAGAATTGGCGACATAACTCTCTTCGAAAAACTGAGTGACCAAGAGGGTGCGGTGCAAGTGCAGGTGCTGTGAGCAGTTGCATGATAAAGAATAAATAAGTCACGGTTTTGTTATACTAATTTAGAGAGGGGGAGCATATGATTGTATTATTTGTCGTTTAAGTGTAGCTTTTAAGGAGTAGATGGTTGAACAAGACTTTATGTTGTCGGGTAAATCAATCCAAATGTCCGGGCCAGAATGTCTAACAGATTTGTGTGTTATTGATAATTTGGGGTTTGTAAGATGGAAGTTTCCAGATATGCGAGTAGAGTATGAATGAACGGAATTATTAAACCTAAACATGTTATCAAAGGATGGTGGAAGCAGATTATTAATGTACTTAAACATAATAACTGCTACTTGAGTAGTGTTCAGATCGAAAATTTTTAGTGTTTTAAGTTTATAGAATAAAGGATCAGTGTGAGCTAAGAAATGCGAACCTGTACAAATACGTATGGCTTTCTTTTGCAGTTTGAAAATAGAATTGATTTTTGTCGAACCACAATTTGCCCATACACTATTACAATATGTTATATACGGGAGAACTAGCGAATTATATAGTAGGAATAAGGTTGCATGGGGTAGAAGAAACTTTAACTTGGAGATTATTCCAATACTTTTGGAAATGCACATTGTAACTTGGTGTAAATGATCATTCCAAGTCAAGGTTTCATCTATAAGAACACCCAAAAACTTGGAATTAGTTTTCTTCTCTAGTAGCATACCATCGATTTTAATATATATAGGTGTTTCTGTATTATGAGAATGATGTTTAAAATACATGAAATGAGTCTTTTTTGTATTAAGTGAAAGTTTATTGGATTTAAACCAATCTGATACTTTGTTAATTTCATAATTCAAAGTATTGTTTAACGAATTAAGATCTTTATGGGAATAAAAGATATTTGTATCATCGGCAAATAAGATAAAAGAAAGAAGGGGGGATGTATTGATAATATCATTTACATAAAGAAGAAATAACAGTGGACCTAAGATGGAGCCTTGAGGAACACCGCATTGAATTAAAAGAGGATCAGAATCATAACTATTAAATGTAACATATTGTCTTCTGTTTGTTAAATAATCTTTAAACCATAAGAGTGGCTGACCCCGAATTCCGTAATGACTGAGTTTGGAGAGTAGAATAGCGTGATTGAGCGTATCAAATGCTTTACTCAAGTCACAGAATATACCTATAACATGCTCTTTGTTAGCTATGGCACTTGTAATTTTGTCATAAATTTGAATTAATGCTAAGTCAGTTGAGTAATTTTTTCTGAAGCCATATTGATTTGAATTGAGTATTTTGTGTTTAGTGATAAATTTGTGTAGCCTATTATGAACGATCTTTTCTAAGACTTTAGATATACTTGGGAGTAGGGAAATTGGACGATAGTTACTAATTTCGTGAGGATCATCTTTTTTGAGAATGGGGTTGACTTTAGCTAGATTTAATAGATCAGGGAAAACACATTGCGATAACGAGTGATTAAATATGTGAGTTAAAGGCTTTGCAAGTGGATACATTATTTCTTTTAGGAGAGACATACTTATTTTATCAAAACCGTGCGATTTTGAGTTGTTAAGAGAGTGGGTAATGTTAATAATTTCGCTAGGATTTGTCGGATTTAAAAAGAGAGACTCTTGGTTTTGATTGGAAAGATAGTCTTTAAAGTGAGCGTGAGTTCTATTAATTTTGTTGGCGAGTTCAGGGCCGATATTCGTAAAAAATGAGTTAAATGAATTTGCATGAAGACTAGGATCATGTATTTTAGTGCCATTTAATGTGATATTATCCGTGGGTGGGGGATTCGTTTTTTTTCCCATTACCTCTTTGATAATTTTCCAAGTTGCAGTTGTGTTTGAACTGGCCTTTTTTATTTTATTAGAAAAATGCAATCTACGGGATGTACGGATAAGTTTTGTTAATTTGTTTCGATAAATTTTATATGTGTTTAGGTTAGTGTCAGTTGGATTGTGTAAATGTAATTTGTAGAGGCGATTGCGTGTTTGTATTGATTTCAATAAACCTTTAGTTATCCAAGGATTCCTGGGTTTATTTCGCTTATTACTCCTTTTGCCTAAAGGAATATTCTTTTCATAATAATATTGCAATTTGTTACTAAAATGTTTATATGCAGTATTGACATCATTTACACTATATACCTCAGCCCATCCCTCGAAAAATAAATCCTGTTTCAGCAATTCTATATTACGTTTGGATTCTTTGCGATATATAAGCTCATCAAATGATTTACGGCCAGATAGTTTGCATTCACAAGTTAAAAATATGGGTAGGTGATCCGACACTTCAGAACACAATATTCCACCGATGGTTTTGTTGTTATGTACGTTTGAAAAAATATTGTCAATCTGAGTTGATGAATGTGGATTTATTCTGGTGGGTTTATTAATAATCGAAAAAAAGCCGTATGAATGCATCAACTGCATACAATTGGTTGAGTTACTGTTATCAGATGAGGGTGAGAAGTTGATATTAAAGTCACCAAGGATAAAATTGTGTTTATTTTCATCCCCTATTTTATGAAGATAAAAATCCAGTTCGTCACAGAATAAATCACAATTAGAATCAGGGGGTCTATAAATCAAACCTATGATGACATTTTTGGCATTTGAGTTATTAATTTCGATAAATAAAGATTCAGCTTGTGTTAGTTTAATATCTGAACGGATTTTGAAGTTTATGTTTTGTGTAATATAAAACGCAACACCGCCACCTCTTCTTCCTTTGCGGTCCGCCCTAATCAACTTATAATTAGGCAAATTGAACATATCTGGAGAATTCTGATGTAACCATGTCTCACTTATTCCAATGACGGAAAATGCAAAATTATTTAAAGAGTGTAAAAGGTTTTCAACGTATTCGAAATTTTTGTTCAGACTTCTGGAGTTTATATGTAAAAGTGAAATATTGTCTGGTTTGTAAGAAAATGAATTTTTGAATTCTTGGGGTGTGTAGTATTTGCTCTCGTTTATATCGTCGACAAGAATATCGGGAGTGTGCGCGTGCGAATTCATTTAACGATACGTATTATGTAAAGTACCGAAAATTTGGAGGATGAACAACTGCATGTGTGATGCTGGTGCGTTTGTGTGTGTACGAAGTGCAAGTGTGCGGGTAACTTCAAAATATAACACAAATAAAAATACAACTAGATTTGTAATACTTGTTTGGAACAAGTATAGGTGGGCTGATCCAACAAAAAATTGAGACAAAATAAAGGGTACATTTGAAATAGCTTTTTGTCTCAGCTACAACATATTCGGAGTTCAGCGTAAATGAAGCTAAAACGACGTAGATATTGCTCGCGAAAGACGGGAATGTAGAATCAAGTTTTGAGAAAAAGTCATGTCCCATAGAGAATACACGCAAAATGTCAAAAAATTAGCTTGCCTCCTTTAATTGCAAAAATACGCCATGATGCCTTTGTCAAAATGAAAAATTGTGACAACTGGATTTGTAGAGAATTGTCTCAGCTAGAACATATCAAAATTTTAAAGAAAATTAATCAATTTTTAGAAAGATACAATCAATTTTCCAAAAAAATGCTGACGTCATAATAGGCCAATTGAAATTTTGAGTTCGGAGGCCATTATGATGACGTCATGAGTTAATTGAGGGTCAAATGAGACATGAAATCATATCTCTGATTCATACTCGCTCAAAATATGAAAAAAAAATTGGGGTCACCTTGCATCCTAAAGAGCTATAATGGATTTTGCAAAGGCATGTTTTTGCCCATATATGCTATGTATTACAAGAGCTCGCGCGCATTGAAATTTATGTTAAACGGTCGATTATTCAATTATTTATAGTCATAAAGAGACAAACATGGTATCAATTTGTTTGTAAGAATATGTGGAATATTATGAAAGAAAAAAAATGGCGATTCTATGGTCTCTAATAGTTTTACGCGCGAAAACGCGCGCGCATGCGCGTGTGCGCGATTTTTAAAAAAATGCTTAGAATGGCCTGAAACGTATGCAAAATGATTTTGAGACGATTTTGAGCATTTCAAAATTTTGCGCGCGCATTGACGCGCGGACGTACGCGCACGCGCGCGTTATTTGACCTGAAATTGACCGGACGGATATTGACCCTGATCATGATAAATATGAATCAGAAATACCTTTTGGTTATGAAGATATGATCAGGAGTTGATTTTCGTAAAATTTTACAAAATGGCGCCTAGATGACGTCATCAGTGAAGGTCAATGTTGAAAACGTTATTGTGCTTTGTACATATGCCTATACATATGTGTGCCAAATTTCAAATTATTTGATTGAGCCATTTCCAAGTTATCTTGCCAACAAAAAAGTGGTTAGAAATAAGAAAAATATATAATAAATAATAAATAATAAATAAAGGCAATTCTAACGAAATTATAAGGTGGTCTGTACGTTATACAGCCCACCTGATAATAATAAAGGCAATTTTAACAAAATTGTGGTAAATTAGCTTGTAGAGAATTGTATAAGCTACAACGTATCAAAATTTGGAAGAAAATCGATCAATATATACAGAGATACAATAAATTTTCCATAAATATGCTGACGTCATAATATGCAAATTCGTATTTTGAGTTCCAAGGCCATTAAGATGATGTCACGATACACTTAATGGCCAAATGAGACATGAAATCATATCTCCGACTCATACTCTTTTCAAATATCAAAACAGAATTGGGGTCCAGGTGCATCCCAAAGAGCTATAATGAATTGTGTATAGGCATGTTTTTGCCCATGTATGTTATGTATTACAAGAGCTCGCGCGCACGGACATTTATGTTAAGCGAACGCTCATTCCGTTATAGTCATAAAGAGATAAACATGGTATCAATTTGTTTGTAAAAATATGGAAAATATCTTGAAAGAAAAAAATGGCGATTCTATGTTTTGTAATGGTGTTACGCGCGAAAACGCGCGCGCACGCACGTGTGCGCGATTTTTGCGCGATTTTTTATAAAATGCTTAAAATGGCCTTAAACGTATGCAAAATAAATTTGAAACGATTCTCAGCATTATAAAATTTTGCGCGCGCACTAACGCGCGGACGTACGCGCACGCGCGCGTTTTTTGACATGAAATTGACCGGACTGATATTGACCTTGATCATGATAAATATGAATGAGAAATGATTTACCGTTATGAAAATATGATCATGAGTAAATTTTCAGAAAATTTCACAA
This sequence comes from Strongylocentrotus purpuratus, assembly GCF_000002235.5. Lineage (NCBI taxonomy): Eukaryota > Metazoa > Echinodermata > Echinoidea > Camarodonta > Strongylocentrotidae > Strongylocentrotus > Strongylocentrotus purpuratus. Next base: position 38,911,202 of record NW_022145605.1, read on the forward strand.
AATGGCGCCTAGATGACGTCATCAGTCAAGGTCAAGGTTTTAAACCTTACCGTGTTTTCTCCATATGCCTATACATATGTGTGCCAAATTTCAAGTTATTTGATTTAGCCATTTTCAAGTTATCTTGTTAACAAAAAAGTGGTTAGAAATAAAATAAATAAACTAGATTTGTAATACTTGTTTGGAACAAGTATAGGTGGGCTGATCCAACAAAAAATTGAGAGAAAATAAAGGGTTCATTTGAGATAGCTTTTCGTCTCAGCTACAACATACTCGAAGTTCAGCGAAAACGAAACTAAAACAACGTAGATATTGCTCGCGAAAGATGGGAATGTAGAATCAAGTTTTGAGAAAAAATCATGTCCCATAGAAAATACACGCAAAATGTGAAAAAGTGACTGATGCCTTTATCAAAATGATAAATGATTGAAACTGCATTTGTAGAAAATTGTCTCAGCTAGAACATATCAAAATTTGGAAGAAAATCGATCAATATTTACAGAGATACAATCAATTTTCCATAAATATGCTGACTTCATAATATGCAAATTCGTATTTTGAGTTCCAAGGCCAATATGATGATGTCACGATACACTTAATGGCCAAATGAGAAATGAAATCATATCTCCGACTTATAATTTATCAGGATATTAAAAACAAATTGGGGTCACCTTGCATCCTAAAGAGCCACAATGGATTTTGTATAGGCATGTTTTTGCCCATATATGCTATGTATTACAAGAGCTCGCGCGCACAGAAATTTATGTTAAACGGTTGATCATTCCTTTATTAATAGTCATAAAGAAATAAACTTTGTATCAATTCGTTTGTAAAAATAGGTGCAATATTATTAAAGAAAAAAATGGCGATTCTATGTTGTGTAATAGTTTTACGCGCGAAAACGCGCGCGCATGCGCGCGTGCGCGATTTTTTATAAAATGCTTAGAATGGCCTGAAACGTATGCAAAATGATTTTGAGACGATTTTGAGCATTTCAAAATTTTGCGCGCGCATTGACGCGCGGACATACGCGCACGCGCGCGTTATTTGACCTCAAATTGACCGGACGGATATTGACCTTGATCATGATAAATATGAATGAGAAATGCCTTTTGGTTATGAAGATATGATCATGAGTTGATTTTCGTAAAATTTTACAAAATGGCGCCTAGATGACGTCATCAGTGAAGGTCAACGTTGAAAACGTTATTGTGCTTTGTACATATGCCTATACATATGTGTGCCAAATTTCAAGGCATTTGATTGAGCCATTTCCAAGTTATCTTGCCAACAAAAAAGTGGTTAGAAATAAGAAAAATATATAATAATAAATAAATAAATAAATAAATAAAGGCAATTCTAACGAAATTATAAGGTGGTCTGTACGTTATACAGCCCACCTGATAATAATAAAGGCAATTTTAACAAAATTATAAGGTGGTCTGTATAGATACAGCCCACCTGATAAGACCCATCTTGGTCACAGTTACAATAATTGCTTAGGAGCAACAGAGCGGAGCCCGACCGCCCGAGTAAAGGGTGTATTTTTGACACGCAAAATAGAGGGGCTGGGAAGAAACAAAATGCTTGATAACAATAATGACAAATCGGAGTACGATTATTAAATGGCAAAGAGGGATTTGACATTCCCGCTCATCAAAACTAGTTCAGTCTATAACAATGGATTTTGTGATTGACACAGGAGTTTTGCAAAACAAAGAGATTTGTTGTGCGGAGGAGAAAAATGTATGCATGTTAAAGCAGACTCTGAGATGATGCTTAATAGCAATAACGTCATTTCGGAGTACAATAATATTAAATGGCAAAGAGGGTTTTGACATTCCCGCTCAAAAAAAAAAAAAAAAAAAGTTCAGTCAATTACAATATAACAGATAGACTCAAATTTTTGGAATGCTATACAGATAATAATTATTGATAAAGAGTGAGGAGTTCGGTCTTAATAATCCCAGTAATCAAGATCAAAGGTCAATAAAAACTTGTCTCCAGCTTCCAGCCCAGTGGAGGGTAAGCTATATACATTCCTGCATGATACAAAATGGAGCTGCATGACACCCGAATGTATACAATCGTGACAATTTAGCATTAGTGAAAAAGTACAATTCCTTCAAGATTCAAATGTTTTTTTCCATTATTAT
>NW_022145605.1:38918357-39228357 GCF_000002235.5 Strongylocentrotus purpuratus
GGGGGGGGGGAGGATAAATGCACATATATTTGTTTTTGGGGGTCCAGTTTTGGGGAACATTTTTGCGCCGACTCAGCCGGCCGGTGAATATTAAAGCGGGGGGGGGGGGGATGCTGGAGAGGAGGACCACTAATCTATTTTTTTTTCAGGGGGGGGGGGAGGTGAAGCGCCGTTTTAGCATGACTTTCTTTTTAACTTTTACTTTCACCTATCTCAGATAACACTAAGTTTTTGGTTGCTGCTTTATATGTAGTTGATAATGAATGATTAAAATAAAGAGAGAGAGAGAGAGAGAGAGAGAGAGAACCACCATCATTTGCAATGGTTCAGGGTTTGTGTAATGTACATGTGAAACCATTTATTAGCGTCTCAATCCTAAAAAAATAGCGAAACTATTTTTGAGGAAAAGCATTATACTGAACTGAATAAACAATAATATCTTTATATTGGCTCATACTAAATACTGATACGGGCTAAAGACAATGTGGTATTTGTATAGAGGTATTCCAAAATGACATTCTGATAATCAACATTTTGTTCTGGTATCATATGTATATATGCATAATACAACTGATCTTTATGATTTCTTAACGTGACATAGCTTCTTCTCCCCCTGCAAACAAAAAAGAAAACAAGATTATTCAATAAAAGGATCATGCGACAAATAATCATTGTGATTCAAATTGATTCAAGGATTTTTTTTGAATAAGCAATGCTTTTCACCAGAATCTTCTTTGTAAAAACGACTTTTACAAATCTCAACCATGCAAATCTGCCACTGTGTTGTAAGATCACTTTCAGATTAGGAGAAGTGTATTCTTTAATGAGTATTTTACATTGAATGTAACTTCTCAACTCAGTAAGCATGGCTGAGATTTGTAAAAGTTGTTTTTACAAAAAAGATTCGGGTGAATAGCAGTGCTTATTCAAAAAACTATTGACATCAATTGGAATCACAATCATTATTTGTCGCTTAATCCCTTTTATTAAGAAGATATGTCACGTTAAATAAAGATCAGTGTTGTATGCGTATATATTATATACACAGGCCCAGGCGCGTACGCAGGATTTTTTCAAGGGGGGGGGGGGGGGGGGTTAACATTTATAAATCGGGCCGAAAATTTCGCAACGACTCAGCAAGCCGCTGAATAAGCGGGGGGGGGGGTAAGAGGAAATTTTTTTTTTTTTTTTTGGTCTCGAAATTTGAAAATTTGACATTTCGCTCCACTGGGGGGGGGGGGGGTACGGTCACCTTTTTAGGTCGGCCATGGGAATAATTTTTTGTTTCTTTTTCTTTTAATAATTTTTTTTTTAATCCAAAGGGGGGGGGGGGGTTGAGGGGGGTGATGGGGGGGTTTACACACATAAAAATACCAAAGGGGGGGGGGGGTAAAACACCCCCAAACACCCCCCCCCCTGTGTACGCGCTTGCACAGGCCCCGCTGAACGTTTATCAAAGTGGGGGGCTAAAGTATTTACGATCAGGTAGAGGGTAGCGAGCGTAAATTGGTGTGTGTGTGTGGGGGGCTCAGGGGTTTAAGGCATTTAATTACGGTCAGAGAAGCACAAATATTTTGATGCCACATTTGTGTCACTGGCAGGTCAGGGGGGGGTGCGTTTTTTATTTTATTGTTTAAGGTAAAATTTACCGGTTTGGGAGGCTAGGGGGGGGGGGTGGTAGAATCGGCCCGTGGATCCGTGCCTGTCCAAAATAGCACACACACAAAATCGCCTCGCGGCTCAGTAAAGAAAGAATGTAAAGGTTGTTCCGAATAATGAGGAGGAAATAATGTGCAGAACGGGAAAAAATTCGAGAGAATGTCATCACGGGATAAAAGTAAGTTATTTATTTGTATAAAAAAGAGCCCCGTCAGTACTAAAAGAGCCCCCGTGAGAAGGCTCGCGGGGGCTCTTTTTGGGGGGAAGAGCCCCCGTGGACAAAAAATTAATTTGAGCCCTGTTTATTTGTGACACTAGCATGTCACTAATTGAAGTAGGGTCCATGGGGCTGTGTCCCATGAAGCTCAGCGTGTAAGGCATTTTATTATGGTCAGATGAGCATTCAGGGACCCGTCTTAGTGCCCTTGGTGAGGTCCAGGCTGTGGAGCCCCCGGAAGCTCAGGGGTTTTAGGTATTTAATTACGGTCAGAAGAGCATATTTTGATACCTCATTTGTGACACTGGCAGGTCACTCATTCTTTCTCTCTCTCTCTCTTTCTTTCTTTTTATCGTTAACATACTTTTTCAAAAAAGTGAGGAGGGCTCGAGCCCTACCGTTCTGCAGGCCCTGACATTAATGCTTTTAAATAAGCATATTTTTTTGCCTAATTGTAAATTTGGGAGACTTGTCATTTTCCAACAAAGGCATACAAAAGTATAATTTACCTCCCAAAAAGAGAAAAAATCCCAGAAAATCATGTCATTTCAGCAACATGTTCAAAAAGACCATATGATTTATGCAACAGGCATGATAGAACTCTAATGTAGACGGTGATGTGTTGTCAAAATTATAAGCTGGTACCTAATGACATTTTCCAATCATCAAATCGTGAGATCCTTAGAAGTTCAAGGAATTAGTAACGATTTTACATTTTTCATGGTTAAGCAGAAAAGATTTCAAATTGATCTCAATTGTAGTTCTGGAACTTCCTATTAGAAACACACAAAGACTAAAACTGAGATTCAATCGAATCAAGTAGTTTCAAAATGTTCCTTCGATTTTTGTACCGAATTACTTGTAATCAAGAGAAAAAATAAATTTGCATACCTAGCCGAAACTATTTTTGAGAAAAGTTTATGTCATTCTAATCTTATCACAATAGGAATTATGCGGAGTATTGGTTGCTTACATGCATACACGTGTTTTCTTTAAGTAGTCAGGCAAAATAAACCATTAAACCAAATATGGCGATATTATATTATATTCATGTTGATCGATGCACTAGTCTTGGGCATTTGCAAGATTATGACAAGCGGCTGGAAGGGGCGGGGGTTGGGGGGGGGGGGGGAGGCAACTGCCAATGCCCACATTTCCTGAAACATCCCAGAGTACAGGAGAAGTACTTATTAATTACACTCAGCACTCCAAACCTTTGAACTTTCTGCACTACTAAATTTCTTATCACTTTTGTCCAGTTATTATACCGATATACTAGCAAAAATCAGAGGAATATCTACTTCATATCTATTTCACACACTACATCACTCATTGAAATTGATATCAGAATAAGGGTATCTTAATTATCCATCTTTTGACACCAAATACATGGTGATTAGAGGTTTAAGTTTAAAGTTATCTTTAAAACTCGATGTAACCACATCAAACAGGTCCTATACTAATGCACGTACATGTACACTGTATGCATACAGTTATTACGCATGTGGGCAAAAATGTTGTTTTTGTGGAAATCAAATCAATAACTTTGGATTGCTATAACTTTTTATTGAAATGATATAAAACCTATCACTCGCACAGGATATTGTCGTTGTACATAAGCAAATCCTGGAAAGTTATGAACAAATGCAATTCTCCAATTTCGATATATGGAAAATAATTTTTTTGATCAAATTAAATTTTTCGAAAAAAAAATCACAAAAATCATGTTTTTTATCTAAATTTGTAATGTTATTTAATCCAAAATTCTTTGAAGTTGGTATCAAAATGTAGATAATTTAACTCTCTTTCATATGACACCAAACTCATAGTGGTTCAAGGTTTCCTTAAAGTATTATTTACATAATACTATTTTGTCGACAAAAGGGACACTTTGGTGGGGGTGTCCCCCTGGCCACACCCACCACTTAGAACATGCCAGACGGTCAATTTGTTATGTGAAGCTATGCGATCTTTACATCTGTGCACATGGAAATTGGTTTCCTTCCCAGCTAGGTTGACCCCCACTGGCTCCGTGTCTAGGACCCCCCAGGAAATGAAGGAGGGGTCTGAAACTTTGGACACTATCATTTTGGGCCAATTGGGACCCTTTTGAAGCCAAAAAAGCGAGAGAAAAAAAAATCAACTTTGGCACAAAATCCTACGGGATTACATACCATACCGCACTATAAAGGTGAAATTCAAAGAAAATCACAAATAATTATGTCAACTAATGTATCACTAGAAACTGGTAAGCTAACAGGTGGCCATCGTACACGTTTTAGGTCAACTACATATCGGATGATTTATAAAAATACAAATACAAACACCTCCATAGCAGCTGGGATAAACGAGAGATATAACGATGTTTTAATTACGTCACTATATGGACCAATACTGCCCAAGCAGACGACATCCCATAAAGAATGAACATAATTGCAAAGCTAATTTTTGTCAAATTATAATGAATTTAGTGTATTTTTTTTTACAAGCGACAGATTCTTTATTTTTGTATCGCTGCATTTGTCATCAAAATAAAACCATGCGCGGGGTTTAGAGTGAGGCAATAGATTATACATTTAGCCAGACGGTGGTGAAGTAAGAGAAAGAACTCAAGAGAAGATGAAAACACAGGCACTGAAAATGTGTGAGATGTCATGGGACATCGTCTGCTTGTACAAAGCATGTCCATACTGTGATCTCACACATCTCAGCAGCGTTCGGAGAGCTCTTCAGGTGCTATGCCGGGGTTGTATTTAAGCGTTTTGTAATTTATGATAATCGTTACTTCGAATGTTTCCAAGCATTGAATTTTGATAACCTTGTCAAATCAAAGTTTCAACTTTGCAATAATGAAAATAACATTAGTTTTTAAAATCAATGAATATATACTTTAATAAATTTGTCGATATTATTGGTTGCTAGTTTTGTCGGTAATTGGTGGCCTCTACACCCCTTTTAACCAATCAGAAGGCCTCTTTGAAGTGCCGGTGGACACTAAAGGGCCAAATGTGGTTCTCAAATTGCAAAAGATACCTACCATCGGAGGGGGAAGGAGAAATCAATTTTACGTAATATTACTCCAGAAAGTACCTGAAAAAGCACATGATTTGGTTCTAAAGTTGCAAATGCTTCCTACTCAGGAAGGGGGTTCTGACCCCTCCTAAATCCAGCCCCGCTTGATCGCTCCGCTCTGTCGCTTTGCTCCATCGTTTTTCGTATATTTCACCTCATGCGATTTGTGCCCCTCCCTCCGGTAAGAAATTCCTGGATCTGCCATTGGTATAGATCCTCTTCTTTCATCAATAATTTGCCAACAATCGTTTTTTAATTCGACAACTCGTGGTGTAGCTACATTTGTAAGAGACCCAAACACTACCAGTTGTAAAATCAAACTTTGTAAAGAAAAATGACTGCAGTCTTGCTAATGGCCAATATGTTGCCACCATAATGTTAGGAGTTTCGGGAGCGCGTGTTTCACTTCAGAAGGATAACTCTAAGCAAACTCAGCCACACATATTTATTGTGTTTTAGAAGTTTTTATCATAACACTTCACTAAATAAATTTCATATCTATGCATAGTGCGATCGAAGAGAATTTGAAGTGCTGGTTGACAAGGGAAATAATTTGTGAGTTAGGTAAGTAATTCTATATAATGCCTATGATATACCATAAAATGGACCAGGGGCGGATCCAGGATTTGCCGATAGGGGGGGCCTAAAATGTGAAAATCGCGCCGACCAATATCTCGCTCAGTAGGGGGGGGGGGGGGGAGGGGGGGGGGGGTAGTGATCATAATTTTTTTTTCGTATTTGACCTCGAAAATGTGAAAATCGTGCCGACCAATATCTCGCTCAGTAGGGGGGGGGGGGGGGGGGGGGGGGGGGTTTGTATTAAAAAAAAAAAAAAAAAAAAAAAAAACCAGGGGGCCCGGGCCCGTCGGCCCCCCCCCCCCCCCCCCCCCCGTGGATCCGCGCCTGAAACGGACTGCTCTTGAAGTGCTCTCATATAAACATTTCAAATAGGGCTAAAATATATATTTTTAAAACCACAAATTTTGTTCAGCGCTTTGTATTAGTGTTTGTGATATTCGATACAATTTGATAAAATGTTATGGTTCCAAAGTTGAGACATCTCCTCATATAAACTTCTTATTTACTATAGATAACCGACCTTCGAGAAGAAATTTTATATATGCTATACAGGTTTTTCGGTAAACTTCGCATTTTTTAAAAATTCGTTTGATGAAGCGTTCATCATTTTCGGCAGAGACCGTCATCCAAAAATACCTGAAAAATACCTGAAAATGGCCACCATCACTCCAAAATATGACATGACATAACCGATGCGTGCATGCCCATATGCAGCAGGGTCCTGTCCAATGTCATGTCCAATATATTAAAGGGCCCATGACCTCGAAATACAAGTGTATTCTTGTTGGTGTGCAGTCCTGCATACATGAGCATATACGTTGCTATGTCAGACATGTCAGACTAAACTATAATTCTAGAATAGACAATGGTATGTAATTTCCTCCAGCTTAGCACACGTTCATAATAGAATTGCTTGCTTCCATACATAATGTACAATACGTACATCATCATTGCCTTTGCCTTCCTGGGGCTGATACAGCATGTCTGACTTAGCAACTTGTATGTTGCTATTGTATTACGTATTGTAACAGGTGGTCGACTTCGGCAAAGATACATACCACTTTCTCAAGTGAGCTCATTGATGACTGACAGATGATGTCACAAGGGGAATGAGATCTTGGGGTGGAGCTTAGCAAGTTTGAAAAAAAAATGTTTAAAAAAATATTTAAAAATCTATGAAAAAAATTCAGAAATTTACATATCAAAATATGAGATGTATGCAGGACTGCACACCAACAGGAATACACTGGTATTTCGTTGTCATGGCTCTTTTAATAGGTTCATGCACGCTGTAGTGACTCGTTAAGGATTTTAATCCAATGCATGATCGCACTAGAAGTACACGCTGCTTTCTTCAAGTTAACCCTGAGAATACATTGTGAGGTATTCTATAGGAATATCCAAGAGTTCGCGGTAAAATGATTTAAGACTCGAACAGACATTTGTATTTGCCAACAGTAGTCACACTGCCTTCTTCAGTTGAATCCTGATTGTAAATTGAGAGGTATTTTATAGGCATATCCAACAGGGGTAAAATCTGCGATTGAAGATGAAATTTGATGATATACTCGTTATTCTCGGGGAGTTCGGCCCCTATCAGAGAAGAATGTACGCATTGGTGTGTCTTATGGTGATTCCATTATCTTGGACCACCCTGATTCAAGTTTTTGCCATGGGAAACTCGGACCACTGGTGCCAGGTAAAGCATTTCAGCTCTTCTATCTTTTAGTTGTCCAATGCAGTGGCGTATCTTCGAAGGAGCCCCTTCCCTATTTGCGCATCTTTCTCCATTGATACAATGAAAATTATGCATTTACTCAGAAAATTTTAAGAATATATATCCCCTATGATAAAGTATTTTGCAGAGAAAGTTTAGTCGATTACTGATTTAATAATTACACTCATCAGTGGATGATATCAGTGTAGAATGTTCTGAGGAACTTGCAACTTTTTTATTGAAAGTGAAGTGGCGAAGTTCACCACTACTTCTCTTTCAACAACATAATTATGTGAACTCGACCCTGTTCCAACTTTACTTATGATGACATTTCTTGCTGATTTATTACCCTTTATGACACAGATGATTAATGATTCATTCATGACTGGTACTTTCCCAGAAAGCTTTAGTGCAAAATATTCTACCTAGATTGAGAAGTTCAGCCACCAATGTTGAAGATTAACAACAGTTATCGTCCCAATGCAAATCTGAGGTTATTTGATAAACTTTAGAATTACTTACAGCATTTCAATTACTGCAGCATTTGAGTACTTTCAATTGTATGCAAAGTCAAAATCTGGCTACCGCTCGTTTCATAGTAAAACTGCTCCTTTGCGAGTAATGAAATATATCCTTTTATCTCTTGATAAAGAAGTGGAAGTCATTTTTGTGCTGCCAGATTGGTCATGCGCGTTCGACACCATTAAGTATCAAGTCTTGTTGCAACCCTTCGGACTGTGTTGTGGAATTGGCAGCCAAGCAATTACAGTTAACAACTATATTATTCTCTTTTTGTAAATTTGATGATTTTGTTTGTACTTTTCGTAAGTCAAGAATGAAAGGTAGACAGATTAAGTTAGGGTTTTTGTTGAATACTATAAGATGTTAGTTTGAATATGTTACATTAAAAAGAAAGTAATTAAGGAAAAATCAATTTTTCACATACTTAAATAATTACAAAAATTGGTAAGGGTGTGAATATTTAGTTGTTTCAATTTCAATTTATTATTTCATAAAAAAATCACATTCAATATATATACATTGAGAATTGTGCTGGATCATTTACACCCGATGAAGCAGATGGCTTGAGAGAAGTGGGTGGACCCATAACATAAATGACAAATGTGGAAAATACAAAACATTAAAATTCACAATAAAACAAAATGCAAGACGTGTACAGGACATTACAAACTAAAACACTATAATAATACAGAACGATATAATTAATATGGTAATTGTATGTATCATAGGAAGTCATATATATGTGGTAAGAAAACGCAACTTAAATTTCGACTTGAAAGAACTATGAGTGGTTACATGTTTGATTGAGTTGTCAATATTATTCCATAATTTCCCCCCTTTTTGTTGAATAGAATTTACCTTTCGTAACTTTAAACATGCACATGGCAAGAATTTTTTGTTTTTTTGTCTTGTGTTAACATTATGTTTCTTGTCAACTGTAATAAAGTAATTATCAAACACGGGTGGTAACAAAAAATTCGAATAACGGTACATAAAGACTCCTGTTTTAATTGTTATATTATCAGAGAAATTTATTATATTCAGTTTCTTAAACAACGGCGGGGTATGGGCAAGATAATAGGAGTTTGAGCATATACGAATGGCTTTCTTTTGTAAAGTATGTAGCCTGTTTAAATGACACGAGCTGGCCCCTCCCCATACAAGACTACAATAATCGAAATAAGGCAGGACAATGGCATTGTATAAAGTGAAAATGGTTTTGAGCGGTAGAAAATAACTTAGCTTACTCAACATACCAATAGACATGCTAATCTTTCCACGAATGGAGTTGATGTGATTAACCCAAGTTAGCTTATCATCTATCTGTACTCCTAGGAAATTGATACTGCTTGCTCTTTGTATTTCAAGGTTTTCTAGTTTTATCGAAAAATCAAAGTGAAGTTGTTGGCGCTTATTTGAACAAAAAAACATATATTTAGTTTTGTCAGTATTGAGAAATAATTTATTAGCTTTGAACCAGCAAGAGATCTTGTTTAATTCGACATTTGCATAATTTTGAAGAGTATTTTTATCAGCATGTGAAATAAATATGTTGGTATCGTCTGCATATAAAACAAAATGTAATAATTCAGATGTATTAATTATATCATTCATATATATCAGAAATAACAAAGGACCAATTATACTCCCTTGTGGAATTCCACATACCACAGGCATTGTCTCAGAACTTAAACCTTTAAAGCTAACAAATTGTTTTCTATTGCTGAGATAATTAACAAACCAGTCATGTGGTATACCACGTACGCCATAATTTTTCAATTTTTGTAACATTATGTTATGATTTAAGGTATCGAATGCCTTACTTAAATCAATATATATCCCTAAAGTATATTCTTTTTTTTTATCTAAACATGAGGTAATATGCTCTAAGGCGTGTAAAAGTGCCATTTCCGTGGAGTGGTTGGGTCTGAATCCAAACTGGTATTTTGTTAGAATGCTATTTCTAGACAGATGGTTATAGAGTCTTTTAAATATAATGCGTTCGAGGATTTTTGAAAGAGTTGGAAGTAGAGATATAGGGCGATAGTTTTTTGTTAAATTTGGATCATTCTTTTTATAAACAGGAATTATTTTTGCTCTCTTTAGGTTGTCTGGGACGACGCCTGTGGACAAAGAAATTGAAAATGTATTTTAGAGGATAAGAAATATGATGTATAATTTTTTTCACAAAATTGGTACTTATACCATCATACCCACACGAGGAACTAGATTTCAAATCCTTCACAATCTGTATAATTTCACATTCACTTGTAGGATTAAAAAACAGAGATTCCGAAGTCCTTGGATTCAAGTATTCCCAAAAGTGGTGAGATGTTGACTGAACATCGTTGGCAACTGATGCACCGACATTAGTAAAATATGAATTGAAATAATCAGCCATTTCCTTTTCATGAGATATTTGTTTGCCATTTTTCGAGATAAATTGCGGAAGTTTAACCTTTTTATTTTTTCCTAAAACATCATTAATCGTTTGCAAGTTTTGTTAAGATTCTATTTATTTTTTTCAAAAAGGCATAGTGCTTTCGTTTTGATAATCTAATAATGTAGTTCAATTTGTTTCTATAACTTTTGTATAATGAACAGTTTTTATACGATGGTTTTTTTTATATACTTCCGGAATAATCTCTGCTTCTTATTGATAGAACATAAAATCCCTTGAGTTATCCATGGCTTTCTCGGCATATCTCTGTTTTTCCGTTGAAATGATGCATTAACATTTGCATGCTTTTTACATATCTCAGACAGTGTATGTAAAAATGCTTCATATGCTGAGTTTGTATCATCACATCTGTTTACACAAAATCAATTTTTTAGACTTAAATCCCTTGAAACATTTTCATAATTTAATTTAGAAAAAAATGAATCATTTGTTGTGGGATGAGAAGTACAATCCTGCATACGAACAAATTCGGTCAACTGGAAAATGGGGAGGTGATCGGAAACGTCACAATAAAGTACTCCAAAATAAACTGTTTTGTCTAGAACATTAGTAAATATGTTATCAATACATGTACAGGATGACGCCGTGACACGTGTAGGCTTGGTAATCAATGGTTGCAAACCATTATAATACATGACACTTAAAAAGTTACCAGTTTGAGAATGAGAAGAATGTCTCAAAATATCAAAGTTAAAGTCACCAAGTATATAACAGTACTTATTTTCTTTAGAAATAGCTGACAAACATTTATCTAATAAATCGTTAAAAGATTTTCCATCCGAGTTTGGAGCTTTGTATATTACACCAGCAATCACATTTTTATGAGAATTACACTGTAGCTCTATAAATAATGAATCAATATCGTCATTATTAAATGAAATATCTGGTCTTTCTTTGTAATTAAGTTAGAGTCAATATATAAACAAACTCCTCCACCTACTCGAGTTGTTCTGGATTTGTGTAAAAAAGAGTATCCCAATATATTATACATAGATGGAACGTTTTGCTAAACCATGTTTCTGTAAATGCATATATTGAAAATTTATGGTGTAAACTCTTAATATAATCCTGAAAGCTCATGTATTTGGAAGCCAAACTTTGACACTTTAAATGAAACATTGAAAGAACATTATTTTCCTTATAAGATTCAAATTTACTATTAAATGTATCACTGAAATAATAATTGCATGTAACTGTATGCGGATAGAGTCATACTTATCTTTGCATACTCACACTGTAGATTGTGTATAAAAAAAGATGTACCCAAGTTTGGTAGCTCCTAATCAAAAACTTATAACATATGTGACTGTGAATCAAATTTCATGATAAAGGGTAACTGATACACTGTGTATTAATGATACCATTTTCATATACGTGCTGATAAGGATGAATGAGCAGCAGGTTTTCAAAAATCATTGTGAAAATCCTCTTGTGCCAAGTTAGGGCAGTATAAAAAGAAATCGTGTTTCAGGGAGGTTTGTACACTAGGTGCGATCTTCATTTCTACACAGCAGATCAGACTATATGGTGTGGGAATTTGCCGAAGATGATATTTGCCTTGCAGCGTGCGTGACCGGAATTTGGCTAGCCTTTTGTGATACTAGTATCCTATAGCAGTATAATAATAACGACAGTGAGCTAGCTAGGTGTTCCTTGAATAGTCCTTTTATATATTATGCCCTTTTAAATGTATTATGTCCCCTTTGCAGGCCCAGAAAAATCGTGAGAAAATATTTAGCGCTGAATCAACACCACCCCCCCCCCCCTTTGCGCCAGAGAGAGGGGGCCCGTCTTTTTTTTTATTAAAAAAGGTTAAATTGACCCGTTTGGGGGAGGGGGCCAGGGGAGGGGTCCCGCCCCCCCCCCCCCTATATCTGCCACTGGATGTAGTCGCCGCAGTTGCGGTTAGTCACATTTTTCGTGTACAACAATATTATCAAATTCTGTTTTTCTTCTTAATGCTTTTTCCCTTGGTGCACCACTCAAAATAAAATGTGGATAGCATATATACATATATTACTATGGCCTCTTAAGAGAAAAGACCTAGTAATGCATTTTTTGAAAATTGATATTTTAGTCATTTTGTGTGTTAGAACAAATTGGAAAGTTGTCCGACTCTAAATCTCAGAAACATTACTAATTCAGCCATTTTGAAGAGCCAACACCTATAGTAATCACAATTTCTATTTTAAAAAAAATTAAAAAGAAATTGTCCAATTTCATTCAAATTTTAGCGCTTTTTAAGAAATGTAAAACAATTAGGTTTGTTTTGTATATATGAAAATAAAAAACAATAAGTTTACATGCAGATATTGATTTAACAAATCTTGCAAAAAAAGTGGAATTAGGCTCGACTAATAATACTTTTGATAACTTCTAGTTCCCATAAACAACTGAACCTTCGTATTAGTAATACACTTAGTTATACGTGGATATTTGTACATCAAATGGTATGTAGATCTAAATATGTCTAAATATCGTCTTAAGTCTTGACTGTCCAATCAAAATAACTCTTCTCTATGTATTCATGTATCATTATATTCTTTGCATTGTATGATTGTTATATACTGTAATAATTGTTTATAAATTCAATTTATTTCAATTCATTTAATTCGAGTGTTTCTATGTGTGCCATGTTAAAGGCTGTCTGTCACACTACTGTGGTCAAGTTAACTTGACCACTTGACTGAGCAAATCAAGGCTTATCATTGAGGTGAATATTGAATTGAATTGAAATGTATTGTCCCTTTCAGTAAATTCTCTTTTAATAATAATAATAATAATAATAACAATAATAATAATAATAATAATAATAATAATAATAATAGTGGGTTCTTGTATAGCGCTCATGTCAGTCAGATTTGAAGAAAAAAATAATACAATAATAACAAATGTACATCGTCATAAACATAATAACATTCTGAAAATGATATTTACATTCATTACTTGGAAACGGAACAATATATACATTGATTGCAGTAACACATGAACTGCTTCTATGTTACCATTTCAAGTGAGGAAAAAATCGGACATTAAGCTTACTGTGAAAAATGCAAGTAAGTTTAGTATTGTGAGCCCTAACAAAAATCAAATTAACACAAATACATGTAATAAGTTGAGACCAGTATTTAGGTTTGAGTTCCAGACTTCCGGGCTTGTGCGTTAACGAGGTGAATAGCGTTGGGGACAAAAGATTGCCTGAAACAGGTTCTCTGTTTGCGCGGTGCGCACAGACATACCTGAAACGGTTAAATTTAAAGTTCTCGTTTTGGTGGGTGGGGTACTCCATAACCTGTCTCTCTTGGTACTGATTATCAAGGAGTGGCAAATCTATCCCTATTATACGTTGAACTATATTCGTGGGTTGATTGAGTTTCTTCTGATCAATTTTTGTTGCATTAGCAAAGTAGCAGACTATGTTGTACGTCAGAACACTCGGGCTTAGGGACTTTTAGAAAAGGACAATAATAGTCTACCCTTAGCTTTCTAAAGGTCCTTACAAAATGTAGCCTCTGATTTGCCTTCTTTGAATAAATTGAACTTTTTTTTTACCAGTCTAGTGAATTGCTAATGGTCGTACCCAGATACTTATATTCTTGTACTTGCTCTACATTCCCCATGAACGGAAATTTTTTATGTTCAATAGCATTTCATCGGAAATTTAGTATCAGCTCCTTTGTTGTGGATATATTTATATATATATAAGTAGTGATCGTCCTACCATTTTACAAAGTTATCTATCGTCGTAGTATATGATTCGGTATTGTCAGATGATAGGTAACTGGCAACGACTGTGTCATCTGCGTATTTTATGATGCTACACTCGCTTGAGGAACATCGACAATCACTGGTGTACAGAGAGAAAAGTACAGGAGAAAGGACGCATCCTTGAGGTGCTCCTGTGTTCCGAATTTTCATACTATAGATTGAACATTACTCATGGCACTTTCTGTGGTCGATTGCTAAGGAAGTCCTGGATCCATAAAATAATCTGGGGTTGGACGTTACATGATACCAATTTCTTCATTTATATATGAGTTACAATAGTATTAAATGTACTAGAGAAGGCTGCGAATGTAGATCTAACAATACGTTTTACTTTTATCCAGGTGAGAGTACATCTTGTGTAAGTATGTCAAAAATGCATCATCTACCCCCTTCTTTCACTTATACGCAAACTGCGTAGGGTCCATGTGTGAAGATGAGTATTTAAGAAGATGCTTGAGCATCACCTTTTCAAAGCACTTCATCACACTACAGGTTTAATGGGTCGTTTAAAAATCGTTCAGCTCAGTAGCTTCCTTTTTATAAATTGGGATGGGTTTGATTGAGGGCATTTTCCATTTCCAAGGAATAATTGACTTAGATTGTGATTATCTCCGTGGCCTCTTAGAACTAGCGAGTCGGCTGAGTCGAACAATACATCCCAATCAGTGCAGTCAAGCGCGGTGTTCGACAATAATACCCGCAACTTTTTCAAGTGAAATAATCCCTGGTGGATTGGAGTCCGCTGCCATTGGTGGGGCCAAGCTATCGGTGTCATGATAAGCGCTTAAGTCGGTTAACTTGCTTGAACAGGATAACCCACGAAAGCTCGAGAGCTTATTTCCAGTGGGGTCCCTTACAGACATGTATAAAATTATAAGTTAAAATAGTAATATTTACAGACAGATAAGAAAATTAAAAGAACTACTTATTAAAGATAATAATAATAACAACATTAAACTGATGATAGAAATGATATTAAGTACAAGAAGAAAAAGAAGAAGGAGAAGAAGAAAAAGAGGAGAAGGAAGAAGAGGAAAATAATGATGAATTTGTAGAATTTCTATAACGTACGAAAACATAAGTATATACAACATGAAAAAGTATGAACCGACAGAAGAATACAATTTCAATCATATAACATGTCATTCACTTCTCTTCTCTGACTGTCAAGTATTAGGTATTCCTTTAATTTCCTCTTAAAATGATCATAGTTTCCTATTTCTTTTACACCATTGGGAAGGGAATTCCAATGTTTTATGGCATTGTAATAAAACGAATTTCCAATACTACCTACTCTTTCAGGTAAGTTAAAGTTGAATCGTCTATTTCTTGTATTATAATCATGTACGTCAGTAACAAGATCGAAGTTGGATCGAATATAATGATTCGACCTAGTATATATATTTTATGCACATGATGCAATACGAGTTGTTTTGATCTTTGGTCGACTTCAAGAAAACCAGCTTTAGAAAGTTCGCTGTAGCCAACATGAGTTCTTGGACCAGAACAGTTGATAAATCTCACCATTTTGTTCTGTATAATCTTCAACTTCTTTTGATCTGACTTGTTTATGTTACTATACCATGCAGGGTTAGCATAGTCAAATAAACATTGAATAAGAGCAAAACAGAGTGTACGTCTTGCTTTTAAATCCATACAACTTTGATATCTGTACAAAAATTTGCTTTTTTTACAACTGATTCTACTAAAGATGAAAATGAAATTGCGCTAGCCAACTCAATGCCTAAATACTTCACAGACTCTTTTCTCTTGATTGCTTGATTATTGTGTGTCACTTTGAATTCAAATGACTTTTTAGAACTACTTTTAGAACAAAATAAAATGCTTTCTGTTTTTCCCAAGTGTAAAGAAAGCTTATTATCAGTCATCCAATCGACACACGTAGACAGCTGTTCACTGAGCTTTTCCTCAATATATTTAGGATCAGGATTTGAATAGAGTAGTACGCTGTCATCTGCGTACAATAATAGTTTGAAGTCTTTTATACAAATACACATATCATTTATATAACTTGAAAATAGAATTGGGCCTAAAATGCTTCCTGAGGAACACCGCAAGTTATAGGCATTAGTTTGGAACGAATATCATGAATGGCCACTACTTGGTGCCGATTAGATAAGTAGGATCTAAACCAATCTAAACTTGCCTTATCAAAACCCATTAGTTGTAACTTCTTCAATAAGACGCAATGATTAACTGTATCAAAAGCTTTTTGCAGATCAAGGAACACCATACCAACAAAGCGCCCTTGGGAAGTTTCTCTCCTCAAATAATCAGTCAAATGAATTAGACATGTTTCAGTAGAATAATCATGTCGAAAACCAGATTGAAATTCATAAATTATATCATTTTCTTTGAAGTATCTTTCAATTTGAACACAGACCGATTTTTCTAGAATCTTTGATGCTACGCTTAAAACACTAATAGGTCTATAGTTGCTAACATCAGTTTTATCTTTCTTTTTATAAAGTGGAGTCACTTTTGCTATTTTCATATCCTCTGGAAAAGTACTCGTCAAGATAAATAGGTTCATTAAGTAACTTAGAGGCTTAAATAAAACCTTCGCACCATCTTTTAGAAATTTAGCTGGAATCAAGTCTAACCCAGTACTTTTTGATACATTCAACTTACGTAACTCTTTGAAAACAAATTGTTCACTGATTGGTAACAACTCGAAGCTGTTTTCACGTACACCTTTTCTTTCGTAAAAGTCACGAATACAATCATTGTCTGTGCTGAAAAAGTCTTTGGAAGGGGGGGAGTTTGTCTACTAATTTGGCAGCCACATTTGTGAAATGAGAATTGAATTCATCAGCGATGGCCATCTTATCATGACATAATTCCCCATCAATTTTAATGACAGATTCTTGTTCTTTTCGCTTCTTATTTTTCAATCCTAAGCTTTTTAGATTCTGCCAAAGTTTTTTCGAATCTTGTTTATTTTCTTCTATCTTGTTTTGTAAGTAAACGAGTTTAGCCTATTTCACCTCTCTTTGGACCATATTTCTTAATACTCTGTATCTTTTATAGAGCTTCTCATCTTTTGCTCTCTTCCTCCATTTTTGGTATACTATATTTCTCTCTTAAATTAGGGAAAGAATGTCTTTAGTCACCCAAGTTTCTGATCTTTGTTTTATTCTTATCCGTTTCAGTGGCGCTATCATATTCAAATTTGAGATAAAAACATGTTGAAATATTGACCATGCCTCATTTACATCTGTACAGTCAGTTATTCGTGACCAATCAACAACAGATAGTTGAAGATTGAAAGACTCTTCTGTATATTTTTTCATGGATCTGATATCATTAGTCCTGTGATGACCTATAGCCAGTCTAACATTTTTCCGTGTACAGAAAGTAAAATAATGGTCGCTAATACCTAGATCAATGACACCACTTTGACTTATTTTATTTTCTTTGGTACAACCAACATGATCCAATAGAGAAGAACATGTAGGTGTAACGCGTGTTGCCTCTTTAATGAGTTGACTAAACCCATGAAGACTCAACAAGTCAATATATTTTTTAGCCAGTGGCGATTTGCGAAGAAGACAAATATTCATGTCTCCTAAAAGAATTATTTCGTCATCCTTCTTTAATGTATCAAGAATATTGGACAATTTCTCGATAAACAAATTGTTTTTCGGAGGTCGATACAGAACGCCAACAACAATTGGTTTTGATCTTGGTATAAGCAAATTTATCCACAGGGATTCCGTATCTCCAGTACTTATAGCATCCATAATATTAAATGCATTATCATTTTTGATATAGAAACATATACCACCTCCAGAGCCAGAGGATCGATCATGGCGTATGATTTTATATCCGTCTATTTCAATTTCTTCATCATTTATGGAAGTGTTTAACCATGTTTCAGTGAAAGCAATAATAGACAGCCTTTTTCTTTTAAAAGAATTCTAAGTTCCGATATCTTGTTTAGAATAGACCTCACATTAAGGTGTAAAAAATGAAGACCTTTAATTTTAAACTTTTCTTCAAATTCTTGAAAAAGAGAAGTGTTTTCATCTTTGAGGTTTGGCTGAATTATTCTTGCTATCGCTTGCTTTTCAGGTGTAACGCGCGTTACCTTAAAATAGTTTTCTTTTAGTCTATCCTCGTTTTGGCTTTCTTTCTCTAAACAATCGTCAGTAAATATTGATTCACAAAAAGATGGCAGACAACATGTTAAACAATTCCACTTCTCATCAGGGCATTCATAATATAACCTGCGGTACTCTGAAAAACTGATAGCTTGACAATTAGTGTGAAACCATTTTTACAATAAGAACACAGAAGGCCGTGTTGATTACATTTGACTGGCTTATCACAGTTCCCACAAGGGAACTTATATTTTCGACCGTCAACTATAATTTTCGGATCATTACTAGATTTTGTCAAACTTTCACTTAATTCAATACCCTTCTTACAAATTGAAGATAATTCGCCCAGTCTTTCATGTCCACCTTGGATGGTCTGAAGGCTGGTTTCAGTCGTGACCTCTGTTTGACTGCACTGAAATCCAAAGATCTCCCAGAAACAGCTTCGGCGTAGGACTTTACGGGGCTGCTTTTTTCCTCATCAGAATGAAGACTCTGGTTTTCTCGGTAGATGGCTTGATGCCGCCTTGCTCCAGGTTCACTGCCTGTAACTTGATCGGACGACCGTTGAGTCCAGCCATGGCCTCGTGTTGTCGATTGGTCGGCACTGTTGATGAGGTGTTTCAAGTTGCCTGCCAAGATTCGTTGACCGGCTCTGTTGAGGTGAACGCCATCACGCCCGAGATGCTGCTCGCTGATATCATTGTTGATGATGAGGCCCCATCTGTTCTCGCTGGCTGCCAACTCCATCAGATAGTTGATCTCATCAACCCGCTTCTTGTCCGCTTCACTCTCCCCTCTACGATGGATGATCGTAGAGACTGAGACGTTAAACCCCTCGGCAGCAACAGACTTGCCGAGGTCTGTGATTTGGTGGCAAACTTCACCAGCACCCTCAGAGATGTTGTTGGTGCCAGCGTGGATGATCAGTTCTCCCCCTGGCTTGAGAAACTCGCAAGGTGAAGAGGTGAAGATGTCTCTCACTTTTGCACCGGGAAAAGAGACGCACTTCACGTTCTTGCTGCGGGAGAGATGTCTTCCGTCAATGTGTTTAATCATGGAATCACCGACCACAATTACATCTCGTTTGTTGCGGATCACACTATGTCGGTGGCGGTATCCCTCTATCTGCTCATGGTATGGTGGTGAAGTAGAAGTAATACTAGTAGGTGTTGACAAAGATCGGCCTGAGCTGTCATCAGTTGCGTCGCTGTCAACAGTTGCGTCGCTGTCATCAGTTGCGTCATCAGAGAGAACTTCAGGATGGGTGATGTTGGTTTTGGAGAACAACTTCAGGTGCTTGGCCTTGTATTCATGAAGTTGATCTTTCATTGGCATTGATACACTCTTGGCACTGTTGTCTGATTTCGTGTTAGAGCGCCTTAAAATGAACGGAAAGGAACGCCCTTAATTTTTGTTTAAATTTAAGTTCCATGATGACTGCCAGTCCTATAGGTTCGGGGAGCTGATCATAATAGACCTTGATCTTAGTCGCTTGGACATGTACTCGACTTAGCTAGGCAATCCCTCAAGATTGGTCAGATTTTTTAAAAAGAAAAATATCCATAAGCTGCAGGGTTTGTTGCCATCTTTTAATAGACTAATGTATATACGAGATAGGAGTCTGTACTATTGCGATTGACTGGAGGACTTGCGATTGATTTGGGTAAAAATATAAGACGGGCCAAGATTACAAACGAGCGATGTGCGCTGTTTTATATATGCTTTAGGGGGCTCAATAATTATTGATATCTAATCACAAAAGTATAATGAATCCGATTTATCTTTTGTGACAAAGATTTGCATGATCAATGTTGCATAAAATAAGAGGCAACAAGTTCCTATATAGCCTAGACCCAATCCTAGGAAATTTTGCATGCCCAGTCACTATAGTCTGTTTTATAAATGCAAGTATTTTTGTAATACACAGAAGGGGTTCTAGAGGAGGGGTGCGGGCTTTGGGACTTGGGAGCTCAGACCACAACGAATTAATAAAGCCCCCCTCCCATTTTCACCGCAACTTTTATAAATAAATTGAGGCGAGGCACGCGTAGAAATAAATGCAAGGACCCGGCCAATGAGCCCGTCACCCAGACAAAATAACCAAAACACACACTCACTCATAAAACACACATACCCACAAATATTATATATATTCTTATAGAACTGCCACTGTACCTAGATGACGACCTAAATGTCATTTTGCCCCCTTATTCTACATTAATTTAACGTCGCCAAAGCGAATTTGGACACCAAACCGATTCCAATCTGACCGATTCGCGGTGAATCAATGTAATTTGCACCCCCCCCCCCCCCCCCGCAAAAAGAGAGAGAGAGAGAGAGAGAGAGAGAGAGAGAGATATATATAGAGAGAGAGAGAGAAGGGAAAGAGGAGAGAAAGAGAAAGAAAGAAGAGGAAGAAGAAAGGAAAAGGGGGAAAATATAGATCGGGGGGGGCGAACGGGCCTTGCCTCCAAGCTGTTACCTCCCCCCCCCCCCCCCCCTCATCAAAATATAAGAGAGAAGGAAGGAAAGGGAAAGAAAAAGGGAAAATAGGAGATAAGGGGAGAAAAAAAGAGGAAAAAGAAAAAAAAGGAAAAAAAGGGGGATATCAGCTTCGATTTTCCCGCCAACAAGTTGTAGTTCGGGGTGCGGGCAAAATGCCCTTGCCTCAAGCCCCCCCCCCCCCCCAACCCCCGCCCCCTTAAAGGGTGGAAGAAAGGGAAAGAGAGGACATAAAAGGGAACAAAAAAGAGGAAGAAGAAAAGAAAAGGGTGAAAAGAAAGGGAGAACAGTTGCGATTAATCCCGCCAACAACGTGTGGATCGGGAGGGGGGAGGCCCTTGCCTCCTCCCAGCAAACCTAAACAGAGAGAAGGAAGGAAAAGGAAAGGAAAAGAGAGAAAAAAAAGAGAAAAAAGAAAAGTAGGGGAGATCAGTAAGATTTTTCCCGCCAACAAGGTGTAGATCGGGAGGGGGACACTGGCGTTCAGATGGGTGAGGGGGCTTGGATGGGGGGGGGGGGTGACAGATGCCCCCAATATCATTCAAACGTGCTTTATTTCTTATTCGATACCGGTGATTTGCAGATGTTGCTGAAATGTTTAGTAAATAATACTTTTTATGCGTTTGTTGGAAAATGGCAAATTCTTAAAGAAAGAAAGAAAAAATAGTGACCTGCCTTTATCACAAAATAATAAGGTGTCAAAATTTGCTCGTGTGAGCGTGATTAAATGCCTAAAACCCCTGAGCTTCCGGGGGCTCTGCCACCTCGATTCTATCTAGGGTCCTAAGGCGGGCACCTGGATGCTCATCTGACGGTAATTTAATGCTTAAAACCCCTGAGCTTCTGGGGTCTCCGCCCCCTGGACATCATGCCGATTAGTGTCCTGCCAGTATCACAAATAAGGTATCAAAATATGTTCGTCTGACCGTTATAACATGCCTAAAACCCCTGAGCTTCTGGGGGCTCCGCCCCGTGGACCCCACGACAATTAGTGACCTGCCAGTGTCACAAATAGGTATCATTATTCTCATCTGCCCGTAATTAAATGCCTAAAGCCCTGAACTTCCGGGTCTCTGCCCCCTGAACCCAACAAATGGCGCTAAGGCGGCCCCCTGGATACTCATCTTACCGTAATCTATTGCCTAAAGCCCCTGGACCCCACGCCGATTAGTGTCCTGCCAGTATCACAAATAAGGTATCAAAATATGTTCGTCTGACCGTTATAACATGCCTAAAACCCCTGAGCTTCTGGGGCTCCGCCCCGTGGACCCCACGACAATTAGTGACCTGCCAGTGTCACAAATAGGTATCATTATGCTCATCTGCCCGTAATTAAATGCCTAAAGCCCTGAACTTCCGGGTCTCTGCCCCTGAACCCAACAAATGGCGCTAAGGCGGCCCCCTGGATGCTCATCTTACCGTATTCTATTGCCTAAAGCCCCTGGACCCCACGCCAATTCGTGACCTGCCAGTTTCACAAAAAAGGTATGAAAATATGCTCATCTGATGCTGGTTTAATGTATAAAACCCCTGAGCTTTTAGGGGCTCCTCCCCCTGGACCCCACACCAATTTTTGTCCTGCCAGTGTCACAAATAAAGTATACAAATATGCTCATCTGACCGTAATTATTGCCTAAAACCTCTGAACTTCTGGGGGCTCCGCCCCCTGGAACCTATACCAATTTGTGTCCCGCTAGTGTCACAAATAAGGTATCAAAACATGCTCATCTGACCGTAATTTATTGCCTAAAACCCTTGACTTTGAGGGGGCTCCACCCCCTGGACCCTAGGCCAATTCGTGACCTGTCAGTGTCACAAATAAGGTATCGAAATATGTTCATCTGACCGTAATGAAATGCCTAAAACCCCTAAGCTTCCGGAGCTCCGTCCACTCGACTTCACCAGGGGCCCTAAGGCGCACCCTACATGCTTATAAAATGCCTAAAATCCCTGAGCTTCTGGGGGCTCAGCCCGTGGACCCCACGACAATAAGTGATCTGCCAGTGTCACAAATAAGGTATCAAAATATGTCCATCTGACCGTAATGAAATGCCTAAAACCCCTGAGCTTCCGGGGCTCCGCCTCCTCGACTTCACCAGGGGCCCGCTTATCTGACCGTTATAAAATGCCTAAAACCTCTGAACTTCCGGGGACTCCGCCCCCTGGAACTCATACCAATTTGTGTCCCGCCAGTGTCACAAATAAGGTATCAAAGTATGTTCATCTGACCGTAATTAAATGCCTGAAACCCCTGAGCTTCCGGGGCTCCGCCCCCTTGACCCCCCGCAGGTGCTTCGCCCCTAGGCCCCACGCCGATTTACGCAACGCTCTACCTGATCGTAAATACCTACTACCCCTCAACTACTTAGAGAAACGTTCAGCGGGGCCTACGTGTAAGATTGGAGCTGGTGTAGATTTTTTTTGCCTACCCCCCCCCCCCCCCCCCGTCCCCAAACGTTTGTGCTTATTTCGCCACTGCCGGTGTCACCATTACGTACCAATATTTGGCTCGCATAATTTCAAATTTGGCCCCCCCCCCCCCCTAAGAAATCCTGGATCCGCGCCTGGTTCAGGCTGTGGTTGGTCTGGTGTCATTCTTTTCGGTGTGACTGAGTTAAAGTAATGAACCACTAAAACACAATAATCGCACACCTCGGGCTTTATTGCGAAAACAACAAATCAACCTCAGACAACCTCCAATTGGCTTGTCCATCATATTTTGAAATATGTGAAAATTACAAAGGCTTCCAAAGCATATTCACGTTTTTTCGAACATTAATCTTATTTGATATGTATAGTATACGGTATTAACCCTAATAAGGCCGGGCTATTTGAAGTCTTAGTAGGGCCGGGGGGGCCATTATGGCCCCCCCTCAAGATCTCGGCCGCGAAGCGGCCGATCGCCGCGAAAATTTGCACGCATGTCAAGTGAAGTGTAAAGAATAATATGATCATTTCAATTTTTTGAAAAATTCACTCATTTGCATATTTATGGTAATTTATGCAAATAAAGTCATAAAAATCACATTTTTACCAATAAATCATATATTATTCATATTTAAGCATTCTTTTTCACTAGATATATTCATTAGACCATTCTGAATAATAATAACACAAAAAAATTGGAAGAGCCAGCTTATTTCTTATGTTATCCCTTGTTTTGATAATTTCTTATGTATTTCATTGTTTTTTTTAACTTATGTATTTCATTGTTTTTGTTGTTTTATTTATCTTTTACTACAATTCAACTATTTTGACTCCCAAAACAACCACCTAAGCTTTAAACAAGACCCAATAACCCATGTTTGATCTGCTTTTAGGAAAAATGACTTTGCCATACGTTTTGTACACAAATCACGAAAATGAGCGATTTTCAGGCTGACATGCGAAGACAAAAGGTCACGTGACCTTGTAACCGTAGGTCCGATTTTCAAAAAAATTATTTTAAAAGTTGCGCAAGACTCGAAGAAAAAAGTCAGCGAGCGGCGGGGCGCCATCCATATGCGTTCCCGAGCAATCGAAAAAATTGTGGAGGGGGGGGGGGCCATAATGGCCCCCCCGGCCTTATTAGGGTTAAAATAACCATTACATTGATTTCACAGAAGTCTTTGCTATAGTTTTTTGCGATAAAATGGCCAACAAAAGGGAAAAGGAAAGAGCTTGAGAGAAAGAGAGAGTGAGAGAGAGAAAGAAAGAGAGAGAGAGAGGGAGCGGGGGGGGGGGGCAGAAGCCAATATAAAAAGAATATTCAATTACTACCAATTCCTCACTTGATTGTCTTGTTCAAAAACAGAAATTAATTATATGTTTGCACACGGCAAATGGGAGAGTTATCCAAGTGCAACGTCACAATCCACTGACCGAATTACCAATTTGAGATTCGCATAGACTTAGTGATCTCATATTTCAAACATTCATAACTTCCTTACTATAAGTATGATTTAGATGCTCCTATAAGTTTCGGCTTGCATGGTGATGTAAATATACAGTAGGCATATAGTATGATTTATTTGAAACTTTTTGACATTCTGTTTCTATTATTTTTCTGCTTTCATACAAATCAACAACAAGGGTTGGATATACAGATGTCCCTTATGTTTCTATACCGATGCATCGACCGCCACTGTTCAAGATAAGATAAACGCGTTAAATACGTATACTATCTATAATACTTTTAAATCTCTCTCTTTCTCTTCTTTATTCTAATTATTAGGTGCCAGGGTGGAATGACACAGTGTGCGAGGAGGAGTATGGGGCGCCATGTAATCTCATCACCAAGAAGACGTTTAACATTCCATTTGTGGAAGCGAATGGAAGTAAACTAGAGTTTCAAAAATGCGCACGGTTAGTGATCAGGACAGTCTTATTATAAAAACTTGAGTGGCCATTGTATTTATTTTGCTTTATAATAACCACAATTAGAGTAATTTTAACCAGTTGCAGCCGTGTTGTGTGCGTGTGTGTGTGTGTGTGTGTATGTGTGTGCGTGTGTGGGTGCGTTGGTAAACGCCATCAACCGCGGACCACTCCATAGAAAAATACCGCAAACCGCGGACGTACCTGCAATGGGGGACCGTCCACGGTTGCGATCCTGGTTTTCGCCGTATAAAATTTACGACGTAGGGGGCGTTTGAATATTAGATGTCACAGCGTGTAGCCAACATCGAGTGGATCAGTTGTATGTGTATCGCGAAATGTCACAGCGCCCCCTTCGATGACTGCGCGGGAAAGGCGCGCTACCTGCTATCATCCCATAGCAGGTACGTCCGCGGTTTAATGTAGTTTTCTATGGAGTGGTCCGCGGTTGAAAGCAATTACCCATGCACACACACACAAGTACTAAACTTCGTCCACGTTTGACGCCATAAAGTGGTGTGTGGGTGTGTGTGAAGGGGTAGGGATATGATCCTCCATCTCATACGCAGGATGATCAGCAATTATGAAACTTGGCTAGGCACATTGGTTTATACAAAATATACTCTGCCTCTGGGTTGGAGGTGACATTATGTTTCTTGGGGGGTAGCGGGCAGCCGCGAAGCAAATGGTTCTTATTACCATTAATAAACATCTATCTATCTAAGTAGGCCTATGTTCTCCCAGTTCGGAGGTTGATTGCGATAGTTTTCTTGACATTCATGCATAATCATATAGACCAAACTCTTCACTTTTGACTTTTACAATTTCCATAAACATATCAAATATAAATTGCTATTTTGTTTGTATTCGAATTATTTTTATTGCACAGGTACAACATATCTGACTTCTCGGGGCTCTCTGTTGTTATTAATGATAGCGCCACATCCGGGTACGACTCCTTGATCCGGGACCTAGGTGCTGATGGTACCCCGGATGTAATCCCATGTGATGCTGGTTGGGAGTATGACAGGAGCCAGTACACACGGACTTTCGTCCAAGAGGTAATGCATGGTAGCTACATTTCACACCTGTCCATTCAGTTCGACTGTTAAAACTTCTATATCAATGGGAAGATGATAACAAGACCGTTACCTAACTTTTAGCTCTTTAATAGATGTGATAACATAGCGGGGCGGGATGGATACCCTGATTTGGGCGGCAAATCTTCCCCTAAATGTCCAACTATATAATCTTATATAATGTTAAGATGTAAATTTTGTAATGTTTTAGTAGCCAAAATAACTTTAGGCTCAACTGTTGTGATAAATGCAAACTTTTAAAAAGATGATTGAGGAGACAGTGTTTTAATTTCATCCTCGGTTTAGATGGATTTGGTGTGTGCTGACGCGAAGTACATCCAGTTTCCTCAGTCGTTCTACTATGGAGGTTACTTGGTAGGAAGTGCGGTGTTTGGTATCCTAGGAGACAGGTAAGAATTAGGCCATCATAATAACGGCGGATGCAGGCTGGGGATGGTACTCAGATTAGGTTTGATGGTTGATGTTGATTAGGTTGATGTTTTTCAACAATGAAAACTTGTTTGCTTTTGATTAACTTTAAAGCCCCTCTAAAATGTTGGAACCCCAAATTTGCCCAAATGTCACTTAAATTGTATCATAATGTGTAAAAGGGTGTCATTTAAGACACACTTCTGCAAAGATCCCCCCCCCCCCCCCAATTGTGAAGACATACATAATTTTTGATTTTCTGTTGTACGCAGAAAACCTAAATTTTGTATTCTTTCAAAACAAACACATTTGTTTTGAAAATCCTTGCAAAAATGTATTTTAATTGACATCCTCTTTCACAATTATGATACAATTATTGTAGTGAAATCTGGCCATCGAAAACACTTTTGAAGAGCTTTAATTTGAGCTCATTTCTTCCTTTCTGAATTTGAATCATGTACATGTACCATGTGTTATTCTGTGTTATGAGAAAGGAAAATATCTGCATAGAACTTGACGCATTCATGGTAGACCCGTATAATTTCGTACAAAGAGTCCCTGGTAATGCGGATGTCATTAATACATTAATTTAATGTATTACAGAGAAGGAAGTAAAGCGAAGAAAGAGAGAAAGAGAAAATAAGGAGGATAGAGAGGGAGAGGGAGAGAGAGAGAGAGGGGGTATAGGTATGGGGATGATGATTAAATGATTTAAAGAAGAGTGGATGTGCGCGTGTGTGCGTTGGTGTGTGTGTGTGTGTGTGTGTTTGTGCGTGAGCGACGAAGACGGTGGGAGATTGATAGAAATGGAGAGAGTGCGTGTGCGTGTGTGTGTGTATGTGAACGTTTTTGTGCGTAGGGTGCCGTGGGTGTTGCATGATAATGATAATGATAATTATGATGATAATAATATACATTAATAGAGCGCAGACACTATATGCAAATCAGTTTCTACTGCGCTTACAGCCCCAAGGTGTGCTTAAATAAACATGAAGTTAAATGAAAAGACGTGCTGTTTAGTTTGATAGGAAAGGACAGATTCGTAGTGGTATATGTACGAAAAATGTCGTGAGAGAGAGAAATAGAGAGAGATGGGGGGAGGGTGTAGAGATGGGTGTGCGCGTGAGAATGTGTGTTTTGGACATAACTTTATGTCCGAGGGAGGGATGGCTGTATACGTCAAAGAGATAGTAAGCAACTACGAGGGTAATGGTACAAACTATCATCGCCGAGGTGATCTCGGGGCTACTATAATATCATCCCGAGATCACCGAGGCGATGATAGTTTGTATCCATTGCCCGAGTAAAGGAGGTTAATATTTGTTTTATATCCAACATCGGCAATAAGGTATATTTAAAGTGAATTTTACATAATTAAAAGAATTGATTCTGCAGACAGTTAGCTTCGGCTAGATTTTATAAAGCACAACACGCATACCTGTAATACATTCGATGCGCGCTCATTTGACATTAACATTGACATTGACATTTCGCGCAACGTACTTTGCTACGCTTATTCACTGGGCAAGTGGGGCAGCAGCAAAAAAATTACGGTACAAAAGTCCTATCGCAGGGAGATAGTATTTATATATCATTGATCATGTGACCTCGTTTAGACCAATCAGATTGCAAGATTCTTAGTATGCGGGATATAATGTTAAATGTATTATTATTATTATTCTTAGAGGAAGGGAAAGAAATAGAGGGGGAATCGACAATCCAGTTCTATAAACATAATGGGGATGGTATTGGGAGGAGAAATCTGTGAAAGAAACTGTCGAGGCGTTAAAGTCAAGTATACAGTCACAGAAACACGATTATACGTGAGTGAGCTTAAAGCCAATCTTGAACTCTGGTATGAAAATCGTATTTCGAGAGAAAATTGCGTTGATTTATTATTGATAATCCATATATCCCGCAGTAGATTGTTTTTTTTTTAACCTGTGAGATGAAGAAAAAACAAACGCACAAAAATATCTGAGCATCATCTTCGATAAAAACCACACCTCCTATATTTTGCACACAGTGACCTCGGGCCTGCTTCCATGATTTTCTAATCTTTCTATGCTCATTACTCAGCTACTATTATACCGAAATTATATAGCGTTTGTCATTTATAAATGTGATCTAGAACATTCAGTGTAAGCTTCGTTGGGATTCTGTGATAATTTATTTTCTATATTTACCAGAACCAGAAATTATTTGTGACTATGATCTTTTATTGAAAGATCAGGAACCAACAATTCGTCAAAATTGGGTTCTTTTTTAAACTGATGGAATTTAACTCCGAGACAGGGGGGGGGGGGAGGTGTGTGGTCAAAATCTCCCGGATTATGGAAGCCATACTTGTCTCTAGAGGGGTTGTTAATATTGTTCTTCTCATAGAAGTTAAATTATTACAAAGAAGAAATACTTTATGCCGTACTTCTTGTGGTACGAACCTTTGTTATCTTTTTAAGGTTTAATTTTAATCCAAAGCTGGGTTTAACTTTGGTCTAGTTTAATGAACGTTTCGTTCGATTCTGTGAGAATGTAATATCTATATTTACCAGAACTCACCGTATCTTTAAGTGTTGCAAAGTATTTGAGACTATGATCTATTATTAAAAGATTAAAAACCAACCAAACCGACAACAACAACGTTAGTTTCTTTTTTAAACGGATAGAGATTTAACTCCGAGACAAGGGGGGGGGGGGTGGTCAAAATCTCCAGGAATATGGAAGCCCTACTTGTCTCTAGAGGGGTTGTTAATTGTTCTTCTTAGAAAAGTTTAATGCTTACAAAGAGGGGTTGTTAATTGTTCTTCTTAGAAAAGTTTAATGCTTACAAAGAAAAAATACTTTATGCGGTATTTTTTGTGGTACGAACCTTTAGTATCTTCTTCAGGTTTAATTTTAATCCAAAGCTGGGTTTAACTTTGGTCTAGTTTTATAAATGTATGTAGATGATTAAGTTTCCCCTTCGTTTAAACCAGGGAGATCTTATTGACTTTGTCGGGTTGTCGAGTCGGGTTAACTGATTTTAATAGTCTATGACCTAATGATCGTTTACTAAAAGCGTAGTAATATTTGTTATAAGTTGGCCTGTGTGAAAACTTAAAAGTGGGTTAAACAAATGAGTGAATGTTTGAGATAAATAAGAGAATTGGGAACAATTAAATGTAGAGATGAAATATGAAGATCCTCCCATTTATAAGAAGTGCGGTGTGCACTATTATTTAAGGATTCGACTTCAAAACGAAATAATCCTTAACATGCATGATGAATCCAAAAAGAGTGAATTTTTTTCTCTTCTGCATGAAGAAAGTACCAATTCTGAAAAAAGTGACCTGAGAATCATATTGTGAATGCTTTTTTCTTCTTCCAGGTTTGGACGGCATCGAATGCTCATCTTCACCATAGTCTTACGTATCATTTCTGGGTATGCCCTAGTGTTGATTCATAATTACTGGCTATTTGCCGTGGTGAGATTCTTTCAAGGCGTCTTCCTAGTGGGATCCTACATCCTTACATTTGTGCTAGGTAAGCTCTGGACAACACATGGTGAAGGGGGAACCGAAAGAGAGAGAGAGAGACAGGGAGAGAGGGGGAGGGAGGCAGGGAGGCAGGGAGGCAGGGAGGCAGGGAGGGAGGGAAGGAGGGAGGCAGGGAAGGAGGGAGGGAGAGAGAGAGAGAGAAAGAGGGAGAGAGAGAGGGAGAGGAAAGAGAGAGGAAGGAGAGAGAGAGAGAGAGCCTTAAGGGACAAAACGTAAAAAAGGGAGATGAAAAAATGATCCATTCTACACCCTCCCCCTAATCAGTGGCTCTGAAAATGTGCATGTAATCCAAAAGACGGTTGCCCCAATTATGCCAGTACCCCCAATTATGCCAGTGCCACCTCCAAATACTGATCTAATGCCTCGCCATTGTAGGTCGTACATTGGGACTTTCATGGCATGGTATAACAATTCCAAATTGTTCAATTACGGTGCTGGTAATAAACACATGTCGAATGATGATATGAACTGATTTTCTTTTTCTTTAAAAAAAAGAGAAGACAATTAAGGATGAATAAGATGCCCTATATACGGGCACGACGAGACACATTTATCGGTTAGATCAATCTACCAACTGTTTAAAATGTGGAGATATTGTGTCTCTATCATGATCCAAAATCCAAGGAAAGAGGGAGGGGGAGGTTAATTAGCCTCTAGTCCGTTTTGATTCATAATTACTAGGCATTTGTCCTGCTTAGATTATTTCAAGTAATCTATGATCTTGGTATTAATGTCTACATTCATAATGTGCTTTGAAATGGAGGACTCTTCATATACTTCACATTAGATTTCATTATTGACCTTCATTATTATACATGTTGCGTTTTTATAAATAAGTTTGTGTATTTGATACAGGATGTACTAGTTGCTACATGCTAGAACACTATTTTGACAACGGTTTTTCGTTTCGTAATTAGGTCTTCTTATCATTTAAATACCTCTCCTTATCATTTAAATACCTCTTCTTTTCAATAGGTACCGAGTTTGTGGGCATCTCTAAGCGAAATGTTTCCGGCATCTTTATCAATATTCCGTTCGCAGTGGGATATATGCTACTAGCTGGAATAGCCTACTGGATTCGAGACTGGAGGATGCTTCAAGTTGCTCTGGTCACACCTTTATTCATCCTTTTAATTTTCTTGATGTAAGTTCTGGAAAATTTTCAGTCAATCTAATGTCCTTAAGCGATGCCTTTTATCCACATTGCTTATCTCCACAGGGTGTTGTATGGGTATCCGGTAGGATGCAGAAGTTATTGGAGTTTGCTCAGCATTGCGAGCGTCTGTAAAATAGCGCTGGCTGGAATGCTCCTGAAGGAGTGGAGAATGTGCAAACATTGCGCGCAGACATGCATGATTCTGAATACCGGGGTAATAATATGTCTATAAAACGCTTAAAGACATCGTAGAATAATAAAGCACTCATGAACACAGAATATTATTATCATTATTATTATTGTTATGATTAATATTGTCATTATTATCATTATTATTAATATCACCATCATCATCTTCATCAACATCATCATCATCATCATCCTTATCATCATCATCATCATCATCATCATCATCATCATCAACTATAGTTACAGTCAATAGTGTAACTGCTTATTGTATAGGGTCAGGTCATATTGTCTCAATCTATCTTCAATAGTTAAGTGACAATTCCAGTCTAGTTATTATTATCATTATCAATTTCAATCACCAGGACGGTGTATTCAATGTTTTGTTTGATATTATCTGAAGTACACTATTTTTCATGTTTAATTTGTTTAAAACCGATTAATGATAATTCAAGTATCATATATATACTTTGCCGTCCCTTACCATATTTTCTTATTCACTTGTTAGCGTACCTCGCCCACTATCGATGGGCTACATTCTAAATTCGAAAGAAGTTGAAGATTACACTTTCAGTTTCAATTCGCTACGCAGATTCGTCTGGATGAAATTGTTACTCACATCAATTTGAGGGGCATTAGTTCCAAGATGTTATGTTAGATTTATGCGATACATAGTATGTCTATGATGGCACCTAAGACAAACACCCCCCCCCCCCCCAAGACAAACACCCCCACCCCGAAAACAAATGTAGGCCTATATACAAACATATAAATAAATATATTTTATACACAGATATTTAGATTTACACATTAGTACAATAGCTTCATAATGATATCGTATCATTACTGACAGAACATTAACTACACAATAACCTTCCGAGATTATTATTATAGTCGCTCAAGTCGTTCTGTTTCAATTTATCCCAACACCCACAACGTAACAATCTTGCCCTACCAACCACGTCCTACCACCACGCCCTAATAACCAATCCCTCCCTCCTCAGTATCCTCCCAGAGTCACCCCGGTGGTTGATAAGCCAAGGTGAAACAGAGAAGGCGAAGAAGATCATCAAACATGCTGCAAAGGTTAATAAGGTCCAGCTTCCCGAAGATTTCCTTGACGAGCATGATGACGTCAACAAAAACGTGAGCTTTATCAGTAACTTTAAAATTCGGAATACTCCCCAGGGAGCGGAGGGTGTGCATTAGCATGTGTGGGTTAGCAATTAGACGCAATGACCAGGGTATTAATGATTACAATGTACAGCACTAGAAATCTATTTATAAGCGCTATACAAATGTGACTTTTATATTTCTGCCGGCCCTGTAGTTTTTCTGTGGCGGAACGCTTTTTTTGGGGTATTATTACTTTTTGATAGTTGTTTGAATGAAATGTAAACTCATATATTATAAAAGTGCAGATAAAGAGGGAAACAATTTCCCAGAGAACAGAGCCATACAGAGAGAGATAGATAGAAAGACAGAGAGAGAGAGAGAGAGAAAGAAAGACAAAAAGACACAGAGAGAGAGAGAGAGAGAGAAAGGCGGATATTTATTTAATCCCCTTTCGGCTAACTTGTACTGGTGATACAGTCATGTCTGACACGTTGGCTCATAAATATGAGAAGAAAAAAACTAATTCAGATCATTTTTCAATCTTTACCATTTTCTTCATTTCATTTTTGAAAAATATTAGTTGCAGGATGATACACACAAGGATGATACACAGAAGGATGATACACAGGAGAAAGAACGGCGGCCAAACGTCACTGATATATTCCGTTATAGGAATATGCGCAGGCGCATACTCATCCTCATGTATATATGGTAATATATTCATATTGTGTAAAGGAAATCTAGCTTTGACTCCAAAATATACACAGATCTTTTAAAAAATTAAGTGTTCCTTAAAGAAAAGTCACTCCAGAAGTGAAAGAGATACTTCATGAATAACTTTTTTTTAGAAGAAATAATCATTTTAGTAATGACTTTGTTCAGATACAAGTAAGTACTAATAAAGTTCTAGAAACAAATCTTCTACAACCGCGCCCTGATAGGACCTCGATCAAATCATGAAGCTGGGACAACTATAGACGAAATCGTCAAATAATACCAGTGATGACTTATGAAATGGAGAAAAAAAAGACAATTTACAGAAAAGTGTTCGAAATGATAACCGTATTAATTTTGTCTCTCTCTAACCAGGTCGGTTTGTGCAGTGGTCTACCATGGGTTTAACCTCAGTACTTCGAGCCTAGGTATCAATGTATACCTATCGTTCTTTGTGTCTGCTGCCATCGAGATCCCCGCCTATACCTTAGATATCTTCATCGTTCAGCACCCT
This sequence comes from Strongylocentrotus purpuratus, assembly GCF_000002235.5. NCBI lineage: Eukaryota > Metazoa > Echinodermata > Echinoidea > Camarodonta > Strongylocentrotidae > Strongylocentrotus > Strongylocentrotus purpuratus. The sequence continues at coordinate 38,952,065 of NW_022145605.1, forward strand.
TGGTTGGGGAGGAGGAGAAGCATGGTCTTGACGCTGTTACTTGGCGGAGTAGCATGTCTACTCACCATCTTCATAGGTAAGCTTGCTATCATATCAGCGAAATCATATAAAACGCGTTGGCAAAGGCTTTCGAGAAATCAATATTAGGCCATCTTACTAGCCTTGTCCATTACCTTTAAAAAATATGGAAATATATATTGCGATGAAGTAGTAAACATAGTAACCTGAACATGATTTCTGTAGTGGGATATTGATCTTGAGGTGGTATCTTGAGAGTCTTGTAGATCGGGTCAGATTATCTTCTTGTTATTCTGTTGTGTAGGTCGACACTTGACTAAACCGACAATCCTTGGGCGTTTTTGCCACTTTTCAAAGGATTCACTAGACGGACGGCCCACGAGAACTAAAGTCCACCAAACCGATAATTTTCTATCTTCCATAATTAATTCTTTGTTTTGTCGGTCTCATAATGCTGTCTGACACCATGAACGTATGTCTACCTCGTTGTTAGTAAGAAAAATGCATCATGAATTGTCTTCTTAAAATTCTTAATTGATAAAACAGGAAATTTGAAAAAGCGAAAAAGAAAAGAAAGGTGGCTTTTTGTCTTATTCTTAATTCTCTGTTTTTCTTCCTTTGTAGCTCCTGGTCCATTTAGAGCTGGAGTCGCCTTCATTGGGAAATTTGGAATCTCAGCTGCATTTGGTCTCATATACCTCTACACAATAGAACTATTCCCGACGTCATTGAGGTAGATATTGCACCACTATTTATCAATGGTGGGTCCAGGGGTCATGGGGTATGGGGCGGGGGTTACCGGGGTGCATGGGCAACATAATTGTTTCCAATGAATCACTTAGTTATGAGCTACTACATCTAGAATATTCTCTCATGGTTACATTTTTTCAAAATTAAACTCCGTGTTAGAATTTATGGGATCCTTTCTGCATACAAACCCAAAGCCACAAGTAAGACGATCGCATAACGTTTCCTAAAAAGGAAAATACATTGAACGCAATTTCGGTAGTCTTGTGCATCACACTTAAAAATGTGAACTTTAAAGCCCCACTGTCCTACGTAATTAGCTACTTGCTCCCTCTATATAGAAAACTTCCCAAATCGGTGCCTGTTGGTCCCCAATGATCCTCTTTTTCTTACGTTAGTTGAGAGCTGAGTTAATGAGATAGCCACCTGTCAGTGACCTCGCTGTGTGGTCTAATCCCTTCTGGCCCAGTAGTAATGACGGTCTTTAAAGTAACCTATTTCACAATCCGAACATGGTTTCGTTAAGCAATATCCAGTTAATTAAATTTGTTGAAGTCTTTGCAATCGTCAGAGGTTTAATCTTGAAGATTAACGATGTGGTTTTTGTTGTCGTTTTTTCCCCCAAGGACCGCCGGGTTGGGGATCTGCTCTATGACAGGACGCATCGCTAACATCCTAGCCCCCTTGATACTCCTAACCACAGAATACTGGATCCACACTCCACTTGTTATATTTGGCAGCTGTACAATCCTAGCCGGTATCTTGTGTCTCTTCTTACCAGAGACCAGGGGCAAGAAACTACCAGAGACCATTGAAGATGGCGAGAACTTTGGAAAGTAAGCATGGGTGTCGATCCCGGGGGGGGGGGGGGGGGGGGTGGGGGGTATATCCCCCCCCCCCCAATATTTCAGGTGGGGGATGGCCTGTACAATCATTCCCCCCCCCCCAATAATTCACCATCAAAAAAAAATGAAGAGAAAAATGAATGATGAGAGCCCGATGAGAGTAGTTAATGGTTTTTACTCGCAAGATGACCATCAATATACACATTTTGCTATCTCATTTTCATAATATATACATATATACGAAGTAAATAAGACAACCGTATATGAGGCAAGAATAAATTGAATTCTCGCTCATACGGCTTCATCAGGAATTGATGAATTTATTCAATTTGTTCAATCAACAGCATCATAGAAATGCAGTGCGCCAAATGCAAAGACGCAGCGTCAAAAAGCAACGAGCTAAATGTTAAGCGCGAGGCCCCAAAGTAGCAATCTGCAATGCACATCAGGCAATCCTGGAAAGTGTAAACATAGATGAACTCTGCGACGATTTCGTTATGAGATCGGAGACAAGGAGAAAGATTTTCGGACATTAGTATGACTTATAAAATAGTTCACTTGTTGTTATGTTGTTTCCGTTCACCCTTTTTAAAATCATGTCATTGTATCTTTATTTTTTTTTTTTCACTCATTTTATTTCCTGATATTTCCTAAACCATTTTTCATTTTTGGAGAAAGATTGTCATAACTTATTTGTGACACAACTTATTTTCAGTGGGGAAACTGAATTCAGACAAGGATTAATATAGAGAACAGTAGAACGAATCGTCTTCTTTCTCTAATAAGTTAGTGAAGAGGGGAAAGCTGTTAGGGGGAACTGAATTCAGTTCAGACCTGGATTAAGAGTAATAATCTAATGAAACGTTGGAGCTTCCGCGCTACGCGCGGGGGAAGGGAATTTGATTCAAACATTAAGGATTAAGAGTCAAGAATGGTACATCGAATCGTCTTCTTTCTTTAATAATCTAATGAAACGTCAGAGCTTCCACGCTACGCGCGGAGGAAGGGTAACTTGATTCAAACAAGGATTAATATAGAGAACAGTACAACGAATCGTCTTCTTTCTCTAATAATTTAGTGAAAAGAGCAACGCTGTTAGGGGGAACTGAATTCAGACCTGGATTAAGAGTAATAATCAAATGAAACGTCAAAGTACACGATACAACATATCGTCTTCTTTTACTAATAATTTAATGAAACGTGAAAGCTTCCGCGCTACGCGCGGAATGGGCGAAAATGTATACAGACAAAAGAGTAAATAATTAATTGAAACGTTAAAGAGGGGGGGGGGGGTAACTGAATTCATGAAGGACACGGTACACAAATCGTCTTCATTCTCTAATAATGTAATAAAATGTGAAAGCTTCCGTGCTTCGCGCAGGAATGGGCGAAAATGAATTAAGACAAGGATTAAGAGTCGAGAATGATACATAGAATCGTCTTCTTTGTTTAATAATCTAATGAAACGTCAGAGCTTCCGCGCTACGCGCGGAGGAAGGGGTGCAACTTGCCACATGCTTCTACCTCTTGGTTGCTTTTATCCATTGCCGAAAATATTTTGGCACCTATCATCCCCCCCAACCACGGATACAAATCGACACCCTTGAAAGTAAGCGTAACAGTAGAGCTTATACCCATTGATTATCGGATCTGAGTGGGTCCTAAACATTAAGCCTACGGACAACGGGTTAAAATGATGGCTCAGTGGTACGGTATAGAGGGTTGTATATATAAGAGTGGTGGAGTAAAAGTGATTGGGTAGGCCAATGGTAGACCAACACTCTACCTAGCCCTAAACCCTAAAGCAAACCACATCTAAAACCCAAATTGTAGCCGTAGCATAATAATTTTTATTTAACAATCTTTGACCAAAATATAGATGATTCACTATACTAGACCAACGCTCCATCTCAGATCGACAGCTTAGGAGATTGACATTGCTTTATTTTGCCATTATGTCGGCTCATAAAATACAGGGGCGGATCTAGGGGGTTAGGGGGTCCAACAAAAAAAGAAAACATTTTTTTTTTAATGTCGGGGGCAAAAATGATTTTTGTTGTTGTAGTGCTTGGTACCCCCCCCCCCCACCCTGAAATATTGGTCGGCACCTTTTTAAAATGTCGGCCCCCCCCCCCCTCTTCGAAAATCCTGGATCCGCCACTGGGTCACCCCCCCCCCCCCCCCTCCTTAGCAAAAAGCTAGAACCGCCCCTGAAATATCGATCTCGTAGACCTTTCCAAAATGTCGATCTCATGGGTCGTCCCGGTCTCCTAGCTTGTCGGTCTATTGGGAGGAACCAATTTTCAATTCATCACAGTGTGTGGGCTTTTTTATTAAATCAATATTTTTTGTTTTGACTTCCCCCCCCCCCCCCCCCCATTTTTTCAGGTTACTAGCAAAAACTGTCCTACCCGATGAACGGATTTGACGATAATTCGGATACAGATGTCGGCGAATGGCTCGAAGGGTGACAAACTTGGAGTTTAATTCGCATGGTCGCTTTGCAGTCTGACGGCCTTTTAGTTTACCCGACAAAATTAATATACAGTTAGCCGACTGAGCTCTTATATATTTTATGTGATAATTGAAACCCCCTATCGTTCAATGACATTTCATTTATGTGAACTGAGGTGGTATGCGTCGCTAAAAAAAGGGGGTGGGGGTATAGTGTTGAGCAGGAAGTGTGAAGAATTGTACGAAGAGGTGTAATAAGGGTGTGGTACCCCTGCCCCCACTCAGGCCATTAAAATGTTCTCTCAGGAAAAATCTGGCGGTTGCTTTAGAGCTTTGCCGTAAATCTCAAAACAAATTCGCGCTTTTAAGCTTGTCGGAGATGTTTTGTGACGTCAGTCGGCATTACCCCCCCCCCCCCCCCCCCCCCCCCCACTGTCTTCCAATGATTTACCATGCATTTATTTCAAAATCTGGGGACCAATTTTTTTATAAATTGTTCGAATTGCTCGTCGGAATATATTTTGATCCGCACCACCCCCCCCCCCCCAGTCAAAGTGGTGTAGCGTCGCCCATGTGTAAACAAACGTTATCATTGTTTGTTATCAACATACGGTCAACCTGACCATTGAGGCTGGTCATGGAGTATTTACAGTGAACACGCACTTTCTCAGTGTCTAGAAACCGAGAAAGTGCATGACCACTGTAAATACTTAGGTAATTTTCTATAGAGGTTCAACACATTTATTTTCGAGGGAGACAAAACGCATGCCCACTAGAGGTGGCCACTTATAGACAGGTTTGACTGTATGCTTTCAAAAGTATGGCATCTTAATTCTTATTATTAATATAATATGCAGCATACTACGAATATTAACTAAAGATTACAGGACTGGCATAAGGTAGACAAATAGTAGTATATGATATTCATTTTGTACATGTATTCAAATATGTTATTCAGAGATTGATTTTCAATAAAATGGCTTGTCGGAGGGTCCAAAATAATGGAGAAACAAACACAAGGTAGACAGACAAATGATTTTTAATAGGATAAGGGCATGAGATGGCTCAGGCAGAGATGCCAACCTCTGGACACAAAAAATCAGATTTTGGAGAGAAAAATCAGATTATCACGAAAACTCGACACTACCAATGGCCGGTTGATCCCGGGCCAGTAACATTTCAGAAAAATGTGATACTGGTACGTACGGTCAAGTAAAATGCTTGCTCTTTCATTAAAATTTTAAAAGAAAATTGTAAAGTAAAGTTTCTGTTGGGGTTGCAGGGGACTTGTACATGTTTCTATGAGATTCCGTGGTTTTTATGGGTATAAAAAAAAAGTTTGTTGAAAAATCGAATTTTAAGAGGTGATATCGTATTATCGTATTCCACTCTTATTATCGTATTCCACTCTTATTATCGTACTCCACTCTTATTATCGTACTAAATACGATTAAATCGTATTGGTTGGCATCTCTGCTCAGGAGTTGTCCCTGGAAGTTCTCTTGACTTTCAGCGTGCACTACATTTGCTGGATGCTGGAATGTTGTTCTTTTAAACATTTAAAATAAATGCATTTATTATGAACGTAATTTGTATGTTTTGGAGAGAGCAGAGACACTCATGTTGTCTTGCGTGGAGTCAATAAGTCCTGTCCTATATTCTTTTTTATCTTTTTAAATGTTTCTTATATTTCGTTGCTGATTTTTAAAATCATATCAAAACGAGTGTTTTTTTCTTTCCAGGAGGTGCTATCATAATGTTGAACAGTAAGATTGTTGTATTAAGATTATGGGATTATTGGTGCTTTTAACATGGCTGTGAATATATTTTTGTATTCGTATATTCTTGAGCAGCTTATCACAATTTGATATTGAAATGTGTGTGAGAAGGTGCTCTATGTTGATAACTGTGCTGTTATGGCAATGTTCAGTTATCACATTTGAAATTTTCACTGCCATATGATCATGTTACTGAAAATGTCACAAGTTAGTTTATGTATATTCGCATTGTAGTAAGCATATTATGGATTCTTTTATTTTACCTTCAAAGGTAAACTTCTGTGTAATGTAACAGAAGACTATATCCATCCTAGACTTAGATGGCGGTTCAGAAAATGCATTTCGGAGGGAGGGAGTCTGATACCAAGTGGAATTACGGGAAGTATGGGAAGTAATATTGGTACGAGGTCTATTTTCAGTAAAGGGAACTGTGGGAAAATACAGAAAGCACTTTATAGCAATAAAATATGTGGTCAGATGGAACAATTGTCAAATGATAGAAGTTGTTTGTTTTTGTGTCTGTATTTTGGTTTGTGTATGTTTGTTTATTTATTTTCTTTCTGTTTGTTACCATTTTTTTTATTTTATAAAATCGTAGAAATATTATGAGAGCAAGGTAGTTGGAAATTAACCGAGAGAGAGGGAGAGAGAGAAAGGGGTGTGGGCGAGATAGAAGGGGAGTGTGTGCGTGAGAAAGGGAATGAGAGAGAGAGAGAGCCTAAGAGTGAGAGAGAGGGAGAGAGAGAGAGAAGGGAGGACATGGGTAGGGGAAAGAATCACTGGGATGTATTAAGGGGAGAGCTAACAGATGAGACATAGCGCTTGGATCATGGCAAACGGTAGCCCCATACGGCAATGGAAAACCACCCCCCCCCCCCTCTCGCGAATATCACATTTGGAGAAGGAAACAAATCAAATTCAAATTAAATAATTTTAATCCAAACATACTTAACTTTGGTTTAAACAAAGGATAAACAAATTAATTATAGTGTAACAAAGATAGTTGAGAACAACGTTCACATCTTATAAAGACCAATTTCTCTCATTTTTCTGCTTTCAATTGAATTTAGTGATAATTCTTGTGTAATGAGTTTATATCAGAGTGACACAAACTATGTCTATCAACATATCTTAATAGGTAGAGCACCCCAAAAATGAGAATACATCACAAATATTTAATTATGATTTTGTATAAAAGATCTCATTGAATGCTTAATTTGCTACTAACATTTTGACAATTTTGACAATCCAAAATATTTGTATTTTTTGACAGACGGTTATGGTGCTCCAAAGTAAAGTCAGTATCAATGACTAGACTTGTTGTATTTGAACACACAGGGCCGAATTCACAAAGGAGGTTTGTCGACCAATGGGCCAATGAGTTGTCAAAAATGCCAATTTGTTTAACATTTGTTACACATCTGCCGGTGCAGAAAATAAATGTCCAAAATGTGACTAAAAGCAGCGAATTATATATTTGCAATTTGCATTTAACCATAACAAAAAGAAAACTATGATAATAGAACAAAAATGAAATGAAAGGAAATGTTTACAATGCCATGAATTTCAGTACATCTATTTGAGAAGAATGCAGTTGAAAGGCAAAATGTGCTAAAGATAGAATGAAAGGGACTTATAAAGTGCAGTAAACCCTTTTGGCAAGCGATTCAGAAAAATGAAATCAAATTTATGGCAATTCGGTACATGTATATACATGTATTTCATTATCTACTGCATGCAAAGATTATATCACTATGAACATGACGGACAAAGAAAGAGGACAAAATATACCTGTACTCAGGTAGATAAAGGAACATCCCTTCACTGCTATTATGTAAAAATGTGTAGAACAGGTGTCACAAAAGAGAGAGAAGGCTCACGGGGCTCTTTTCTTTTAGGAAGAGCCCCCGTGGACAAAAAATTAATTTGAGCCCTGCTGACAAATGATGTCACAAGGGAAATGAGATCTGGAGGTTTTTGGGGTGGAGCTTAGCAAGTTTGAAAAACAAATATTTCAAAAAATATTTAAAAATCTATGAAACAAATTCAGAAGTTTACATATCAAAATATGAGATGTATGCAGGACTGCACACCAACAGGAATACATTTGCATTTTGATGTCATGGACCATTTAATCATTTTCCCGATAAAAAGTCACAGCTCGTAAGGGGAAAAATTGCCGGCCAACCGACATAATACATCTCACCGACTTCAAACTTGATATAGTACACGAGGATCGAGTAAGAATACCGACACAGCGGACCCGACACAGCAATATACTTATCTATGCGTATCTTTCTCGCCCCCTCGACGTGGTGACTCCGCCCAACATCCCCCTCTCTCTTTTACTCCCACCCATCTTCTTTCAGGCTCTGACCCCCTTTCTCTCTCTTCTCTTTCATCCCTCGTTTCTTTTGTTTCCTTTTCATCTTCATGTTTTCTTTTCTCTTTTCCTTTCTTTCCTCTCCTTCCTCTTTTTCTTTTTTCTCTTCTCTTTCCTTTCTTTTCCTTTTCTTTTCTTTCCCTCTCATTTCCTCTCCCCCTTTCCTCACTTTTCCCGACAGCAGCGCAATTTTACCGCCAATATCCTGACAGGTGGGGGTGGGGGAGGGGAGGGGGGTTGTCGCACCCCCCCCCCACAAACCCCTTTAGCGACGACCCTGGTTGTTATCCCAATATTCTTTTAAAAGAAATGCAATTCCTCATACTCTCGCACCTCTCTTCTATCGCTGTTTAATTCTCTTTTTTTTTCTTTTCTCCTTTTAATCACAAAATTCTCTCTCCCCCCCCCTTTTTTTCTATCTCTATGTTTTCTGCATACAACAGAAAATCCAAATTACCAGTTTATTTTTTAATCAATATTTATATTTAAACGCATTTTTTTTTTTTTTTTTTTGGGGGGGGGGGGGGGATCTTTGCAGAAGTGTTTCTTTCAATGACGTCCTCTTTCACATTTTGATGAAATTTAAGTGAAAATTTGCCATCAATTTTTATGGCGAATTTGGGGTCCCAACACTTTGGCTTTAACATATAAGAACATCTCCCTTGTACCCCACTTATCTATTTAATGTGTTTAAAAGCTTCATTTTGTACTCTGGTGACCCAATTGCAGATGAAGATACACCATACACCATATTATCATCGGTGATTGTGACTCGAGATTTCTTTTTATTTGTCTCAATTGTCTAAACCATTCTTTAAAGCTTATCTGCCATAGTGTACAGGAGGGATTAGACCGCCCTACAAGGTCACTGGACAGGTGGTTATCTCATCAACTCAGCTCTCAGTTAACATAAGAAAAAGAGGATCATGGGGGACCAATGGTCACCGATTAGGCATTGTTTGTTATATAGAGGGCGCAAGTAGCTTCAAGTAGTGCAGTGGGCCTTTAATTTATTCAAATTTGTTCTACTTGGGTAAACCCAGGCAAATTTTCACTTATGAAAACACACTCCATCCAAAATTGATTCCAACAATAACAGAGACAGGGTCCAGAGTAGACTTCTATTTTATTTCCCATATTTATTTAATAAATAGAAAAGAATAATGAGTTCAACATTTCTTTTCAGAATATTACACAAGTACAGAATGAGAAACGATTATACTGTGGAAATAATCACTGATAAGTACATGCACCATCGTGTGTACTTCTGTAGCCGGTGGGTTAGCACATGCTATGATGATAACGTTTCTATAACATGGAATGTCAACAAGTTATGTACGACCCATACACAATACCCTTTTTAGGTGACAACTTGGGGCATTCGTGTTTTACTCCCTTATTCCAGAAGTTCAAAATATAATTCCGAAAGAAACTTCACATATCAGTGAGTCAATAATTCCGAAAATAAAAAAGAGGGTTAATAATTCCAAAGGTTCCTATTGGTATAGATTTCTAGTTTTGGCATAACGAACCCTATTTCATTTTCAGAACTACGAACATTCGACATTAAGAACCTTCAGGAAAACAACAAGTAGCTGCCGAACTTCCAACACAGAATCTGTTAATTGCAGTGCAGATATGAATAGATTTAAAGTTCATAGAACACATTTCTTTTACACAATAAGTGGAAAGAAATTGTGAAGAATATTTACAAATTATTTCCAGCGATTAATTTCTGTCTGCTTGATATATATATAATCATTTTTTGTATTCTCATTTTCTACTGCTAATTTAATGTATATATCAGATATATTTTGTACAGCTTTTATGTTGTATGCTCTTGACAAACATAATGTATTTTAAACCTGAATATACACGGAGTATGCAGTTAAGATAAACAGTCGGCCTCTCATTAAGCCTCATTCATGACATTTGAAATATTAATCAGAAAATAACCATGGTATGGTAAAATCTTCGATCAAATAACCTTTTCCAAACTTTCCCACACTAGTGTCAGGGAAATAACTATTGACTCGATACACTAATTTTTTAGGTCTGTTTTCAATAAAATACATTCATGAATTCATTGTGAAGCATACCAATGCTGTAAACAAAATTATAGCAGGGATTAATTCCTGTTTGCATAAACTTCAACATCCATTTGCATTGTATATATAGCACAAACTTTGCCCCAGATTGTGACGACATAGCGTATAAAAAATAAATTCTATTTGCATCCATCTTGAAATGTAAGTAATTATTGTCCTGAATTACTATCGTATAGCCGGAATCAAAAAGAAAGAAGAAATGTTTTGTACTTAATGTTGAAGTCTTTGAGATCACATAAACTTAGTAAAGAAAACTCGCGGTAACGTCATACAAGAAGAAGAAGAAAAAAAAAACATTAACATTTGATCAATGGTTTGCTTCCATTATCTTGCCCATAAACACTGATGCATAGTGATAATTTTGTTAGTGGAATACACTTTTCTTTTTACATTGGGCATAAGTAGAGAAAACATAACTATGGATGCAAGAAACCAGTAGCGAAGCCTTTAGTCTCCCTTTAAGTACAGGCATGACTCTAGGGTATTATTGTGAAAGAAACGTTGTGGAATCGATCAGAAAAGGCATCTAGCATCTGCAAGGTTCTGGAATCTTCAAAATGATAAGAAATTTGGCCCATTCTTCGTAAAGTTACAAGCACTATACACAGAAAGATGTATATGGGACTACCCTATATCTCTCACAGACCATGAGAGAAACAAATTTACCAAATATATGAATTAGTAGGCGGTTTCCCGGCAAGTATTTTATCATTATGTATTAGTCAAAACATATTCTTTCACATGATTGGTAATGAGAGCTTCCCGATTTCATTTTTTGAAATTGGGGCGTTTCCAATACTGGTCTTTACCTTTAAAGAAGAATACATTGTAGTACATGTACAATACAATATAGGATAATTCAATTTACAAACAATCAAGAATAGTTAGGTTATGAAGGAGACAAAAATGTGATTTTCATTGACATTTCAACAAATCATTGTAAACAAGAAAAATAGACAAACAATTGTATTAATTGCAATAAAATGATAAATACAAATAATTTAAAAATCATGTTTACTGTTAATGTACCTGTGCTTTTAAAGATGCAAAGTTTCTGTCGACTATCAGAGCACACACATGTTTTACTATAGGCACCAATTGCTATAAATCAAACCTAAATGGAAGCACATGATATATATATTAAAAGAATAAAACACATGCACAAACTTTTATCAAAATAATCATTAAAAAAATGTTTGTGTAAACATAAAAGACGATGAAAGATGCTTCTTTTCTAAAATATCATGAAGCCTTTTCTCCATGGTTGATTGCAATAGTTCTCAAATCATTCAAAAACAAAATCAGAGATATACAGTAGGCTTGCGGGTGCACCATGTGAGAGAGAGAGAGAGAGAGGGTTGAGGAGTCCTGCAAAGGACTCTGACTCGTAATCCTCTGCAGGACTTCCGACCTTCTCTCTCTCTCATACATGGTGCACCCGCAAGCCTACTGTATATCTACATCACCATGCAAGCCGACACTTACAAGCAGCAACAAAATAAAAGATGTTGTGCATACTGCCAATTTCTTTTGAAATGTCTAGCAAGTTGCAAACACTTCCATTACACCCGTTAGCACATTCAGACATCTATTCTCCCAAATCCAGTCTAAAGGTGAAGTCCACCCTAATATTAGGTTTGTTTGAATAAAAGGAGATTGAGCAACTAATTTCGATCACAAATGGGACACTTATGAATTTTGGAAATTGTTATCGATGAAACATAAATTGGCAATACTGTGATGAATTATGCAAGTTCCTCTCCAATATGCTCTGTACAGAAAATTTCATTCATTCATGGATATATTTTTTCGTACAGGGGTTGTATCAAAGAGTTGCCAATTTGAGTTTGAGTGATTTCACCTTCAAAAACTAATAATTTCCTTATTTTGTATTAGTTTCTGCTCAACTTTCACTGACATGTTTCTCTCATGTGTTCTGCTTTTAATAATAAAAATATTTGAATTGAATTGAATTCTTTTTAAATATACTTAATATCAGGGTGGACTTCCCCTTTGATATTTTTCAAACTAGTCAGCTTTACTGAATACAGTCACATATATTATATTTTCAATAAGTGCTCAGTCAGTCATCATTTATTTCAGAGTACCTTTCACACCCAATTCAGCAATTGCTTTTTTTTTCAATTGTGAAAGTCAGACTTGCATTTTTTCAAGTCAGGTGTTGTAGTTATATTCAAAATGAATCATTTCTTTTTTCATACTATACAATCATGTATTCCAAATTCCTGAACATGCAGATGTCCATATTGAAATACATTACTCATGAGGAAATCTACAAATCTGTTGAAGATTGTACCCAAGAACATCTTTCAGTCATACAACAACAATATGGAGAAAAGAAACTACCAATCGATCATTTTCAAAATGACAAATGATTTGTTTGAAGATAGATATTCAATAGGCCATTTTCGTAATGTTACCAAATCTAATGCATAAATCTTTGTGAAGTGCCTCAATACAAGTTATTTCTTTCACCTTATAAGAATAATAGTATTTCAATAGTCAGAATGCACACTGCATATATTAAGTGTTGCCAGGTAGTTCAAGTCATAATGTTTGTCCAACCTGGCAAAAACTAATGTATGCAGTTTGGATTCTGTCTATTGCAATACTATTATTCTTTTCAGGTGAATAAAATAATATGTATTGAGGCACTTCACAAAGACTTATGCATTAAATTTGGTTACATTACGAAAATGGCCTATTACTCCAATGTTACTACAACGTATACAAGCTACACTGTATGCATATGACTAGGTACAATGTATTCAATGTATGTCATTCTTAACACCAATATCAGATTACTGCTCAACAGACAACTTTATTACACTTTTGAAAATGCAGCAATTTGGCATATATTAAGTAACATTTTTGGATTCTTTTGCTCATACTTGTCCTGAGTAGATTTTTGAACTTTGAACATTTGAGGAATAACAAATGCAAAAAAAAAAAAAAACAATTGCAGTCAGGTTCAAAGATCATAGACAAAGTCATAGACACTCGTTAGTCAGAAGAAAAGTAATAATCTACATGAAAAATAGAGCAAACTTCATATGAAAATGTATTTGAAGACATACAAGGAATTCACCAAATTGTCTATTGTGCTAAAAAAAAATAAGGAAAAACTACATGTTTTGGTGCTGCTGCCCTCAAGGTTCTTAGATTAAGCATGATTGTCCATGTGAAAGATCGTTACACAGTAATTACTGTAAAATTTTCCACTAGATTTATTTCGAATTTGGCACAGAAGAGAGCCATGGAAAGATACAAAAACCGAGATGCTTTTTTTTTTATGGCACAGCATCCACCAGTGTTCTGTGTTACATAAGTTGATTTTTTTTTTTTTTTTTAATTTGAATAAATCATCAAAAATAAAAGAATATTAAAAGTATAACACTATTAGTTTTTGTTTGTATTTCTACAAAATATCTTTAAAAGCTTCTTCCTCATACATAATGTTAATAAAGGAATCATCACAGATCATTTTATAACAATATCAGTTTGAATTTTTAACAATCTGATTCAAATCAAACAATAATGTTTACTTCATAAAACAAACATAATATTGACAACACTATAATGCTTACAACAACAAAAAACGTTTTGACAATACAAGAAGAGAATTTATAACCAAATTTTAAAGCTGAATATCTCCTCAATTGCTAGCTAAAATGAATTATACATTCCCTATCATAATCTTGAAAATAAATCATCTAACTATTCCTCTCTTTATTGCCTCTTCCCCATTAATATAATAGAACAGTATCACCAATGTAATAGAATTGTTTATATTTTACTCATTATTATTTTGGTCAATATATACATATAACATAAAAACACCTGTAAGCACATCCAGTACTGCATAACAACAAAAATATATCCAATGTCAAAGGTTAATTTCATACATTCTTCAAGTAAGTCTCTCTCCAACATCTTTCGTGGTCAGATATAGACCAAAAATTACTTTTAATACATTTTCTGTTGATCAGAATGTAAGACATGTAGAGCTGTCACACATGTAGATTGCTTTATGTGAAAGCCTGAATGCTTGGAATTTGGAATTCAATTTTTATTTTTAAACTTTGTTACCACTTAAAACAAAATTTCTGAATCAAAACTATACAATGACAAAACAATTGGAATGCATTAATTAGTAAAATGCTGTGTAAACAATGTATTTCTAACGTCAACAAGGTTACTGCGACAAGTGCCAGAAAATTGTTAAAAGGAATGATAAGTTAACACCACCTCTGATTGATATGTCTAGGTTCAACACATTTAAATGTTTTCACATGAACATTTGTTATTCCTCTGCTACAGCATACATACACATAGAATGGGTACATGTTAGTCATGATCTTCATTCTCGTAGTTCATCTCTACTACTACCCTCCTTATCCCTATGATTTGTTTGATCCTCGTCCATCTATTACCACCCATCTCTCTCCTTCTTTCTCTCTCTCCGTCCCTCCCTCCCTCCATCATCCTCTCCCCTCTCTGTCTCTCTGCCCCTCTCCCCCTTTTCTCTCTCTCTCTCACCCTTTCTTCCTCCCCATCTTTCTCTCTATCTCTCTTTCTCTCTCTCTCCCTCCCTCCCTCTTTATTTCCCCTAGAAAGAGCTAGTGTCCCCACAATTTTAGAATACACTAGACAATACTCTTCATTATCCACCGCCTCCTGAATCCTTTGGCTTGAATCCGATGGGGCAGCACTGTGTGCAACTAAAGTCCAGTTCTTTATGTTCATCTGATGACGTCGCTAGGAAGATGGGCTGGTCAGCTCCTCTGAGTTCAGGATGAGAGCTCAGTATTCTATCCACAAGCACGTCAAATGTCTCTGTTATATTTATATCTTCTTCCACGCTGATTTCTATCGATGTGGCATTGTGGTGTTCGGCCAATTTGGTGATTCTGTCGCCAGGGACTGTTCTTTGGTCCTTCTTGTGGCACCGTGTTCCCACCATTATTACCTGTACTCTGTCTGGACGGTCTGTGTACTGCTCAAGATCTTCCAACCTACAACAGTATTATTAAGAAGAAAAGCAAATTATTTTCTTGAATTATTTGAAATTTGTATGAACTTTAACATCTAAACCCATTATATAACATAACCCTGTACTAATATAAGGCCAATTTTAGTTGAATTGCCTGAAATGGTAATACTGCTGTAACAAAAAGTTGGACAGATAAACAACCCCCAAAACATAAAGCCTCTAGCACCACCGTGGCGAAAACATAAAAATAAGAGCCATTTAAGATTTAAGACCCCTGCTGTGAATGAAAGTTATCATAATTATTCTTTTTAAATTCTGCTTCTGTTAAGAGGACACTACAACAGAGTAGTATGTTTCAAAACATAGTGTAGTGTGTAAAACAAAAAACATATTTTTCATTGCTTTACAAGACGGATTTTGCTCTTCACCATGTTTTTTACCTTCATTTTCTAACTGGACATGAATGACCTGTACTGCAAGTATCTTTATTAAAAAACTGCACAAGGTCCAGCTATAATGTTCCATGAATTCACATATTTTGCAGGATTTTCCACAGAAATTAACAGCAATGAAATATCTGAATCAATATTTTAATATCGCAGAATCTTTTAATCTACTTGTTGACAGTGATTCACAACAGACTAAACTGTGGTTTCCATCTCAAAAGTACAATAAAAATGTAAACAAATATGTCATGGCTAGCTGCCACTAATATTTGAGTAACTCTGTCACCCTACACTTAATTCTTAAAATATTAAATTTGTCCTTCTAGTGCCATTATCTGACAAAGGCAACAAGCAAGTATCATTTTTTTTTTTTATTATGAGCATATTTCAAAAGTTCCTAGGCAAGATTTTTGTGATTTTAAGTAAATATTTATTTTTCTCTTGCCTTTTTCCCCCTATCTTTCCAGTTAAAGTCAACTTTACAATTCTCTCTATTTTGAGAAAGTCTTAATAGAATTGAAGTTGTTGAGTTTGGACTTTGGTAAACAATGGCTTGTCAGTACTTGCCTCGCTCAAATATTTGTACATGTATGTACATTAAGTACTGTGATAGTGATTATCAATAGACTGAATTGTGGTATTAATACAAAGATCATGGCCAGCTGCCACTAGATTATTATTAGGGACTTTTAGATTTAGTGGACGAGAACACGACGAACGCCAACTGATCATGCGTGTCAACGTACTTAACTGCCCATGTTGACTACAATTAGAAATCTTTTAGATTGCACTCGACGATATACATGCATGCAGGAAGTAACACTATGAACATCACGGACAAAGAAAGAGGACAAAATATACAGTTCCTCATTCTACCCTCAACAAAAGAACATCCCTTCACTGATATTATGTAAAAATGTGTAGAACAGGTGAATAGCATGTGACACCTGTTCTAAACATTTTTACATAATAGCAGGGAAGGGATATATGTTCCTTTGTCTACCTGAGGAACTGTATATTTTATGCGCACGCGGCATACTAGTACCTTGAGCATGTAAATTTAAGGCGCTATATAAATACCAATATGTATGTAGGTACTAGATTTAGGAAAATCAAGGTTGACGCATTCTCAATCGCCGACTGAGACGACGTAACGCATGCGCAGTGCCTTAAAATGACGTCACACGTTGCAGTCAAAGCTGTCGATGTGCAAATCTAAAAGTCCCTACTGTGAGTAACTCTGTCACTCCTTACCTATTTGAAAGTTGGTTTTGGTTTTAAAATATTAAATTTGTACTTCTAGTGCCATTATGTATTGATATACAGTGTAGGCAACGAGTGTGTATGCAATTACGTTAATTCTGAGCATATTTCAAAAGTCCCGAGGCAAGGTTCTTTCCCCACTCCAAGAAGAAAAGGTTTTTGTGATAAGTAATTATTGTTTTTCTCCTATCTTTCCACTTAAAGTCAACTTTACAATTCGCTCTATTTTGAGACAGTGTTTAAAAAATTACTTCTCACAGATAGAACCAAATCTAAGTGAATGTTGGGTACATAGCGTACACAGCTGTACCCAAATCATATTTACAGAAATTAGGTTTCTATTTTTATTTTTTCAATTACAATGCATTTTATAGTCCTTCAGATAAGTGACATGCTAAAATATGTAAAAAGTGGCATGTCAAAATTGGAATACCGGTATGCCAGAAATTCATTCAATTTTTGTTTACATCATGGTGATCATATTCTATTTATATTTATTTTAAAAAAAACCTACCCATTGGCCTTTTTAAAATGATGAACACTGTGCATTTTATTACTTCAAATGCACATACTACAATTTTTTTTCTCCAGTTTTATGATGCATTAAAGAATTGAATACCACACACAATTGAGGGGCCTAGACTTTGTTAGACATGTACATGTATAGTCTCCATGAAGTCATAAACATTATTTGCAGAGGGTAATATAAAGCACAGTACAAGGACTTTGTGCTTCTAATTTGTCCTAAATTATACAACCAAATAGACTTTTCTCTGAAACACATTCCGCTTCCTGTTACACAAGCCTTGGCAGAAAACCCCTCAAATGGACCCTGGTCCAACTTGTGCACTAAAATAGATTCTATAAACTGTAACAAAATGGAAATTTATGATAATTTCATTGGTGATAATAACCACACAATGAAGTATTGCACAAGAGATTTTTCTACTACTTCTATTAAAAACAACCTAATATCAGGGTGGACTTCCTCTTTCACAATATTTGAGCAAGTATGGCTTCAGGGAAACTTTTATTCCCCCCCCAAAAAAAAAAAAAAAAAAAAAATTAAAAAAATCATTACATTTAAATGCTTATTCTATGAGTTATAATCTCCAAATTTGCTTTCTAAAAAAGGAATCTTGTCAGAATTTTGTTTCTCAATCTGATAATTAAATATCACTCTAAACCTGTAGGCAGTTTCACTCATTCTCCTGTTTTCCTGAGTATTTTGATCTCCTTTCTCTTTAGTAAAGCACCCCCCCCCCCCCATACAAAAAGAAGAAAGGAAAGAAAAGAAAAGGAAAACACAAACCCCAAAACAACACACACCCATATTATTTACTTGTCCTTTCAACAACAAAAAATGCCATCACATGATCTGAACTCTATTTCAAAAAAACTTGTTTAATATCAATAACATGTTACAATAACTATTACAAGCTACTGAAATTGTGGCATTTGATTAACTGAGAATTTGTCATAGAAATTTTGCGTTTGTTATTGGTAACAAATTTGTTATGAAACTATGAAGGCCATGGGCCCCATTTCACAAAACTTGTCATCCGTAACAATTTTTTTTGTTATAAGCCAGTGAAATCCTTGCTTCTGATTGGTTATCAGCAGATTTGTCACTGACTTTTGTCATTTGTCATTGAAAAAAAGGCTCTGTGAAACAGGTCTATGAATGAGGTTACTCACCAATGCGCGACATTAGAAAAACTCTTTTCATCCGTGAGGTCAAACAGAATGAGGGCTCCTTTCGCTCCATTGTAGTGAGATTTGGTCAAGCTTCGATATCTCTCCATGCCTGCAGAGAATCAATTTATTCAATACAATACATCTAAGAATTATTGGAAAGCAGAGATGTAAAACATATAATCTTGAAACTTGATATTCTCTGAAGCAGCTTTTCAAAGCTATTTCCCTATTACAGAGACGCCAAGTTCAAAGATCGGCAATGCGTGACATTTTCATGATTCAGCGCGCGTGCGAGGGTATAACACGCGTATAAGGTATAGCGTTTTTTTCAAAATCTAGCGCGCGCGTCGTGCGTAAGAGCATTTTCAGACCCTCGAAATGCGTGATGTCACGCCTAATGCGTGATACTTGGTAGCTCTGCTATTACTGGGATGGGATGTGTTGTGACAGCGGGTGAAGGTGCAGACAATACAAAAGTGATAGCACAAAGAAAAGCAACTCTGGGACATAGTGGCATTTAATATAAAAATGCAATATATAAAAGTTAGTTCATACTCTCCAAAGCTCCTAACCGGTCAGATTTTAAACATTTACTTTATTTGGACTAAATTATCTCCAAAATAGTGGAGGGATCAACTAAGAAGAAGGTGTCATAATTTATTTACACATGTCTTTATTTCTTATTTTATATTAGTTTGATTTATTTATCATAATTTTCATTCACTTTATTTTATGTATTTTGGCTTTCGCACATGTATTCCAATAGTAATATTTCATAAAAATCTCAAACATTTTTACTTGAGGATTATGTTTGGACAGTGGGCACTAAAAGTACAATACTTTTCACCTGATGCTATGCTGGATTTGCCTAAGTAATGATAATATATACTGCCAGAAACTAAAAGTAATCGAACTAGTTATTATCAAACAATGGCTCAATATGACTTCCCGACCGTTTGCCAAACTGGATGGCACCAGACTTACACTATTATCTTATTAGACCTATTCAAGTTCTGTTCGTCTATTAATCAACAAAAGTTACATTGCGCTGCTTCAAATTCAATGACAATGACAATGACAGGAAATCATTTATACTTCCTGTAGCTAGACTAGACCGAAATTTCTGTCTCTTTCGTTCGTTAGCCTCTGATCTGGGTAGGGTCAGCTCCTCTCTTGAGAAAGAGAGGAGCCAACCCTACTCAAATCAGAGAAGAGAGGAGCCAACCCTACTCAAATCAGAGAAGAGAGGAGCCGACCCTACTCAAATCAGAGAAGAGAGGAGCCAACCCTACTCAAATCAGAGAAGAGAGGAGCCAACCCTACTCAAATCAGAGAAGAGAGGAGCCAACCCTACTCAAATCAGAGAAGAGAGGAGCCAACCCTACTCAAATCAGAGAAGAGAGGAGCCAACCCTACTCAAATCAGAGAAGAGAGGAGCCAACCCTACTCAAATCAGAGAAGAGAGGAGCCAACCCTACTCAAATCAGAGAAGAGAGGAGCCAACCCTACTCAAATCAGAGAAGAGAGGAGCCAACCCTACTCAAATCAGAGAAGAGAGGAGCCAACCCTACTCAAATCAGAGAAGAGAGGAGCCAACCCTACTCAAATCAGAGAAGAGAGGAGCCAACCCTACCCAAATCAGAGAAGAGAGGAGCCGACCCTACCCAAATCAGAGAAGAGAGGAGCCAACCCTACCCAAATCAGAGAAGAGAGGAGCCGACCCTACCCAAATCAGAGAAGAGAGGAGCCGACCCTACCCAAATCAGAGAAGAGAGGAGCCAACCCTACCCAAATCAGAGAAGAGAGGAGCCGACCCTACCCAAATCAGAGAAGAGAGGAGCCGACCCTACCCAAATCAGAGAAGAGAGGAGCCGACCCTACCCAAATCAGAGAAGAGAGGAGCCGACCCTACCCAAATCAGAGAAGAGAGGAGCCGACCCTACCCAAATCAGAGAAGAGAGGAGCCGACCCTACCCAAATCAGAGAAGAGAGGAGCCGACCCTACCCAAATCAGAGAAGAGAGGAGCCGACCCTACCCAAATCAGAGAAGAGAGGAGCCGACCCTACCCAAATCAGAGAAGAGAGGAGCCAACCCTACCCAAATCAGAGAAGAGAGGAGCCAACCCTACCCAAATCAGAGAAGAGAGGAGCCGACCCTACCCAAATCAGAGAAGAGAGGAGCCAACCCTACCCAAATCAGAGAAGAGAGGAGCCAACCCTACCCAAATCAGAGAAGAGAGGAGCCAACCCTACCCAAATCAGAGAAGAGAGGAGCCAACCCTACTCAAATCAGAGAAGAGAGGAGCCAACCCTACTCAAATCAGAGAAGAGAGGAGCCAACCCTACTCAAATCAGAGAAGAGAGGAGCCAACCCTACTCAAATCAGAGAAGAGAGGAGCCAACCCTACTCAAATCAGAGAAGAGAGGAGCCAACCCTACTCAAATCAGAGAAGAGAGGAGCCAACCCTACTCAAATCAGAGAAGAGAGGAGCCAACCCTACTCAAATCAGAGAAGAGAGGAGCCAACCCTACTCAAATCAGAGAAGAGAGGAGCCAACCCTACTCAAATCAGAGAAGAGAGGAGCCAACCCTACTCAAATCAGAGAAGAGAGGAGCCAACCCTACTCAAATCAGAGAAGAGAGGAGCCAACCCTACCCAAATCAGAGAAGAGAGGAGCCGACCCTACCCAAATCAGAGAAGAGAGGAGCCAACCCTACCCAAATCAGAGAAGAGAGGAGCCGACCCTACCCAAATCAGAGAAGAGAGGAGCCGACCCTACCCAAATCAGAGAAGAGAGGAGCCAACCCTACCCAAATCAGAGAAGAGAGGAGCCGACCCTACCCAAATCAGAGAAGAGAGGAGCCGACCCTACCCAAATCAGAGAAGAGAGGAGCCGACCCTACCCAAATCAGAGAAGAGAGGAGCCGACCCTACCCAAATCAGAGAAGAGAGGAGCCGACCCTACCCAAATCAGAGAAGAGAGGAGCCGACCCTACCCAAATCAGAGAAGAGAGGAGCCGACCCTACCCAAATCAGAGAAGAGAGGAGCCGACCCTACCCAAATCAGAGAAGAGAGGAGCCGACCCTACCCAAATCAGAGAAGAGAGGAGCCAACCCTACCCAAATCAGAGAAGAGAGGAGCCAACCCTACCCAAATCAGAGAAGAGAGGAGCCGACCCTACCCAAATCAGAGAAGAGAGGAGCCAACCCTACCCAAATCAGAGAAGAGAGGAGCCAACCCTACCCAAATCAGAGAAGAGAGGAGCCAACCCTACCCAAATCAGAGAAGAGAGGAGCCAACCCTACCCAAATCAGAGAAGAGAGGAGCCAACCCTACCCAAATCAGAGAAGAGAGGAGCCAACCCTACCCAAATCAGAGAAGAGAGGAGCCGACCCTACCCAAATCAGAGAAGAGAGGAGCCAACCCTACCCAAATCAGAGAAGAGAGGAGCCGACCCTACCCAAATCAGAGAAGAGAGGAGCCAACCCTACCCAAATCAGAGAAGAGAGGAGCCAACCCTACCCAAATCAGAGAAGAGAGGAGCCAACCCTACCCAAATCAGAGAAGAGAGGAGCCAACCCTACCCAAATCAGAGAAGAGAGGAGCCGACCCTACCCAAATCAGAGAAGAGAGGAGCCAACCCTACCCAAATCAGAGAAGAGAGGAGCCAACCCTACCCAAATCAGAGAAGAGAGGAGCCGACCCTACCCAAATCAGAGAAGAGAGGAGCCGACCCTACCCAAATCAGAGAAGAGAGGAGCCAACCCTACCCAAATCAGAGAAGAGAGGAGCCAACCCTACCCAAATCAGAGAAGAGAGGAGCCAACCCTACCCAAATCAGAGAAGAGAGGAGCCAACCCTACCCAAATCAGAGAAGAGAGGAGCCAACCCTACCCAAATCAGAGAAGAGAGGAGCCAACCCTACCCAAATCAGAGAAGAGAGGAGCCGACCCTACCCAAATCAGAGAAGAGAGGAGCCAACCCTACCCAAATCAGAGAAGAGAGGAGCCAACCCTACTCAAATCAGAGGCTAACGAACGAAAGAGACAGAAAATTCGGTCTATAGCTAGACTAGACTGGAGGAAATGTCTAAATCTAGATTTATCTTTTTTTATTCTTCCATATTTTGTGAAATTATTGACGGAAAAAAATCTTCTTCAAACTCTTTCAGTGAAAGAATTATTTCAAAATGTACACTGTTTAAAAAAGAACAGTCTAAGTAAGAGCAAAAAGTAATAAATAAATTTGAATTATGATTATATCTCTAGCCTAGATCTAGGCTAGAGTCAGTGACTTATGGAAATTGGACAGGAGAGAAAAACATGCAAATTATAAAAATGAATGGGAAGTGAAGATGAAAAAGACGGGGTCCAGACAACTCGCCACAAAAACAACCCGCCACAATACCCTGGACATCTCGCCACAATACCCTGTGGAGAGTTGTCCAGGGTGGGGTGCCTTTTCGGACAACTCGCCACACTTTTTTCCCCTCATGATTTCTAGATCTCAAAATACCTCATCTTAGATGAAATTGTCATTTTTCATGATTTTCGTGCTTTTATAAACACAGTCATTACAAAGAATAAAGAATAAAGCTGATTTCCCTTGCAACAATAATATATTTTTGACAAACCGTACGATCGCCAGATCATTGGGATAACTTCTCGGCATTTAGATCTAGACGTCGACTAAAACAGCTGCATTTTTCTGTCCCAGAATTTTTTTAATGGTAGGATACTGGAAGCACTGGCGTACTGATAGGGGGGGGGGGGGTGGGCAGTTGACCAGCGAAATAAAATTGGAATGTGGTTTATTTCTAGATTTTCTGGGTTAGTTTCGTCAGAGGCGGCATTGTGCCCCTACTTTTCCAGGTTCCCTTAAAGTGCCCCCTTATCCTTTGTAGTTTGTACATGTCCTTTTCCCTTCTAATAATTGTTAATGGTAGGAATTCAAGGACAGATAGGCCTACTGGAAGCACTGGCGTACTAATGGGGGAGGGGGCAGTTCACCCGCGAAATAAAATTGAAATGTGGTTTCTAGATTTTGGGGTTAGTTTCGCGCTTTTGCCCAGTCAGAGGCGGCATTCTTGGTTGGCGGGGGGGGGGGGGGGGGGGGGGGGCGTGCCTCCACTTTTCAGGTTCCCCTAAAGTGCCCCCTTATCATTTGTGCATGTCCTTTCCCTTCTGATAAGTGCCTACTTTTCTTTCTTAGATGTTTTAATTATAATGTTACTCATAATTACATAAAAGAACTTTCAGTCTTTCTTCATTAGATTGTCCTTAATATTCATCATGTAATTTTTCAAATGGGACCTTATACTTTTTGCTCACTTGCTCGTAGTCGTACGCCTTGGGTTTGTCCAAAATAGATTCTTGTTGAGGGTCTTGTACGCCGGGCTCGTACGTTGCAAGCGCAAGCCTGGAAAATCATCTTTATTCTTTAGAACAGCTCTCAAAATACTCACAATTTCCATTTTTCCTGTCATGACTGTGTTTATAAAAGCACGAAAATCATGAAAAATGACAATTTCATCTAAGATGAGGGATTTTAGATCTAGAAATCATGAGGGGAAAAAAGTGTGGTGAGTTGTCCGAAAAGGCACCCCACCCTGGACAACTCGCCTGTGGCGAGTTGTCCAGGGTATTGTGGCGAGATGTCCAGGGTATTGTGGCGGGTTGTCTTGGGGAAGGTTGTCTTTGTGGTGAGTTGTCTGGAATTCGAAAAAGACAATTACTTTAGACAACTCAACAAACAACAATGACAGTAGCCTAGACTAGATCTAGATCTAGGCTTAATAATAATATTCCGAAACAAATATTACGATAATGCATGCATGGTTGTTCATCAGGAGGTGCACTGCTGATTACTAGCTGCTGACATTTCTAGCCAGACGACTGTCAAACAAATCGATATCAGATAACCTGTCACGATCACGATTGACACACACATTTTGAGTCTAAAATAATAAACAGACGAAAAGAACTACGAATGGGACTACACACCTGCAGTGTCTCGTATATCCAGCTGGATAGACTTATCATCTCGGCGAACGATTCTACTCGATGTGTCCAAGGAATGTTCGTAACGACTGGATTCAAGTGATTCAGATTGTGTGTACTTGAGCATCAATGATGTTTTTCCGGTTCCAGCATCTCCCAGAAGGATGATTTTGAAAAACAAATCGGCTTCTCCGAGCCGTTCTCTTGTCGGGAACGAAGCCATCTTTCGGAGCGCGCGCTCGCCGAGCTAGAGTTCATCTCAATCTGACATAATAAGCCCAATGTGCACACACAAGTGGGCGTGGACCATAAACAAAACATAAACAAATGAATCATAACAGATTATTAAAAGAGTATAGCTAGACGAAAGCAGATCTAATAGCGTTAAGAAAAAGATGTAGGGGAAAGTGGGGCATAATGGAACACTTAAAGGGAAAGTCCACCCCCAAAATAAGTTTGTTTCGATAGAGGCAGAATAATAAGAAAATCAGGTGAGTGAAAGTTTGAGCAAATTCTGAATGAAAATAAGAAAGTTATGAATTATTGAAGTTGTGATCAATCAAATACAAATTGGCAACTCTGTGACTTATTATACGAGCTCTCCTTCATTTGCTTTGTGCATAATATTCCATAAAATCATGTTTTCTTCGTTATTGATGATGGAATATATATTTGTTCCTTGCAGGGGGAGTATAGAAACATATTTGCAATTATTATATTTAGGGTGCATGTACGGTTGAAATTTTTCTTGAGGGAAAATGAAAATTTTAGATTTTTTTAGTACTGAGCAAATGGAAGTTGAGCTCGCATGATACGTCATAGAGTTGCCAATTTGTGTTTGATTGATTACAACTTAAAAAATCCTAACTTCCTTATTTTTAATCGGAATTTGCTCAAACTTTCACTGACTTGTTTCTCTCATTTTTCTACTCCTATTAAAACTAACTTAATTTCAGGGTGGACTTTCCCTTTAATTTCAAACTTGCAATAGACCCTATGACGTCATCAACGACACAAAAACAGTAAAAATAACAGTTTCAGATAGATGTTGTATGCACTTTATTATGTCAACGAAAAACCGACAAAAACCACGGTAAAATTGCAGAGAAACTCGAAACGGATTTTACAAAAGAAAAATCCAACTTGCCCCATCCCTGAGGCATAATGGCACTCCCCCCTGGGGCAAAATGGATCTACGGATCCGTATTACCCCATCAGAACTCTAACGTTCTATAAATGTACTAGTCCCATTTGCAGGCCAAAAAAATGAAAAAGTTAAATTTCAACTGCATTTGAAAGATAATACTAATTTAGAACTTCCCTAAAAAAGGTGGCGGCTTGAAAATGTCTTCAAGTGGGAAAAATAATGACTATTAGTTGTCAAATCGACTTTAGGGCTATAGAGCCCAAAAGTAATAGTCTTGATTTTCAGACAATTGCACCGAATGGTAATACGTTTTATGCTGCGCAAAGATTCAATCAGTTTAATCTTGGCCATCACAAGAAGTGGGTTATTGACAGTGGCGTAGACAGGTTCGTACACCTGGGGGGGATGACTCAGGGGCGGATCTAGCTTTTTGCTAAGGGGGGGGGGTTGACCAAAATAATGACGATGCGGAGCATCGTCCACGAGCCGCGAAGCGGCGAGCCGATTTTTTTTGGGGTGTTTATTTGAACCCCGTAAGTGATGTTTTCCTGGCATCTATTAACACAATGGAGACCATAAAAAGCAGTGCATGATAACGTCTTTTTAAATCAAGTAACAGTTAAATACACAGTTATATCCAGAGTTATCATGTGTTGGTTAAGTTACCAGATGAGTTGAATATCTTCTCACAATATTTGCACTTGAAAGGGTTTCTCTCCAGCGTGCGTTCTTTTTTCTTTCTTTTTTCTTTTTTTCCCCTTTTTTTCCCCTTTTTTTTTGTTTGTTTGTTTTTTGGGCCGCCCAAGGGAGGGTTTAAACCCCTAACCCCCCCCCCCCCCCCGTAGATCCGCGCCTGTTTAATCTTGTGTTTATCTTGTGGTTTCCAAACCACAAGATAACCACAAAATAGATTTTCTTTTTTTTACCGTCTGAATTGGCTTTCACCGTGTGAATGCGGCAAATAACAATAAACACAATTACAATAATGATGAGGATTATTATTATCATCATCATAATTATTATTATTATTATTATTAATATTATAATTGTTATCATTATTATTATTACTATTATTATCATCATTATGACTTATTAAGTAAGCAAATATCATTCCCCAAAACCTGGGGGGGGGGGATGATTGTACATGCCATCCCCCCACCTTGTGAGGTGGGGGGGATGCATCCCCCTCATCCCCCCCGTTGTCTACGCCCCTGGTTATTGATGTAGACAAATGCTCATGTAGTACCTTTACAACTCTTTTCATGTATGTTATTACCAAAGAAGAAAAAAAGCCAGTCAGTCACTCAATAGTGTCTGACAGTGAAGTCTAGCAAGTAAACGCGTTTCCTTGCATAATTTGAATATGAGGACACTGCAAACGTTTAAATTTCACAGATAGGACATACATGACATATTCATAATTCCTGCAAAGTTCTACAGCATTTGAGGTTGGCTGCAAAAGGGACATAGTACCTTTAAGGGTTAAGGGGGGGGGGGGGGGGGGGGGGGGGGGGGTAAGAGGACACTTTTTTTTTTTTGGTCTCGGAATTTGAAAATTTGACATTTTGCTCCGTTGGGGGGGGGGGTAAGGTCAGCTTTTTTAGGTCAACCATGGGAATATTTATTTATTTATTTATTTATTTTAAATGATAAAAAAAATAAATAAATCAAAAAAAAAATCCAAAAGGGGGGGGGGGGGGGGGTTTAGGGGAATTTAGGGGGGGGGGGGGGTTTACACAAAAAAAATTACCAAAGGGGGGGGGTTAACCCCCCCCCCCCCCCCACCCCCCCCCCCCCCCCCCCCCCCCCCCACCCCCCCCCCCCCCCCCCCCCCCCCCCCCCCCCCCCCCCCCCCCCTGTGTACGCGCCTGCCCGTACCTATATGGTCCATTTTGCCCAATGACATATTTTTAATAAAAGTTTGCGTAGAAAATACCTGAAGCATAGTTGGCATGCAAACAGGCGAATCTAACGCTGATATCTGATTAATATATACAAATACTTGATTAGAATCGATACCAAAATTACCAAATTTCAGCCATATGAACATCCCCTTACTTTAGATCATGAGGCTGTAATTTTTTGGATGGGATCTTACTCCGATGTGCCTCGATGTAACCGGATGAAAATTCAGTGCTGAAATTATTTTGGCATCTTCTCTTCTTCAAAGAATTTGCACAGAGGGCGACCTTTTTTAACATATGCTAATTTCAAAGTTCCATTTTGACCCCCGGGTCCGTTATGCCCCACTTTCCCTACCCATACTTAGGCTACTGATTTCAAGAAACTGTGGTGCGCAATCAAACCACTCTAGAACACTGCCTCTCATCAAAATCTGCTCCCTAGGGCCTAGCTGTATCTTACGTAGACTATTATAGGCCTATCATTTTATCAATAAATACTCATCCTGTCATCAGCGATATATCAAACAAGCATACATATCCCAAATTCGAGAAATATTTTGAGTAAAAATGTCATTAATTCCTACCAATTAATTATAAGTTATTATGTCTGGCATCATAGCTGATCGCTGCCATCACACCAGGGGCGTAAATCCGTACCGAGGAGTGGGGGGGGGGGGATTGATGATTTTTATTCGACAAGCTTCCAACATACAACAATATACAATAATAACAGATCAAAAAAATAAGTCAGCTTGAACAGGATAACCCACGAAAGCTCGAGAGCTCATTTGCAGTGGGGTCCCTACACAAAGTTCAATCTATCTTTGATTTTTTTTTTTTTTTTTTTTTTTTTGGGGGGGGGGGGGACACGTGCCCCCGTGCCCCCCTACGGGCCTGCTTCTATTTCTCTGTTCTCATTGCACACCCTCCTAGTGCCGCGTCCTGGGTGTGTGCCCTCTTCACCCGCTTCTATACGCAACTGATCTAAGGTTTGATTTGATTTGATTTGATTTGATTTGATTTATCTATTTCTGTTTGATTTCCTTTTCTTTTGTAGTAGTAGTCAGGGGAGTCGCTAGAACCTTTTCAGTGTGGGGGGGGGGGGGTGTAGAGGTCAACGATTACCAACAAAACTAGCCACCAATTACCGACAAAATTAAATGTCCCAATATCTACAAATTTAACCCTATAAACCCGAGGCCGACTGAAGGCTAATTTTTTTTTATGGACTATCTATAGTACTTGCGTATGCGCAAATGGTCATTTTCCTCGACGACATAAATATACGAATTATTTCGTCAACTTAGTCACCATCATACCTACATATTTTAATGCAGGCGCGGAGCTGGGATCTTATTTTAGGGAGGGGCGGTAGTGAGCCAGCGAATCACTTAAAGAGAGCTTGCGCGCTCATTAGGGGGATGTGGGTGATAGGCCTCCCGCGCGAAGCGCGGAAGCTTAGACGTTTCCTTAAATTATTAGGAAAAGAAGACGATTTATTGTACCGTTCTCGACGGTTAATCCTTGTCTGACTGAAGTTCCCCCCCCGGGCCCCCCCCCCCCACTCAGTGTTATTTAGGGTACGCATTATGCTCGTACCCTCTTTTTGAAAGCACCCCCTATCTGAGGACTGCCAACATTTCCGAAACCCACTTTCGCGGGCTTTTCGCGGGCTTTTTTTGCATTGGAGACCCCCCCTAAATCAGAAAAAATGCTCAATGTACCCCCCTAAATTCGGAATAATTTCTCAGGAGTCCAAAAGAGATGAGAGAAAAAAGAAAAACACCCCTTTTTAAAGAAATCTCCGGGTGAAAAGTCAAATACACCCCCTTTTCTTACAATTCTCGGGCCGGACTTTGTCGCACGAAAAGTACCCCTTTACCGGACATTTTGGCAACACGCATGCGGTCAATCCGACCTCTGAGTGGGGGGGGGGGGGGCCGGGAGTTCCCCCCCCCTCCCGCGCAAAGTGCGAAAGCTTTGACGTTTCATTAAATTATTATAAAGAGAATACGATTTGCTGGACCTTTCTTGACTGTTAATCCTTTTTTTAATTCAGTTTCTCCCCCTCCCGCGCAAAGCGCGGAAGCTTTGACGTTTCATTAAATTATGAGAAAAAGTAGACGATTCAGTGTACTGTTCTCGACTCTTAATCCTTATCTGAATTCAGTTCTCCCCCCTCCCGCGCAAAGCGCGGAAGCTTTTACGTTTCATTAAATTATGAGAAAAAGCAGACGGTTCGGTGTACTGTTCTCGACTCTTAATTCTAATTTGTCTCAATGAAGTTTCCCCTCCCGCGCGAAGGCGGAAGTTTTGATGTTTCCTGAAGTTATTAGAGAAAGAAGACGATTCGTTGAACCGTTTTCGACTCTTAATAAGCTTTAATTGTCTGAATTCAGTTTCCCCTTTAGCGCGAAGCGCGGAAGCTGTGACGTTTCCTTAAAATATTAGAGAAAGCAGACGATTCGTTTTCGACTCTTACTCCTTGTCTGAATTCAGTTTCCACTTCCCGCGCGAAGCGCGAAAAGCTTAGACGTTCAGATTTTAATATTATATATAGAAAGAAGATTCGTAGCACCGTTTTCGACTCTTTATCTGAATTCAGTCTCCCCCTCTCGCGCGAAGCGCGGAAGCTTTGACGTTTCCTTAAATTATTAGAGAAAGTAGACGATTCATTGTACCGTTTTTGACTCTTAATAAGCCTATTTATCTCAATTCAATTTTCCCCCTCCCGCGCGGAAGCTTAGTAGACGATTCATTGTACCGTTTTCGACTCTTAATAAGCCCTATTTATCTGAATTTAATTTCCCCCTCTCGCGCGAAGCGCGGAAGCTTTGACTTTTTCTTAAATTATTAGAGAAAGCAGACGATTCGTTGTACCGTTCGCGACACTTAATCCTTGTCTGAATTCAGTTTACCCCCTCTCTCCGGAAGCTCAGACGTTTCTTTAAATTATTAGAGAAAGAAGACGATTCATTGTACATTTTTGGAGTCTTAATAAGCCTAGAATTCAATTTCCCCCTGTCGCGCGAAGCGCGGAAGCTTTGACGTTTCCTTAAATTATGAGAGAAAGCAAACGATTCGTTGTACTGTTCTCGACTCTTAATCCTTGTCTGAATTCAGTTTTTCCCCTCTCGCGCGAAGCGCGGAAGCTTACGTCTGGGCTATAATAATACCTTGCAAAATAACGAAAAATTATTCTAGGGTTTATGAAGTGCTTGTTCGCGCACGTCGCGCAACTGCCCTTAATGATCGTGACACACTGTATATGTGTATGCTATACAGTTATACATACATTTTAAAAAAAAACTCATTTCTCATGCATTATGCTGAAATTACATTTTTTTTTTCTTCTTCTTCTTCCTTTTTTTTTTCTCTCTTTTTTTTTGTAATCTCAGGGGGGGGGGGTATTTGTACAGGCTATCCCCCCGATGCATCCGTCGCTTTTCATAATAGGAGTAGGGGGTCGCTATTCCCGATACGCAATGAGGTTCGCTATTCATAATGCGACGAGAGGGTCGCTATTCATAATATCAAAAAAGTCAAAATGACATAAGCAATAAACTAAATGTTAATAAGAAAGCGACATACTGGATAGAGGACACCCCATGGCTACAGCGAAGGCCGTGGCTGGGGCGTAGGTCGGGAGTGGGGTAGGCCACATGGTCCCAAACATTAGAAGAAAATATTTATTGAAAACTCACATTTCTGAAGACAAAAAGGCGTGCCCCAATAATGAGTTTAATGTCCCATCATTCCGATCACCAGCCCCCCCCCCCCCCTCCCAGTAAGTCCGACCACGCTGCGCCATTCGGCCCACCCTACCGGCAGTATTCCCTTGGTTCATGTACATATTGGCGACAATTCTCGTCCAAGTAGTTCATAGATGGCGTAGCCTGTGTGTGTTTAAGGGTGGGGGCGATGGGGTTGTATCAGTGTTGCCTTCAAGGGGTTGATATATCATGTCCCTTACCTTCAGCAAAGGAAGGAAGCGACAAAAAGGGGGTTGTAGGCAGGGGCGTCGCTAGACCTTTTTCAGTGGGGGTGGGGGAGGCCACCGAATACCGACAAAAATAGCCACCAATTACCAACAAATATATATTAATGCCAATGTCCCAATGTCTACAAATTTAACCCTATGAATCCGGGACCAGGAGCTGAATTATTTTCCAGTCCCCCCCCCCCCTCTCTCTCTCCCCTCGCGAAGCGCGTAAGCTTTGATGTTTTATTAATTTATTAGACAAAGAAGACAATACGTTGGACCGACTCTTAACCATTGTCTGAATTTTCAAGAATGTTTCTTTATCCGATAAACAGTTGCACACTTCGTAGGGAAAAAAAGTTGCCGGTTGACCAACATAATACACCGACTTCAAACTTCTGCATAAATATGGTATACGAGGATCGCGCAAGAATACCGACACAGCGGACCCGACACAGCAACAAAAGTATCTATGCGTATCTTTCTTGCTCCCTCGACGTGGCGACTCCACCAAACATACCCCCTCTCTCTTACTCACCCCTCTTCTCTCGGGCTCTTACCCCCCCTTCTCTCTCTATCTTTCATCCCCTGTTTCTTTTGTTTTCTTTTTTCTTTTTGTTCTTCTTTTGCTCCTTTTGCTCCTTTTCTTTCTTTGTCTTTCTTTCCTCTCTTCCCTTTTTCTCTTTCTTTCTCCTCTTCTCTTTCCTTTCTTTCCTTTCTTTTCCTTTTCTTTTCTTTCCCATTTCCTCTCCTTTTTCTCCTCCCCCTTTTCTCATTTTTCCCGACAGCAGCGCAATTTTACCGACAATATCCTGACAGGCGGGGGTGTCGCACCCCACACCCCATTTGGGACGCCCCTGGTTGCAGGGAGTTAGATTATATACAATATTCAAGCTTTTCGTAAATATACAATATTGCACGATTTTTTTTTGTCTTCCTCCTCATATGAAGGAAGTAATATTTTCAAGATTTTAAGTCAAATAAAATACGATTTGTGATCGTAAGGCATTTTGCAAACGGTGGCGTCCTCTGTATAATGTCTTTTTAAAAGTAGGCCTATATTTTCTTTTTAGCTTTGATAATTATATGAAAACATCCCCATCATCTAGCTAATATATTTCCCCCGCTCCAGTGGTGACAAAAAAGGGAAACATAACACACACATAATCCTATCGTAATTCGTCCCCCTTGTGCGAAATCTTCCCCACTCCCCTTTAAACTGATAGTCAAACTTTGGTGACAAGACGATATACTTTTACAAGGAAACCACCTCGGCCAGGAAAAAAGAAAAAAAAGAAGAAAGATTTAGAACGTGACAGTAAGACAATATGTATATGCGCTTTATGATTACCAACCTCTCCTACGAGATGACCCCGACAATAAGACACTATTTCAAACTCGTGGGAGACAGTGAGCATAATATGATGACAATATAATGCTTTTTCAAAATAATGAATTCCATAAAGATTAATATGGTTAACAAAAACAAAACAAAAAATACAACAATGTTTTCCTGTTCTCAATGTGTATGATGAATTGACAGGTGGTATGTATATTATGATGTGTTTGTTCTGTAATTATCTATCTTGTTTCATGGCTACTTCCATCAGCCTTAATTTTCGTTCTATTTGTTCCCTTTGTTGTATTTTCTTTTTTTATTATGGTTTGGTTATTTAAAGTAATTGATTATCTATATTTCGTATGTGAACCTTTAAGCGTGTATATATCGACTCGAATAACTATTACATGTATTTGCTGTGTTTGCTTTGAATTTATCATGTCTCGAATTAATTAATTAATGTTTATTTTGTATTGAACCTGCATTCATATGTATGTTTACATTCCGTATTTTTCCTGTGTTTGTTCTGTATTTTATATCAGGCCCCATTGTTGCTACGAGGGCTAGACATCCCACCCCAAAATAAAAACAAATACAGATTTCTCACGGCATTATTTACTTTAATTGTGTCGCACTAAAAAGACCTTATCAGACCTCCTTTCCCATCACCATCACCCCAACAAAAAAAGACAATAAATGTTTGATTCATATTCGGATTGCGTTACCTCTTTGTACGATACATGACGCGAAACCCGTGAAGGTCCGAAAGTGTTCAAGCCCCCTATTCCCCAAAGTCTCAAGCAAATCACAATTCTAAAGTGCCCCCCCCCCCCCACCTCTCACCCCTCTCCGTACAGTAAGTAGGTCCGGCCCAACCCCGCTATATAATTTGTAGGTCCATAATTCCTACTAAAAGCTATTTTCTACCTAAACATAATTGTATAAACAATGACAATTTCTGAAATAGCAAACTCAGTCCTTGAATAACTATAAAAATGGGCCTGCTTGGTCTACTTATAATGTCGCATTGTCATAGCCTGGATAAGATCAGTCGGGGGCAGGGTGGTGGGGCAACATTTCCCTCAAGAAAGTCAAATTACGATACGATTATATATGTTCATGTTTTCCTTTTTTTGCGTCACCATTAGGGCGGGAGATGTCTCTATATAATTATTAAAGATAAAAGGTGAAATATACCTACTTAAAAACAAGACAAATATTTAGGGCCATGTGTCGCCTTGGGGTGTCCTCCATCCAACATTTCCCTTTGTTATGAGCATTTTGGATATTGCTTAGGCCTGTTTCATTTTATGAATAACGACCCTCATCCCGTATTATGAATAGCGACCCTAACTCTATATTATGAATAGCGACCCTCATTTCTTATTATGTATAGCGAACCTCTACTCATATTATGAATAGCGACCCTCATTTCTTATTATGAATATAAGCGACTCTCTCGTGGTATCATGAATAGCGACCCTCATTTTGTATTATGAATAGCGACCCCCTACTCCTATTATGAATAGCGAACCTCATTTTGTATTATGAATAGCGACCCTCATTTCGTATTATGAATATCGACTTTCATTTCGTATTATGAGTAGCGACCCTCTACTCCTATTATGAATAGCGACCCTCTTCTTCTATTATGAATAGCGACCCTCTACTCCTATTATGAATAGCGACCCTCTTCTCCTATTAATAATGACCCTGATGAATAATGACCCTTATGAATAGCGACCCTGATTTTGCATTATGAATAGCGACCCCTGTTTCGTATTATGAATAGCGACCCTAGTTTTGTATTATGAATAGTGACCCTCATTTCGTATTATGAATAGCGACCCTCGTATCGTATTATGAACAGCGACCCTCATTTCTTATTATGGATAGCGACCCTCATTTCGTATTATGAATAGCAACCCTCTAGTCCTATTATGAATAGCAACCCTCATTTCGTATTATGAATGGCGACCCTCGTTTCGTATTATGAATAGCGACCCTCATTTCTTATTATGGATAGCGACCCTCATTTCGTATTATGAATAGCAGCAACCCTCTAGTCCTATTATGAATAACAACCCTCATTTCGTATTATGAATAGCGACCCTCATTTCATATTATGAATAGCAACCCTGTAGTCCTATCATAGCGACCTCAATTTTTTTTATGAATAGCGACCCTCATTTGTTATTATGAATAGCAACCCTCTAGTCGTATTATGAATAGCAACCCTCATTTCTTTTTATGAATAGCGATCCTCATTTCGTATTATGTATAGCGACCCTCTTCTCCTATTATGAATAGTGACCCCCACTCACTATTATGAATAGCGACCCTCTTCTTCTATTATGAATAGCGACCCTTTACTCATATTATGAATAGCGACCCTATTCTCCTATTATGAATAGCGACCCTCTTCATCGATTATGAATAATGACCCTTATGAATAGCGACCCTCATTTTGCATTATGAATAGCGACCCTCATTTCGTATTATGAATAGCGACCCTCTCGTCGTATTATGAATAGCGACCCTCTTTCTGTGTTATGAATACCGACCCTTGTGTAATGTTATGAATAGGGACCCTTATGAATAACGACCCCAATTTCGTATTATGAATAGCGGCGACGGCCCTCTTCTAATATTATGAATACCGACCCTCTTCTTTGATTATGAATAGCGGTCCTTATGAATAATGACCCTTTTCTCCAATTATGAAAAGCGGACCTTATGAATAGCGACATTGACCCTATGGAACACATCAGTTGTATCTTGTAATCACTCCCTCCCCCCTCTCCCCCCAATGTATATTACATCTCTCTCTCTCTCTCTCTCTCTCTTTCGCTTGCACATAAGTGAACACTGAAACTCTTAATCGCAACTCTATGCTTTCCATAGAGACATTATGCGTTGAGGACGTTGCATTTAATCAAAAATTGGACCAATAGCCCTTTTAACCCCCCCCCTTCTCTCTCTCTCTGTCTTTCTGATCAAGTCATTTCCCCCTGTTGCACACCTTTCTTACATTTGCCACTTAGTGTGGTTTCCACCCTCATGAAATTGTTGGAATGTGTTAATTTGTATATCAAGACTATATCCAAAAAGACAAATGCAATTTAAAGTGGTATGCAATGCATTATATAGAACTGTCTTTGTTTTCAAATTTCACGCAGTTATGTTAATAAGCATAACAGATATGTATTTGTGAATAATATATAAATCTCTTTATTTCACATCAAAGTACAATACTCTTCATACACACACAATGAGAGCTTGATCACCATGTATGATTAAAATCACATTACTCAGATGTGCAGAATAAAAGCTGTGATAATTTTAAAGAAGTGAATGCTTCCGTTCTATGAAGAAGCCTACATTTGCATTAAAGCCTGTCTGTACTAGTTTGGCCAGGAGGTATTAGACCACCCATCATGGTCACTGACAGGTGGCTATCTCATCAACTCAGCTCTCAATTAACATAAGAAAAAGAGGATCATGGAGGACCAACAGGCACCGCTTAGGCATTGTTTTCTATAGAGGGAGCAAGTAGCTACAAGTAGGACAGTGTGGCTTTAAAACCCATAAATTCAAGGCACTTTAACCACAAATTGACCGTCCTTCCACAGAACAGTCTGTGATATTATCCTGTGTAGATTGAATGTGAAATTTATACTTTCAATTGTCACATTAAACTCAACAAGTATCCCTTACATGTAGCCAAATATTTATACTTTATTTAACATTCATACAACATAACTACAGTAGAACTTCATGATAAATAATACTTTTATTACAACCTCTAGTTAAATTTACCCATGACAGTTCTCTGTTTTCTGCTTCTTTTTGTTGTTGTTTGTTTGTTTGTTTGCTTCCAATTGGAACAAGATTTTAGTATGACATGGAAGTTTTCTTGGTTGAAAGGAGTTTGTTCTAATGAGGTATTAAAATAAGGAGAAGTTTGAAGTTTTGTTGTAAGGAACACTGTTACGCACAGCTAACTCCCAATATCAGGACTTGATTTGCTGGTCCCAATTCTGTATATTCTATATTTACATAATTTATTAACCCTGATACTAGCCTGTGATTTCATCTTTGGCATTTGAAATTTAGTACATCCATTATCATATTAAATACTTCATTTATTAAATATTCAAAAAAGGCTTTGAACAGTACCATGGCATAGTTCAGTGCTGGAATACATATTGCCTGTTACAACTCATTTTGCTAAAGGTTCATTACTCCAAAGGTTCAAAGATCTAAGGATTTGTTAGTAATACAAAGATAGGCCTACTGCAAAGGGTTGTAATGCAGACAATGAAAGAGGGTTAATTATTCAGAAAATGAAATTGGGTCCACAATTCAATTTCTGATTTATGAAGCCTTTTTCATTTCTGGATTTATCTTCCAAATCTTAAGATCTATTTCAAATACTGGGATCAGAATCATTTCACATGAAACTCATTTTTGCATACCTTGTATTTCACTTATTCTCATATTCTGTTTTCTCATCATATGGATTACAATTATATTATACAGTGTATAACAAGAACTGTTGCTGGGCTAGCGCCATGAGTTTACACAATTATTATTATTATTATTATTATAAGATATTATAAACTACATGTATATTTCATGACTGAATGACAAAAGGAAATACAATTAGAGCTTAGGTACATAGAATAATATAATACACAAGTATATTATTTCTTTAAAATAAATGTTGGCAGCATTTGATTTCAACTTTGAATAAAATCTGTACACAAATAGAAGAAAAAACAGGACTTAAATGCACACCAAAGAGCTGCCAAATTTAAAAAGCATACACATATATGTCAGGTCACCTTGTATCCGTGTATATACATCCTGTGAATGCTGAGAGCAAGAAGGGGATTGACTCACACCATTTAAAGGGAAATCCACCATGATAATTAAATTTCGTTATTAAAAGCATAAAAACGAGAGGAACAAATTTGTAAAAGTTCGAACAATGTCTGATTAAAAATAGAATAGGAAAGTTATGGAGTTTTTAAGTTATCATTAGTGAAACACAAATTGGCAATGCTGTGACGTATCTTACTTGTTGCCAACTTGTGATTGATCAAAACTTCATGGAGTTGAAGGGGGTGTGGGAAGGAAGACCTGTGGGCCATGGTAATTTAGTTAACCTTTTCCAAACCCAGGCAGCCCCATCATCTCTGATTCAGGTCGTTTCTTTATCATGTATATATATGTTCCTGTAATTGCTGTAATTTGCATATTACTCTGTATTGTTCTTGTTTTTGAAACGCCGAATAAATAATAATAATAATAATAATAATAATAATAATAATAATAATAATAATAATAATAACTTTCTTATTTTTAATGGCATTTCACTCAAAATTTCACTGACTTGTTCCTCTCATTTTTCTGCTTCTATCAAAACCAAATTAATATCAAGGTGGACTTCCCCTTTAACAAATTTTAATACCCTTCTGACTCTCAACAGAAAACCTGAGAAGTACCCTTCAACATTTTAATCGCAACTGATCAAATTTACAATCGTAAAATATGATTACATGATCTTTTTAAGTGTGGTATATAATTATGAAAGTAAAGCTAACATCCAATTATTTGGATAATTTGTAAAGGAAAAGGGATAAGATGCTTTTGCAAAGCCATAAGCTTATAGTCATAAAAAGCCATTATCCATATGAGTCTTGGATCTTCGTTCGTGTCTCTTTAGATCAAGATAGTTATGTAAAGTTCCTTAATTAAATTAAATTAAATTAAGTTCTTCCATCGCCCGATCGCTGCGATGATTCTTGGATGAGGTAAGTGGATGAAAGACATACGCCATACAGGACACATTTCATTGAATCACCCCATTCTGCGATGAATTAAATCATAGATTACAGTCTTCCTTGAACTTGAGTAACATTTGAAGGTTGATGGCACCCCCACCGCACACGATGACGACCACACATCCTAGCTTCTTGGGCAACTTGCCCTCAGCCCTCAGCTCGCCTAAGACATCACTGTAGACGGCTGATACGGCTGCCCCGCAAGCCGGTTCAACCAAGATACGATGGTCATCTGGTGAGTAGAGAGCAAAGATAGATAATGAATTTTCCAGCCTTTCCATTCGTTTTGGGAGAAATCGTTTTCTTCATCACAAGTGAATTAATATTGATACATGTAAAAGTCATCAAATTATTTTATGAAACGATAATTTCAGGACTACACTCCTCCAAGAAAGATTACCGAGTCAGAGTCCTGTTTCAGGACTCCTCAAACCTCTCTCTCTCTCACACACATGGTGCAACCGCAAACCTACTGGATAATCATCTGGCGAGTAGAGCAAGATAAATAGGAATTTCCTGCCTTTCCATTCATTTTGGGAGTAAAGAAGAATGGTTTTCCTCATCACAAGTGAATTAATATTCATACATGTAAAAGTCCTCAAATAATTTGATGAAAGCTGCAGCTATCTTTTCTTCAAGATACATGACACTTCTGCTAGAATCTCTTTTATGATAACTTTATATGACAGCTACTTGATTAACAATTTCTAAAACTTGCTAACAGGAACACATAAATGTCACTATAATTTAAATAGTGAATATACATAGCATAATGACAAAGGTCAATATCAAATACATGTATTCATTTATTTTAATATTGTGATTGTGATATTATGAAGTATTATGCAACCCTACTACTATGCACAAGTCTTACTTTTTCTCAATTTTTTTTTTATATCGTCTGCCTTATGCCAAAAGGGCCTTAACTGCTTTTGGCCATTCCGAGATAATCGCGTTTAAAGGTTTTGGCCTCTCTAATAATCAAAACTTTGTGGTCGTTTTTTTTGTTTTTGAAGCCAATTTCGATAAATGTGTTAAGTTATTAAGTTTTACATGAAATGTGTTAAATTTGTTATAAAATATTCAGAATTGTACATGCTATGTGCAAAAAACATGTTAGGGCCTTTTTGGCATAAGGCTTGAATGTAGCGTATTTATGCCAGAAGGGCCGTAACCTACTCGGCATTATGCCAAAAGGGGCGTAACCAACGCGGCGTTATGCCAAAAGGGCCTTAACCTGCAGTTATCGTACGCGTAACTATGCGCGCTTACGCGCGCATAGTTAGCGCCCTTCTGGCATAAGGAAATTTTCTTGTTTCGCAACACCTTTGGTTTGCCAGAAAGGCCCTCCTACGGCAAATGGATCACGAAAACTGATAAAACTGATTAATTATATGTTTGAAAAAGTATTTTTGATATCTGAATATTTTTATTAATATAATGCAGCTTTCGGTAAAGTTATTTTTTAGAGATCGTACATTTAGGACACCTTTTTCAATGTTTATTTTTCATCACAGTCCCATACGTTGACATCTGCGTATTTCAATGAGTCGGTCGCATTTCATGCATCCACACCTAATTTAAATCTCACTCAGATTTCATGATCTAAATTCATGACATATACTTTCAGTGATTATTTTAAGTACATTGTGTCTATAGTAGACTAATCATGTTTTTAATGGTATTTCTACTGATATTTATTGAATTAAATGGAAATTACGAAATAATCTGTCATTGATAAAAGATTTGCCGTGTAGGTTAAGGCCCTTTTGGCGTAAGGAAAAAGATGAGATACGCGTTAAGGCCCTTTTGAAATTCATAATTATCTTCATAAATAAATCGAATTTCAACAAGTGAAGCACATCATTTTAAAGAGAATGATGAAATCTACAAGGTGATGTTAATAACTCAATAACCCCCAAAATCGGGTTAAGGCCCTTTTGGCATAAGGCCGACGATATGGGGTTTCTTATTATGGCTAGTGTTAGATTTTATACGAATTTTGATTCAGATGGCCTCTTTGCAAATATCTGAAACAGCAGCATTAAAAACACATGTAAGCAGCCAAAGCAAAGAAAGGGTTAGGCATGGGTGAGACAATGAGTTAGGAGTTGGGTTACAACCAAAAAAGAATACATGCATAATAAGGTAGCTTGGCTTAAATAAACCGGCACAAAAAAAGATGCATTCGGAGGGCAAAAGGTAATGTCAGTAATTTAAAAGTTCTAATTTGTCACATCTGAATGAAAATCTAGGTAACATTGAGCCTAACATCAAGATATAAACACATAGATGTATTTACCAGCTCCATACCCTAATGATGCTGTTCTACCTCTTTGTGACAAAACAATCAATTTCTACAATTCGAGGGGTCAGTGACACAAAGAAGTAACTCCATTTCGGCCATTTTGAGAAAAAGTGGTTTATGTGTCACTGAGCACTTGGGCCGGAGTTAAGTCTATGTTTCACAAGCCATTAACTTCAATGGGGTGTTGGGTGGAGTTAAGTCTTTGTGTTTCCTGGAAAGCCCACATTTTTCTGAACATTTTGATATCAAATACTCATTTAGGCAAAATATGGAGTTATGTCTTTGTGTCACTGAACCCTCAAATTATGCATTTTGCATTCCAGACGCACATTTTCGTGCCACTTCATTTGGCCATAAAGCTACCTTGACAAGCCATGCAATCTAGAAATGAGTACCCACCAAGTAAATGAAGGCAAGCATCAATGGCTTTTTGATCAGTGACAACACCAGATAGAATACTGTGCTCTCTGCTGAGGGTTAGGCAGCGCTCAGCGACCCTCAGGGAGCCAAGCGATTTAGCAACACTGATCAAGAGAAAAACAACCAATCATAATAATAATAATAATAATATTTTAAAACAGTGCTGGGCCCCGTCTTATAAAGAAAAATGACAGTGGGCTTCTGTAAATTGACTCCACCAAATTCTACTAAAATCCTTTCCACCTTCCCAGGGTCTAGCATATTAGTTTTCATGCAATACCAATGCAGAACCAGGGGGGTGTTTCACATAGATCCTAAGTTGAACTTATCTCTAAGTTGGACTTCAAAATTATGGAAAGCCGTTAGCATCTTAGAAAATATTTTTTAAAGTTATATTAAAAGGCATAAAATGGTGATTCAAATCATTCATATTTTCTTTTATCAAGGAGATTTCATTTTCTTGATGTGGAATTTCTGAAAAGTCTAAAATACATAGAATATATTTTATTTTAAGGCTACAAAATGGCTCTCCATACCGTTTAAGTCCAACTTACAGTTAAGTTAAACTTAGGATCTTTCCCAGGACAAAAATCCAATTGAAACCAGTTGAAATCTCCAACTGGTTTCAATTTGTTTCAACTGGTTTCAATTGGTTTCAATTGGAATAGAAAATTTCCAGTTGAAACCAATTGCCGAACTGGAAAATATTGTTATGGGTACTCATTTCCAGTTCAAACCAATAAGAAGTGCAACTGGAACCAGTAAGATGATTTTTCCAGTTACTCAATATTTTGGTTCCAGTTAGAAGTCATTTCCAGTTAGAAGTTCAACTGGAAACAGTAAGATGATTTTCCTGTTACTCAATTGGTTCCAGTTAGAATTCATTTCCAGTTACCCAACTGGTTCCAGTTAGCATTCATTTCCAGTTAGAAGTAATTTCCAGTTACCCAACTGGTTCCAGTTAGAATTCTTTTCCAGTTACCCAACTGGATCCAATTGAAACCAGTTGATTTGCATATTATCTGCTTGTGTGCAGATCAATGTTTTTTGTAATTTATTTTGATTTACAATGTATTTATTAATTAATTTTCATTTGCAAGTAATGCATTTGTTTTAGATAAATATAAAGATTAATTAGCAATGATAAGCATGTTCATTAGTAACATATTTTTGTAATTACACAGATTAAAAGTTGATTAGTAAAACACTAACCATGTACAAAATACATAAAATACAAACATATATAATGGCAATGCTGTCCTTGTTAAGTATATTATATGGTCTGCATATTATAATGCCCTTTACATTGTACTTGTAGACACATATATCAATGCTTCTGTGTTGACATGAGCGATGATTAGTGCAAGAGCTAATTAACTTATAACTAATTAAGTTTATGCCAACTGTAAGTTTCAATTGGATCCAATTGAAACCGATTGAAACCAGTTGAAACCAATTGAAACCAGTTGAAGCCAACTGGTTTCAATAGGGAAATTGGAACAACTGGTTCCAGTTGAAACCAATTAGGCAACTGGAACCAGTTGGCAATTGGTTTCAACTGGTTTCAATTGGAACCAGTTTGGCAATTGGTTTCAACTGGTTCCAATTGGAACCAGTTGTTCCAATTTCCCTATTGAAACCAGTTGGCAACTGGTTTCAATTGGTTTTGCTCCAATTGGTTTCAACTGGATTTTGGTCCTGGGTTGTGAAACACCCCCCAGGTGAAAAGGAAGCACTAGATAAAAGAGCTGTCTTGATGCTAAATCGTAATCGGCGACATACCAAGCAACCTGAGACAACCACCTATGGCGTCTTTGTCAGGAACGACACAAGAGAGGATGGGATACTTGGAATGATACTCCAAACACTTTGGACTGACCTGTAGCGCACCTAGACACTTGCACATACTGTAAATGTGAGAATGTTTTAGATCGGTATAATCAATTAGAAATATTTTAATCTCTGATACACATTTAATTACCGGTAATTCATATAAGGGAATCAACTTTGGATCTATATATTGGTATTGCGTAATGTGTATCTTGCTCTTATGATTTATGAAATTTAACAAGACATTATTGATTCATTCATTTATATTTCACTATTCATTAATTTATTAATTCATTTATTCATTCAGTTGTCTATTAATTCTTATTTTTCATTTTTCATTTTTTTTTTTTTTTGGGGGGGGGGGGGCGGAGAGGCTCTTATTATTTCATTACATTTTGCAAGCAATGAGAAAAATCTGATAGTTGATTTTCTCACCTGGTTATATCTGGTAGCGTCACAAGCTTCCCAGCCTTCACTGCAGCATTGAAGCTCTCAGCGCCAAAGGTTTCCATAGCAACGACGGGAACATCGCCCCATCCCACCGTCTGCAGACCCTGAACCACCCCACAGAGCAGGCCCCCGCCCCCGACGCACGTCACCACCACGTCTGGTTTCTTGCCATGAAGCTGGTCTTGGATCTCCACGATTATAGATTCATGGCCTTCCCTGCAAAGGATATAGAGAGAGCAACAGCCTTTTTATCATGTGAGGAACATTCATATGAAGAAAGAGAACTTATGATAACCTTCTAGTTTTTGACAAGAATGTTCATGTATAATATTGACACAAAAATGTGATTAATTATATATATGCAGCTATAATTGGTTTATACTCACAAAATACCATCTAATTTTTGTTATCCATCACTGAACCATGGGGAGGAGAGGGAGGGGGGGGGGGGGTGAAGGTAGAAAGAAAGTTAGCGATGGATGAGATTTGATTATGATATATCACACATTCATATGGCTTAATGAACTGTTAGCCCAACATCTTAATATTATATTCTACATATACTGGTGAATTCACAAACACAATGAGAATGGGAGTGAATGCAAGAATCAAAGGATAAATATATTGTAAATAAAAATACAACTTTTTTAAAATTCTGAATTCATTCCATGTCATATCATACCAAATATCTGGATGATCAAAAGGATGAATAACTACAGCTGAAGAATCTTCCTTGGCCAGTTGAAGGGCGTGTTCATTAGCATAGTCCCATACCTGTTGAATGACAGAGAATATTGTCAGATGAGGTGATGGCGGAGTGATCTGATATTTTGTCCAATTTAAACACAATTAAACTAACAAAAAATAATAATTTAAATTTGAACAGTTTTTGTAAACAAATTTAAATCAAAATGTGCATGTGCCTCGGCCTTAGCACATCAAACTACATGTGCTAAGGCCTATTAGAAATAGGATTACCTTG
This sequence comes from Strongylocentrotus purpuratus, assembly GCF_000002235.5. Taxonomy (NCBI): domain Eukaryota; kingdom Metazoa; phylum Echinodermata; class Echinoidea; order Camarodonta; family Strongylocentrotidae; genus Strongylocentrotus; species Strongylocentrotus purpuratus. Next base: position 38,997,031 of record NW_022145605.1, read on the forward strand.
CACCATGCATTTTCCATCATTTTTGTTTGTTTTTGATTTACAAAGCATTAACTTTATACATAGACAAAGATTGACTCTAACTGCCAAATGCAAACTCATCTGTCTTAATTATTGATCTTTGTGCAGGACCTTTTACCTAATGCATGTTGTTGTTTTGTGTGCGCAGGTAAACGCCAGCAACCGCGGACCACTCCATGGAAAACTACCTCAAACCGCGGACGTACCTGCAATGGGGGACCGTCCACGGTTGCGATACCGGTTCCGCCGTATCAAATTTACGACGTAGGGGGCATTTGAATATTTCCGATGTGTATCGCGAAATGTCACAGCGCCCCCTTTGATGACTGCGCGGGAGAGGCGCTCGCTACCTGGATCATACCATAGCAGGTACGTCCGCGGTTTGATGTAGATTTCTATGGAGTGGTCCGCGGTTGCTGGCAATTACCTACGCACACACACACAAGTACTAAACTTGGTCCACGGTTGACGCCATAACCCTGTATGCGTGAGTGTGTTTGGGTGTGTGTGTCGTGTCATTCAATCAACAAAAGAAGAGAGGAAAAAAAAGAAGAAAGAATACAGTTTCGCCTACTTTTCCATGGACGATAACATCGGCTCCAAGACCCCGTATTTTGTCGGCCATGAATTTGGATGTGCTTTCTGGAATCACAACGGTAGCAGGCATACCAAGTTGTCTCGCCGCATAAGCAGCAGCATAACCAGCATTACCTCCTAGTTTACAGGGAAATCAAACACAAAAATAAGACAACAGTTGAGAGACAAAAATATCTGTAACGCTGAGAGAATTATTCTGAAATCTGTATTATGTTACTGAAAATGCTCTCAATTGTGAAAACAAATTGAACTTATAATACCAGACTAGGCACTTATCATGGGTGTCTCTTTTAACTGTATGCAGCCTGCTTTAGTGCTTTACACAGCTTAAATTGCATTTATACTAACATTCAAATTTCTTTGAATACCATTTCATTCATTTTGTCCAGCTTTATAATAATAATAATAACAATAATAATAACAATAATATGTCTTTTTTTAATACCAAGGGTGGCCTCATGTTCCCGGAGGTCCCTAGCTGCAATCATATTTATTTTAAAAGCTGAATAACATAGAATTTAACAAAATAATACTATCACACTACTGCAACTACATTTTTCATCTATTTTCAAGGATTGCTTCAAGCTTCATTCAAATGACTCAATATGACCTCTTGATTTTCCTCTCTTCCCCCCCCCCCCCCCCCCCGCCCCTTCTCTCATTCAAAAATATATAAATGTAGATACTATTTCCCTTCCTGGCAAGGCTACTTTACCTGATGAACTGATGATTCTGGTGTACCCAGCTTCAAGTGCCTGCATAACAAACAATAGTTATAGTTATTAGTATCTAGCAGTAGATTTATTAATCTGCAATCTGCAACTCTAATTGTATGATGGAAGGTTGGGTGTCCAGACACTTAACAAACATAAAGACTTCTCTTTTGCCTTCGGATTTAAAGGTAAAGACCAGTAATGGTCATGCGATTGCATTGTGAAAGAAACGTTGTGGAATCGATCAGAAAAGGTTGATCATCTAGCATCTAGCATCTGCAAGGTTCTGGAATCATCAAAATGATAAGAAATTTGGCCCATTCTTCGTAAAGTTACAAGCACTATACACAGAAAGATGTATATGGGACTACCCTATATCTCTCACACGCATCACACGACCATGAGAGAAACAAATTACCAAATTTATGAATTAGTATAGGCGGTTTCCCGGCAAATTTTTTATCATCATGTATTAGTGATTTAGTCAAAACATATTCTTTCACATGATTGGTAATGAGAGCTTCCATTTAATTTTTAAAATTGGGGTGTTTCCAATACTGGTCTTTACCTTTAACTAAAAATATATTCATCAAATAGCTCACTAATCATCATGAATATTTGTCCTTTCATTGTCCAACATAATATTTATGAAATATTTTTTGTAAACTTCTTCAAATTGCTGTTTTAAATCAACTGTCCGGATACACAGCCTGTCCGGACACACAACATCTGGGTTTAAATATGACATTGCATATTAATTTAATTTTATCATGATTATCAATATTATGCCTAGTCTAGTATATGGTCCTAGTCCTAGATTGCTAGAAATGGTAGAATTATTTATTGTCCAAATCATTCTGCTGTACTAGAGTAGGGAGATCAGATGTCGATATTATAATATAAAATAAACTGAGATCAACAAGTACATTTCAGAATAATTCTAACAACATAATTGCGTATGAAAAATATTCACTGATCGACGTGATTGATACCTTCTTGCATCTGAGTCCAATGCCTCGAATTTTGAAGGATGCCGTTGGTTGCATGTTGTCACATTTTATGTACACTGGACAGCCTGCAACTTTCGTCATCGGGATGCTCTCTAAAAGAGGTGTCTTTATATGAAGCTCAGGTCCAGAACCCGCCATAATGCCTGCTAAATATTATCTAAATATCGGGGGAAAACGTCTCGACACGCGACAGTCACAAATTGATGTAGCTCTGCTCTGTAAATCAGCTCCTTTTTCACGTTTACCAACGTTGGGTATAGCCTACAGACAATACAGGCGCTCGACGTTCTGGACAGGCCAGGGCCTATGCATGGCGGGGGCGCGGCTGGGGGCACGGCCGCCTTTAGCCACTAGCAAGCCGTTGTGGTCGGCGATGATTTTAGCCTTTATCACAGTTCAATTATAGATTCATCATTTATGTCTAGGTAGTATATTTGTTATACCCATGATTTTTTTTAATCAATTGTATTTCTGCAGTTTTCTGTACCTTATATGTAAGGTAGATATTCATAAAAGAGACAAATTCCCTGGTTCACGTTCAATTAAATCAAAGATAAGTTTGTATAGCCTGGAAATAGACTGCTCACCAGGATCTTGATGAAAATAGAAACACGTCATTAAAACATTTCCACTCCTGAAGAAGGCTGAATTCTGTGAACAAGTTCCGAGGTAATTGGAAATTAGACTTTGAAGTTGTGTTCGATGTTTTTCATTATCTGAACTTGTTTAATTACTCTGCTTTGATAATCATATTATTTGTGCAACTGCAAATGCAATATAGACTATATCGCGCTTATATTCGGCCTTCGCTGCAACAAGTGCAAGTGCTAGTCTGATCAAAGCTGATATAGAGTCTAGGCTACTCTCAAAACTCCGCGTTACCGGTACGCAGAGCAGGCAGACAGGCCGTTGGTGTAGGCGTTGTTGCTGCTACTGTTAGTGGTAAGCTGAGCTGAGTAGGATGGGGCTCCAAACTCTTAGTCTTACTTGAGAAGGAAAGGGATATCTAGACTAAAGAGTGGTTTAGTAAATAGATTAATGGTGGCCTGCATTGACACAAATTGAACGTAAATCTAATGACTTCCGTACGCACTACGGCCCGCTACATTTACAGAGAAGGATCTAAGTTAGATCGAGACTAGACAGAAATAACCGTCTGATTTGGGTCATTTCTTTAATAAAACTGACATTTGTTGACATTCCCCAATACAGACGGTGACCCAGAGATCTCGTACCGTGGGGGTAATCGAGGGCACAGCGGAACATTTTTTCGTTCCCGACATTTCTAAATCAGATGTAAAATAGGTATAGAGTAGTGTTCTCCTATTTACACTACATATTTTTAATTGAAATCTTATACAAATATGAAAATTATAGACTTACTTATACGAATTATCCCATTTTCGTCTCAGAACTGTGAAACCGTACGTTCATGCACTCGAACATAGAGCTATATGACCCGGCGGCCGATATATTTCCGGGTCAACCTACCAAAACATAGCCAATGGCCAATCAGAGCACTCGTTTCGTGGGTCAAGCCGGGCTGACTTGTACATAGGTACGGTAGCTATTGGACGTTCGCAAAGAAAAAAATTAATATTCATCAACTAAAATCAAGATGGCGGACAACGACTACGAGACTTTCTCTGATTAGACTCTAATCATTAATTTTGGAGCTGAATAAGCAAGCTATCGTAAGTCGAAGTAGTTTTCGTTATTGTATAGATAACGGGGGCTGTAGAATGGCAGCAAAATTAGATTTGATGAAGACGTACATGTAAAAAGAGAAAAACCTCGGAGCATTTCGTTCATCTCTGTTCGGTCACTCTACCCTCACGGTCCCCATAGGCCGTACTAGTATAATCGGAGGTCTAGTGGAGCCAGACGTAGTCTCAGTGGAACAACCGACGATTAGAGAGACTGAAGTTTTCGGTCTAGATCGAGACTGGTTCTACATGATCTAACGTAGAAGGTTAAGAAGCAGTTATTTATACTTCTATTCTGCTACTTGTCAAATCCTGTTCAGCATCAAGATGAGGGTTCTTCTGCCGACGGTGTGCGAATTTGTGCCTAATTACAACACATTATTTACATCTCCCTGTCAGATTGGTTAGTTTGTCAGTCAAATAGACTCCTCACGCCTAGCTTATTCATGTCTTTCATCCAATGTTAAGATCCTACTAAAGCAGAGAAGAGCCACGAAGATCAGAGAAGAGCTGCAAAGAAGCTGCAATGAAGCTGAGAAGAGATGTTAATTTATGTACTAAACTAATCTTGGTTGTTTCTTGGCTACCCTTGAATTTATTGTCAGCTTGTAGGTTTTTTACTCTTCACGATTCTTCTTGGCTCTTTGCGTCTCTTCTCTGCTTTTATAATATTATGAGACCAACTATTAGGCTCCTTACATGTACGACCTATAATGTAAGCTGTCTTTAAAATTTGTTAATTTGAAGTTCATATTTGTTTCCTTCACAGATGGCAGGTGATCATGATGATGTGTATATATGCCACCATGAGAGTGATAAGAAGTTTGCACAATTTCTTGCTGGTAAGAACAATACAGGTGTCGGGGGTTAAGTTTGTTTTTCTCTTGTAGTGAAAAGGTCAACAGTCAACTTATTGTTAAAATGTCTGTCATTTTAAGTAGAGAGCGTCTGAAGCTTTTCTTCACATATAATTAATAAAACAAGAAAATGCTTGATTGCATAAAATAAGCCATTATTCAAATTGCATCGATTCCAACTCTGCTCATCTTCTCTTGGTGAACCGAAAGGAATTGAAGAGAAGGTTGAGTTCTGGGAAGAGGTGAAAAATACTTTGTGAGCATTATCATTGTATTATGCAAGTGTGGAAGAACATCAGTTAAAAAATGTTCCCTGAAAAGCATGCATGGCTCTTCAAATGCTCTAATATTCTAAATATGGCATGTAAAATATACATCTTTCTGTGTACAGACGGTACAGCGCTTGTAACTTTACCAAGACTGGGCCAAATTTCTTATCATGTCAATAATTCCGGAAATGTGCAGTACCAAGTTGTGCAGTACAAACCTATTATATACGCTAAATGATCAACCTTTCCTGATCGGTTCCACAATGTTTCTTTCACAATGCAATCTCATGACCAGAACTCAACGTTATCTTTAACCTCACAGAAACAGAAACAGATACAGATATTCTAATGTTTGTTCTCGTGATAATTTTGCATTTCACAGAGAATTTGAGAAAGAAAAGCTTAAAAGTATGGGAACCAGACAGTGATGCCCCATCCGGCAAAGGAAAAGCTCTCGTCAATGCACAGGTATTAATTTATATTTTCGAATTACAGACTTGATGATTAATTCTTTGATTAAAGATTAACTGCACCATTTTCAATTGTAATATTGTTAACCAAAAATTTGTAGTACTTTTCAGTAGTACATTTTTACGGAACTTTACTTCCATGTTAAATGAGATTATTCAAAATCAAGTCAAAATCCTTTCATGTATAAAGAATGGATCTTTTTTTGTTTAAACTAAGATTAAGAAGGATGTTTTTCCCCAACAGAAAGACTTGATGATTAATTCTTTGATTAAAGATTAACTGCACCATTTTCAATTGTAATATTGTTATCCAATAATCTGTAGTAGCTAGTTTTCAGTAGTTCATTTTTACGGAACTTTACTTCCATGTCAAATGAGATTACCATCATCAAAATCAAATCAAAATCCCTTAATGTATAAAGAATGTATCATTTTTTAAACTTTTTCTTTTTACTAAGATGGCTGTTTTTTCCCCCAAACAGATTTTTCCTGTTGAATGTATTTTTATGTATAACTAATAATTAAAAGCCCATGAGAAATTCAAACTTTAACATTTGAATGCTCATCTATGAACAAATGTCAGCAGCTCAGTGGCACAGGACATTAAATCTTATCTGTACTAGTTTATAGGAGGGAATAGACCACACTGCAAGGTCACTGGAAAGGTGGTTATCTCATCAACTAAGCTCTCAATTAAAATAAGAAATAGAGGATCATGGGGACCAATGGGCACCGCTTTGGCATTGTTTTTTATATAGAGGGAGCAAGTAGTATAGTGGGGCTTTAAACTTTTCTGTCTTTCTCTTTTTAATACAGGTGTGCATTGTGATCTTGAGTGAGGAATCTCTACAAGATAAGGCCTGTGAGGATGCCATCTCACTGGCGTATATATCAGACAAACCAGTCTTTCCTGTGGCCATCAAGGACTTTCCAGATCTGGAAAAGTGTCTTTCCTTCTCCATGTAAGTTCCAAAGAAAAATGTGAATTAAAAAAGCATACCAGTAAACCATGGACCTGGGACTTGTTTCACAAAGCCTTTTTTCAAAGACAAGTGACAAAAATCAGTGACAAATCTGCTGATAACCAATCAGAAGCAAGGATTTCAGTAGCTTATAACAAAAACTGTCATTTGTCACTGATTACAAGTTTTGTGAAATAGGCCCTGGGAGTCAGAGTGCTGGGGTGCGATACGATGACCCTTTTACTTTGTTTTATTTCTTTAACAAAATTAAATGCTTGTTAGAGAATTTTGGAGTGAAAAGGCACTGCCAAAACCAAGAGTGAATACTTCTTCCTCTCCCCCCCCCCTTTTTTTGAGGGGGGTGTGGGCTTGTCAGAGAATGCTTGAACTTGTAAGCCTAAATCATCCCCCCTAATAAAAAAATAATGGAGAAAAAACTGCCCCTAATTCCTGACATAGAGTTGCACATATTTGACTCTTAACTGCAATTTGCCTTTTTTCTCTCTCTCTTTTCATCTATTGACATTGTTTTTACTACAGGAGGCTAATATTGGCCAAACTGAACTGGGTCTTCTTCATAGCATCCAGCAACTCGTCTGGGTTCCCCACAGAATCTCTGCCTGTCCTCATTTCATCCATAAAACGAGAGATAGAAGCAGTCTCACATCGGAACAAGCCCCAGGCCGGGGAGATCGAGGGCAATCTTGAGGGGGGCAGTTCACAGCGTGCCTTCTACAAGCGATGGAACAGTGTGCAAGACGACGTTGAGCAGATCGACTTCTGGGAGGAGAACTTTGGGAGTGCTAAAGAAGTCACATGGATTAAATTCAGAGAAGCTTTCTTAGACGTCTATGAGGAGCAAATAAATGGTAATTTTTCTTTTCCAATCATGATTTTCACTTGTATATCTCTTCTCATGCTCTTTAGATTCAGCAATATTGGTTTTTGCTCCTTAAGCCTCATTTATTCATGCATAAAACTGCCTTGAAAACTGCCAGGGTTGAATAAAAACTCATGAAATAGTATGCGTACTATGGGCCTGTGTACTTGTCTTTCATCCCATTTGCCCTCCATTGATGTCAATATTGATTTTAAAATGGAAATCCAACCCTCATAGGCACCGTCTAGCATGCAGACAAGCTACTTTACTTTACAATGTACAAACCTGCACCAGAAATTCTTGTCAGCGTACTGTGCATGCATCAACCCACAGTGCATTAACCTTCATTTCATGAAGCCTGCATTTTTCAGGAAGAAGAAGAAGAAGAACTCTGAATGAAAGCAAAAATATCAGAGAAGCAGACTGAGAAGCAAACTAATGAAAGTTTTAACAAAATCTGACAAAGAATAAGAAAGTTTTATTCACTATAAGTATGGCACTTCTAAAAGGCTGAATGTGTAAGATCAGTGTTTTGGTAGTGATCTCATATTTAAAACACTTATAACTTTCTATTTCAATTTCAATATATTGTCCTATATTGGAAATTTGCTTTGCTCACATTTAACAAATGTACAAAGAATCAAGATAAGTTTACTTACATAATTAATACATCATATACTTTGACATAGAAATTCTTCAGAATATTGCTTTACAGAAAGTTTTCCTACGTTATTATTGGTGCGATTCATTTCAAACTTTTTGCGATAATGTTATCTGATTTTTTCTGCTTTCATCCAAACGAAGTTATCACAAGAGTTAGATTGCACTTTAATTCTGATGTCTTTTTCTTCTAGAACACATTACATCGACCAAGACCCAGTGGATCGTCAACATTCTGTACGGAGATGTCCTGGAACTCAAGAAGACCGTTGCAAAGAAGATGTACGATAACTTCTGCGGAGACGCCTCCTGGGGTCCTGATCGATTCTTCCTACGCCTGATGGACTACGCGAAGGGAACCATTGCCATGCGAGGGGTGTTTGACATGAAGAGTACAGTCAGACTGGATGCTGTGCAGAACCTTGGTATGTGAAGAATAATAATGAAATAATAATAATATTTCTGCTTATATAGTGCTTAATACATAGGCAAGTCCGAGTTTTAAAGCGCTTTACAGTTATTACCCCCAGTCATCTGATTCTGGCTTGCCTGCACACAATATATGCCCTTTCTCCACTCCCTGGGGAGCTTTATAGCAAGAGCTACTAGGCTCAAATTGCTACCCGATACCCATTTAACACCTGGGTGGAGAGTGGCAAATGTAGAGCAATGTCTTACCAAAGGACATTAGTGCTGCGGTGGGTCTCGAACTGCGGACCTTGTGATCGACAGTCCGGTGACGTATTTACTCGACTACGAAACCTCTGAGCCAGTTTGGAGATACTGTCTACTCATGGGCACAGAAAGTCATTTAAACAAAACTGGAAACCTATCGAGACGAATGCTGGATACGTGGTCATGAAAGTTATGTTATCAGTATTCATTAATGCACCAATGGTACATTCTATGATATTTTTTTTCAAGAGAACAAACAAAAGGCATTCATGAAGCACCTCCATCGCTTTGGTAGTGATTATTCTAAAAATGCGCAAAGTGGGACTTCTCCATGTTTATAAGATCTGTGGATATTTGGGGTCATTTTTACATGTGCTATCTCTTTCAGAAATTCAGATTCAATCAATCTCGATATGTGGTAGGCCTACATACAACCAAGTGATTGTTTTTGCATGAACATGCATGATATTGCTTCTGGCGTTGTGGTCACATCCTATTTCAAACAAAAAAGGTTTTAAAATGTTAAAGATTTTATATAAAGTGTTCAGATAAGTATGTTTAGTGTTTTCTTTGTCCTAGATTTAAGACTAAATGCCAGATGTTTTTTTACTGATTCATCATTTTTATCATTCATTGCACCCTTTCTGCTAACAGGTCAGTTCCGTACAGCACCTGTGATTACATCTCTAATGTCTTTGCTCGATGACAAGGATGCTAATATGAGAGCTGTTGCCGCCATCGCTTTGGGCAAGACAGGTAGGAAGACATGTTTCTTTATAGGTGCTTCGTTTTATCAAGCCTTGGCTTTTAAAGCCCCACCAATGTCCCCACTAATAGTTGCGCCCTCTATATAGCAAACAATGCCTAATTGGTGCCTGTTGGTCCCTCATGATCCCCTTTTTCTTATGTTAATTGAGAGCTGATTTAAGCCTCGGTCACAAATGCCATTACGAACTGCTACGAACGCCGTATGAACGATTTTCAGACAATGGAAATTCGGGAAGACAATAGAAAAACAGGGAGATTCATACAAAATTATCGTTCGTACGAACCTTTGTGACCGTAGCATTAATGAGATAACCACCTGTCATTGACCTTGCAGGGAGGTCTAATCCCCCTGGCAAAAACTAGTGCAGACTGTCTTTAAGGGCAGCATAACCCTTTATTTTGTATCCTTATTTGTATTACATGTGAATGCTCTGTATATTTGATTTTGAATGGTTGAATAAAACTGAACTGAGCTGAACTTGCGGTAAAATTTATTAAGTGATCAAAATCTTTATGTTGGATGATTTTGTGCCTCAGTCTGTCCCCCAAGTACAAATAATTAGAAGAAATATTTCTCATTCAAGTTCTCCTGATCCTTGTTTGTGGCACACTAAATGTTAAATTTTTTCCTTAGACCAAGTAATCAAATAAAAAGCATATAATTTCTGTAATGATCCTCATTCATGCAATTTTCAAGAAACATGAACTTTATTGAGATTCACTGCTTTTGTATCTAGTTAGATCCCAGTCTGGCACTAATATCCTTCGGCAAGACATTAATCCACATTTAACACTCTTCACCCAGGTGTCATTGGTACCTGGCAATTGACAGGGCAATAATAATTGCAAATCCATCAGGAAGAACAGCACTAATGCTGATGAGGCTACCCAGGTAACAAAATATTACTTACTCTTAAACATGTTATTTAAAAAAAAAAAATTAGTGAGCAACTTTGAGAATAACACCTTGTTTTACCCCCCCCCCCCCCCTCCCACTCTTGCCTGCAGAAGTGAGAAGCAAACGAGTGGTGACTAAGCTGATTTCTAAACTGACAGATGAAGATCGATTGGTGAGAGAAGCGACAAGTTTATCCCTTGGTCATCTCAAAGCCAAGTCTGCTGTACCCAAGCTGGTCGAAAGATGGTCAGTAACTTATCTCAAAAACTTATGATGAAGTTTCTGTTTAAGACTCCTTTTTCTGTAAATACAGATACCTTGTTATATCAGAGCTGTTTATGATGAGGTTCCATTGTCATATGGAAGGTATCTTGATGGGTTCTGGCAAAGATGGGTGGGTTGAGACAGAGATGCCAACCAGTACAATTAAATCGTATTTAGTACGATAATAAGAGTGAAATACGATAATACGATATCACTTCTTAAAATACGATCCCCACCCCCCTTTTTTAAAGCCCATAAAAACAGCGGAATCACATAGAAAACATGTTCAACTAAACCCCCTCAACCCCAACAAAAACTTTGCTTTACAATTTTCTCTTTAAATTTTAATAAAGAACAAACATTTTACTTGACCGTAATTGCCCGTAAAATATTTTTCTGAAATTTTACGGGCCCGGGGTCAACGGGCCATTGGTAGAGTTGAGTTTTCTTGAAAATCTGATTTTTTAAATATTTTTTTTTAGGATACTCAGTCTGTTTTTTTGTGTCAAGAGGTTGGCATCTCTGTTGAGAGATAGTCAATGCAGTGAAACCTGTCTATAAAGACCACCCAAGGGAGACAAGAAAAGTGGTGTTTATAGGCAGGTGGTCTTTATGTTCAGGTGCCTATAGTACATGTTTCAATGAGAAACCAATTTTCAAGGGGATATGGTCTTTGTAGACAGGTGATCACTAAAGCAGGTTTGACTGTACTTCATTACTTTGACTAAAAAGTGATTGATGGAGTGGCAGGAAAGAATACAGGTACAGTAGAAACTCGATATAACAAGGACATTGGAACCATAAATATTACCATGAATATTACCAGGATAAAAAAGAAGAATATTAAGAACTGGGACCAGCAAAATTACCTGCTTTATCAGGTATCTCATTATATCAGAGTGCGTTATCATGATGTACCACTGTACATCAATATTAATATTTGTGTTTCCCTGTAAATTTCTTCTCCTTAAGATACACATTTTAATTCCTGGCCTATTTTTTTGTGCATATTTTTGGTAGTATGGAATGTGTCCCAATAACCACAAGATTGATGGGTGGCATATGTTTCAGTGAAATGTGTAGGGACAATGTGACACTGTAAACAACTTCCTCAAACTCTTCTATCTCTCTTTCTCTAATAGAATTGTTGCATGGTGGATATGTGCACTATGTTATTATCATTATAATTCATAGAGCACGTCAAGGGTTCAGTGACATAAAGACGTAACTCCATATTTTGCCAAAATGAGTATTTGGTATCAAAATGTTCAGAACAATGTGGGCTTTCCAGGAAACACAATGACTTAACTCCAACCAACACCCAATTATAGTCAATGGCTAGTGAAACATTGACTTAACTCCTTAAGGCCCAAGTGCTCAGTGACACATAAACCACTTTTTCTCAAAATGGCCAAAATGGAGTTACGTCTTTGTGTCACTGACCCCTTGATGTGTTAGATTTTTATTTCATGAGTCTCTAAACTTTTAGGGTAGATTTGTAACTTTAAAAAAATAAATCCTAATGTTTTCTACCTTTCCGTTACAGGAGAAGTGATGTGATATCGGATGTGAGGCAAGCAGCTGAGATAGCACTGGAGCAGGTGGGTTCTGAAGAGTCTCAAGATGCGCTCCGGATGACATACCTGCTCTCCAAGGAGATGGCAAAACTTGAGGCTGAAGAGGTCAGCTAGACACAGAGGGCGACATTTGTTGGGATGCGTGAGAGGGGTAGTACTGCCACTAGAAGAGGCAAGCAGTGGTTCAACTTTTGTACCAATCAAGGGGGCTGTTTCACACAGATCTTAAGGTGAACTTATCTTTAAGTTGGACTTGAGCCATTAGCATCTATGAAAATATTTTGTACAAGTAATTTTATAAGGCATAATGATGATTCAAATAATATATATTTTCTATTATCAAGGAGATTTCATGTTCTTGATGTGGAATTAATAACAAATCTAAATACTTTAGAATTTTCGCTTTCAAATATATATATTTTTTAAGGCTACGAATGGCTCTCAATCATTTTTAAGTCCAACTTAGAGTTAAGTTCGACTTATGATCTTCGAGAAAAAACCCCAAGGACACCTAGATAGCAGCTAGAAAGTGTATAAGTTGGCTTGAAAGGAGAAGGATTGAGGGTTCTTGTATTTGATGAGATATAGAGTCCGGGGAGCCGGAATAAAGAGATACACTCAAGTGGGAGAAAAAAGACTTTATATTGAGCAGGATTGTTGGCTGGCAAGAGTAGGTATTCAGGGTTTGGGAGGGGGAAGGGTATTAAAGTGAGCATGTTTTGATAATCTCACCAAGGAGAACACAAAGCAGTATTACTGAACAATTTCTAGAATGTCTTTCATATCTTGCCTTCAACTGAATTTTTTAGTAGAAAATGTCAAACATTGTATAGTACTATGATAATACCAGAGGCAGTGCTGGCAGAAAAACTACAACTTTTATTCTTAAATTTTCATGCAAATATAATCACCTAATATTTTATATTGTCGTCACTTATTGACGTAGGGGTATTACTAGAATCACAGGGGCATTATGTTAAGTTATTAATACATGTACAGTCAAACCTGTCTAAAGGGACCACCCAAGGGTGGTCCTTTGTAGACAGGTTCCTGTACCTGTTGCAATGAGAAACCATTTTCAAGGGAAACAAAAAAATTGGTCTTTGTAGACAGGTGCTCATGTACTAAAGCAGGTTTGACTGTACATTGATTTTGCATTCTCTGTCTTATAAATACAGCAACAAGAATGTGCACTCTATTTATCCTGTGGTTTAAGGGTGTCACATCAATTTATATTTATATTGGCATAACTTATTGAAGTACATGTAGAGGAAGTAATAGAATTACAATGGGCTTTTTATGGTATAAATAAATACATTTTCTATTCTCTGTATAATACACCTATAGCAGTAAAGAAAGGGCACTTTATTTATCCATGTGTCGGTAGCGTGTCATATGAATTTATATTCCTTGTACCGGCTGTGTACATCACTCTCATTTCCTCTACCATTTTTGCCATTTGCAACTAGCTTGCCTATAGTTTAGCAGTGATCTTTTACATGTTTGTACATGTATATAGAGATTTGTCTTTACCTAAGGAAAGGCATGTTAATTCATTTCCAAGTTGCAAATTGCAGAATTGTGTCACATTTATCTATTTTACCATTTCTTCTATATATTCCTGCTATTTATTTCCCTTGGTATGTGTAGTGCAATAGAGGCTAAGGAAATTTTGTATAATTTTGCCACTTTATAAACATGTCGTTTCTAGTCAATTAGTTTGAAAAAATCTGTCGTTTTGTGCAAAGTACATGTTGTGTTGTTGTTTTAGCTTTTATTGGCGTGTACCATTCATTTATGGATATTTACAGACAGGTTACAGACAGTTATAGTGTAGTCTTTATAAAAGACAGGGTTTTTTCCAAATATGTCAATCTGATAAATATTACTGAAATATTTCCTGAAATTCTTTTTAAATATACCTGCCTGATCAAACTGATGATAAAAGGTAAATGCTCACATTGTGGTCTAGTGGATAAGTCACCCGACTGCAGATCACAAGGTATGGGGTTCAAGTCTCACTAATGTCCTTTGGCAAGACATTGATCTACATTTGCCACTCTCCAACCCAGGCGTAAATGGATACCTGATATACATGTATATGCTTGAGCGCTAGTTACTTTGGCAGCTTGGCTATAACCAGGGAAATATGTGTAAAGCGCCATGAGCGTCAGAGCCTGCCGGATACCGGCGCTTTGTAAATATCCATATTATTATTATTATTTATAAGTGCCAATATATTTATCAAATTAAAGAAAGTAATAATTCAAAATGTTATGCAAATTTATATTTTGTATGTAGTACATTTATCATAAACTTTATTTTAACAACTCTACTTCATCATGTGAAAAAATTAAGAGTTGTGTTTTTCTGTGCATTGTTAAGTGCACTAGTACCAGAAGACTAGAATATATCTGATTGTAATTTATATCCTAGTCACAACTCTAAAGCAACTCCAAAGTGAATTGTTCTCAGCCATTTGGAGGTAGTGCATTTTTTTAATTTGGTCTGTTGTCAATATGATGTCATCATGTCAGTGTCATCAATATGAATGAAGTATTAAATTACTTATAAAGTCATGTATTGTGAAGAAAGCAAGAACAAAAACAGATAACTACAAAAACACAGAGATGCAAGCCTTAATGCTTTAACACTGTACATCATGTATTTTCATTGTTACTTTTAACTTGTACAGCTACAGTTTCAAAGGATTTTTTTTGCTTTTACCAAACACTTATACATTGCTACTTTTATACCGTAGTTGGCAGTTTGAAATAAATAAATTTGATTTAATAACAATTCTTGATAATCAGACGTATTTCATTTTATTGTACAAGTATACTGGTCTTCTCAGAATAATAGTATGAATGAGCCTAATGTGCATGTTTCAAAGGTTTGCACATCACATGCTTGTGTGAGCAGGAAACTCTGCACGAAACAATCTTAACGGTCTCTCCAAACTTATGAGGTGTGAGCTCGCCTCGTCTCAATGTCGACAACCTGCTAAACGTCATTATTAAATGTCTCTCTGGCATCAACAGTGAATTGTAAATAAATTTACTGTTTGTGAAGGAAAGTTTTCTCTTCGACATTTGCTCATGCCCTCGTGGAAGTGAATGTGTAGCAATTTTTAGCAGAAAACACTCCTGAAAGCCTCCTTTTCCAAATCGCTGAGATCAGGATGCCAAAGGTCAATCATGAGAATAACCCTTGACCCGACCTCATCACAGTTCGCGGATCCTTCATTTAAGTTGACTGCTTCATGAAGAAAAGAGTCGTCAAACAGGAGACAATCTTTTTCAGTCCACTGCTTGGATTCACCAGCCACTGTTAATGAGCAGTTATCAGGGATCCGAATGCCTGAAGAGAAAAAGAAAATTATGTTAAATTTGGAGTTGTTTATTATTATTTCAACTTATTTGGTCATCAAACTGCACAAAACACGCACAAATGTTTCAATATACAGTATTTAGTATATGGAAAGTAAGGTAATTATCAATCCCAACCAGCCCTGATCCCAACATGCATGACTTGGCTATCCAATTTTCACAAGAGTGAATCAGAAAATTCAGAATACAATGAGTATTGCTTTAAGTTCTGAATTTTAAGTTTTAATATACATTGGCAATAGCTAGTCAGGTGGCAAAAGGCAATAAGTTTGAAATTATGTGGACCTTCAAGTAATAAATAGGCTTGACACTTGACAGTGTCAAGGGGTAGAGTACACACAGTCCCCTAAAATTGCAAGGCAGATCCCCAAAGTATGAACATGTAAACAGGGGTGTGGTGATCCAAGGATCCTTTTGCTTGGAACCCACATGTGAAGCCCCTGTCTTAAAATTTGAGATAGTTTAAGCTCCATACATAAATTGACACTGCAAACTGTTGAAAAACAAATAAAATTAACATTGTAACGACATAAGTATGTACCTTTTAACATGCAGACTCTATTAAGTGAATATGTTTTTAGACCTTTATTTCACCCCCTCTTTCCATTCATGTACATGTACATGTAAAAGTGATCTTATTTTGCAGTGTTCAGCATTTTTTTTAAATCTTTAAAAAAAAAAAAGTGTTTTAGGTTTACAACATATTTGTACAAGACCTCAGGAATTAGAAAAAACAGAAAAGAAAATGTCAATGCAAAAATTTAAAAAATCATGTTTAGAAGAATATACCTAAATGACACCTAAGCCGGATATTACATGGTCCGTAGTGGGGTGTGATGTGGGAGCCAGGCTGCAGGACAGAGAAGCATGCATACCCAAACGTCACTCCCCGCATGAACGTCTCCAACCCCTCCAATACTTCCACGGTGTCTACACATCGCAAGCAGTTCTCTTCTTTCCTCCTGCCTTGGTTGTAGAGGTGGAACATATTCCAGGATCCCGACGGAACATTATTCAGAGACCACCCTGTTGTATCACCTTCCAGATATCTTGAGTAAACATTTTCAAAGTCCTCTTTAATCACTCCAAACTTGTCTTTTAAAGTCTGAACGTCACTCCTGTAGGCTACGCTAGATAAAGCCTCAATTTCATACCATGGAATGCCTGTAACTTTGGGATATGAATAAACCATTGGATTTTGAAGATCGAAGGTTTTGTCTCTATTGTCATAGTTGCTATCAATGTGTGCTCCTTGCCTATCATGTCTAAAGCTTTCGCATAAATCTTGAAGTAATAGTTGATTTTCTGGGGTTTGCTTTTCCAAAAACTTTGTAAGTCTTTCATTCCATAGAAGTTGGTTGTCTTTTCTTGGTTTGCATCTGACGCAGTCTGGCAGGTGACAACTGACGTAGCTTTCTGATACATTGGGTTTTGAGATTTCATCTGCCTGGAGATGCAAAGAGATAATTAAAGGGACTTGGTAATATTGTTCAGATGAGAGAAAATGGTGCTAAGGTAGTGACTTCAATGCTAGATGTACAATTAAAGATAATCTGAAAGTTTGAGTGAAAACAGACCATTATTAATGATAAAAATTGAGAAAAACTGATCTGATCTTTAATTTTTCCAACTATATTACGACAATTTAATTACATTTTAGGTGATTTTAAATCTTCACAAAGCTATGCATTTGCTCTAAACACCATCCCAGACATTTAAGTGTTGACAGATTTTTAAAAGCCTGTCTTTTGTCTTATCTTCATGGAAAAACAGTAGTTGTTGACCAGTGACGCCTTCAAAGAAAACCATAAATATCTCCATGGTTTGAGAATTTGTTCAGGATTGTTTGCATGCTAGAGGGTTAGTACAGAAGAAGAAATATACCGGTAATAATTAAGTAACATTTCAAACAAAAATTACGCAGTTTTTTCATAAACCTTCAACAATGCTACCGAGTCACTTTAAGAAATCACTTTATAGTTTACATGTACAACATTAGCAATTGTGATAAAAGATTCAAAACCATTCTTGATCTAAAATTTATTTTTAAATAGTGGACTTGTTTTTCAATGACTGAAATATTTAGGCAATACATGCTTGTAGCAGTATTTTACTTCCATTAATCATTTTGAAGCCTCTTACACAGACTAATACTCAAGCTGACACCTGCAAAAAAAATTAAGTTTAAAATGTAGACTTCTAATAATATAGGCCTAATTTGACATTTTCATTTAAACTTATCAATACACCTGTCTATTATATGTCACATTTTCAATGTCTGAAGTGGATGAGGTGTCATTCTATAGTATTAATGACTGCTTTGAGAGAAATAGTTGTTTTATTACGCTCAAGGGAAGGTTAGAATTGTGCTATTCCCCGAGGCTTGCCGAGGGGAATAGCCCAATTCTAACCTTCCCGAGAAAGCCTCGGGGAATAGCACAATTCTAACCTTCCCGAGAGCGTATGAAAACAACTATTTCTCGAATATTAAAGCAGTCATTAATACTTTTATATGCCGAAAAAAAATAGACTAAAAAATGAAAAATTAAAAATATTTATCATTTTTGTCGAAGACGGGATTCGAACTCTTGCGTACAACAAGAGGTACTGAAAACCAACGCTTAGACCACTCGGCTATGGCCCGCCGTTAACATGCTTGGCAGTTTTTTCCAATATATACATTAAAATGGATTGAAACCGGCTTCGCGTGTGATGAATGCTTCGCAAAAGCTCCATATACGGACTCTTCTTTTACTTTTGCAATGCATATTGGCACGAACTTAGATCAAGATCTATCGGCAGATGTTGTTTTTAATACTAGCAGTCATTAATACTTTTATATGCCGAAAAAAATAGACTAAAAAATGAAAAATTAAAAATATTTATCATTTTTGTCGAAGACGGGATTCGAACTCTTGCGTACAACAAAAGGTGTACCGAAAACCAACGCGTAGACCACTCGGCTATGGCCCGCCGTTAACATGCTTGGCAGTTTTTTCCAATATATACATTAAAATGGATTGAAACCGGCTTCGCGTGTGATGAATGCTTCGCAAAAGCTCCATATACGGACTCTTCTTTTACTTTTGCAATGCATATTGGCACGAACTTAGATCAAGATCTATCGGCAGATGTTGTTTTTAATACTAGCAGTCATTAATACTTTTATATGCCGAAAAAAATAGACTAAAAAATGAAAAATTAAAAATATTTATCATTTTTGTCGAAGACGGGATTCGAACTCTTGCGTACAACAAAAGGTGTACCGAAAACCAACGCGTAGACCACTCGGCTATGGCCCGCCGTTAACATGCTTGGCAGTTTTCTCCAATATATACATTAAAATGGATTGAAACCGGCTTCGCGTGTGATGAATGCTTCGCAAAAGCTCCATATACGGACTCTTCTTTTACTTTTGCAATGCATATTGGCACGAACTTAGATCAAGATCTATCGGCAGATGTTGTTTTTTGTTTTTGGAAGTTTATTTTCGTCTTCATGTCAACAATGCAAGATAAAATTGTCGGTAAGATCGATCGAGATTCAATTGTATTGAAATTACCGACCAATCCTTCGCACACATACGGCATCCTCCATCGCTCAAACCATTTTTTAACATGTAAACCTATGGGGTAACCATGGACGCTGACCAACTTTTTTTAATAACCATGGTTATTAAAAATATTGAAATGTTTTATGCATGGTTACCGAGAATTTTACAGGAACAGTTGAAGTTTATGAATGCAATTCGACCAATCAGATGGCTGGATTTCTTAAGTGAGGTATATAATTTTTAATACTGATTAACTTTCTGCAGGTAGGAGACAATTCATCAATTTCAACTCCACTCCTTTGAAGAATATACATGCTCACTTTTCTGGCATCCTGTTTTGGGGAATTCCCTGAATTCCTTCCTTGGACCAAGATGTAGACAAGGATGACAATTCCTGCTGCAGCAGTCAGAATGTGCTGGTAGTCAATCCATGTAGAGTGTGTTTCATCTGCTGTCAGATCCATCGTTCATTCAAGCAGGATATGTGTAGGCATTGTTGAAATACCTAGGTGATCAGAAACTGCATATAGCTCAAGTCAAAATCTACAAAATTCAAGCAAATCAATATCAATTTAGGTTCTCCTCTTCTTATTTTTCCGGCTGCACTAATTAATGTTTCATCTTCTTTATTTTCCCTCATTGTGCGTATCACTCTCTCCTACTTCTACTAGACTCTATATATATATTCTTGCTCTACTTCCTGAACTTAATTATTTCATTCCTCATTTAATTAAAAAAATCTACTAAATTCTTCTTTTTCCCCTTCCTTCACTTAGATCTATTCTTTTAGTACATTTTGTTCTTTCCGTTCTTTAAGCTTCATTTCTTCTCCTTTTTTAATTTAAAAAAAAATGTTAAAGGTTATTTAAAAAAAACAGATCTAAAAAGAACATGAACATGAATTAGTCTAGTACAAGTAAATCTGATAAAAAAATTTAAGTGAAGGAAAAGAATCATCAATTTTACATTCTTTGTTTATTTATTGACATTCTTTCTCATTTTCTTCAGACTTCCAAGTTCAAATCACAGTGATTTCACGTTCATAGAATTACTCTCATTCAAAACACACTGTAAATGTCTTTAAATCTTAAAACTATTTAGCAATTTTCATAGAAACAACGTCAGCTATTGGGGCTAGCTCGATCCATTTACACTAAAAACCCAGCGGTACTTGGCCTGTCGTCACGCCCGAGCGAGAGGGAGAGAGGAGTAGCGATGGACAGGGTCAGTTCTGTAGCAGCCGACACGAACACAACGACAAATTTCTGTAGGAAAAGGAATAGTATTGGCCAGCCATGTCTAATTTTGATACGAGATAGCTTTATACGTACCACTTTCTGGCAGGATTTCAACAGAAACTGAATTCAAGGCGATGTAAATAACGCAAATTAGCATCGATATCAGGCTCGACCTCCGGGCTCAATTTTCACTTTTTAGTTTTTCTACAACGTCGTCTGTTGTTTGTTGGCGTATAGATGGCGCTCTTCAATCTTGTCAGATTGCCTTCTTTGATTTTTCATCTTTTCGAACTTTTGATCTCATGGCTCACTTTTACTGATTTTTTTTTTTTTTTTTTTTTTTTTTAGGGGGGGGGGGGGGGGGTCTGTCTTTCCAGACTCTTGTTTTCGAGTTCAGAGTTGGCTTGCCTGTCTCATCGAAGTGCTACTGTGCAAGATTAAATATATTTAATTTCCCTATACCATTACTTTTAGAGCATTTTAATCATAATAGGATGTCATCTCTATATGATTTTAATACTAATGATATTCAAACATTTCGCTTCCAAGAAAGTACTTTAGATTGTTATCAAAGCGGTTTTATATGAGTCTAGATATAATAAATCTTCGCTCGGGAGTCTCCAAGTTAATAATGTAAAGGAAATATAATATCAAGAATAATAAACAAAATAAAAACATTGAAACGATAACCAGATATGTTTCATAGATTCCTCTTCAAATGAAAATTACAGTAAATAATCACTGTTTTCCTATGGCTAATTTTATAATAAACAAGGCGTAAAATATTCACAAATATAAAAATAATGAGCAAACGAGGAGGAGGCCGGAGGAAGAGGAGACTGAAGAAGAAGAAGGAAATTAAAGAAGAAGAATTAAGAAGAAGAAGAAAATCTGGCTCATATATAATTATATGCTTACATCATTAATTTTTAGTAGGCCTACTGATCAAGGAATATATTCAAATAAATTTAAAAGCTGGCATTTGAAAGGCCTTAATTTGTATAACTGACCGTCATACACGTAAACTCGGATGGTTAATGCAGAGGCTCGTACAAAGTTGGGGTTCGGAGGGTTTGCGCGACCCCCCCCCCCTCACTTTTTTTTTTTAAGGACTTTTTTTTGTCCTTCTTTTTTGCTTAAAGGTACTATGTCCCGTTTGCAGGCCAAACAAATGAAAAAGTTAAATTCCAACTGCATTTGAAAGATAATACTAATTTAGAACTTCCCTTAAAAAGGTGGAGCTTGAAAATGTCTTCAAGTGGGAAAACAACGACTATTAGTTGTCAAATCGACTTTAGGGCTATAGAGCCCAAAAGTAATAGTCAGTCGATTTTCAGACATTGTACCGGATGGTCATACGTTTTATGCTGCGCAAAGATTCAATCAGTTTAATCTCTAAACGGGTTTCCTTGCATAATTTGAATATGAGGACACTGCTAACGTTTAAATTTCACAGATAGGACATTTTCACAGACATGACATATTCATAATTCCTGCAAAGCTCTACAGCATTTGAGGTTGGCTGCAAAAGGGACATAGTACCTTTAAGAGGGGGGGGGTGTTGATTTAAAAATATATATATGTTCAATACCCCCCCCCCCCCCCCGCTTATTCGCCGCTAAATATTCCTTTCTCCCTCACCTCTGGCTCAAAGTTGCAACCAAAGAACCCCACTTAAAAAAAGCTTGTACGGGCTCACGGTAGGTATAATGTTGATTCATTATACTAGTATAATGTCTAGCCCTTGCGTTTAAAAATATCAACAAAAAAACAAACAAAAAAAAACACCGGACAACTATAGGCTATACTCGGCTATTTAACATTATTAAAAGTTTAAAGGGGGGGGGGGGTGTGGTAAACCGATGGGGAACTGGTTTCACACGATTGTCGTCGGAACAAGGCTGCACTGTGAGTTGCAAGTACAGCACAGATCTTTATCCCTAATTGTGAGAAACATTTTATATACAAAAAGAATAACAACTTAATTATTCACAATTACCCTGATTGCGAATTTTATGCAAGTTTGTTGAATCAGGGCCTTCATTAAATACTTTTAGCCTATCATAGATTAATATGCAGCATTCTCAAGAAATATGAATCGGGACCAATCAAATGTTCACATATTTAAAAACTTAGAAAACTTTCTATTATAATAACTTGCCTTAGGCCTAATTATACGATATCCTTTTATTTAATTATCTTTCGCTGAGCTAAATGGTTCCCCTACTTTTTGCAGTCTATCATCTAACAGCTAACTTTAATTCTGACTATCGCTCTATATGTTTAGACTGTTTGGCTATTCTGTCCGTCTATTTTTATTAGCTATCATTCTATTATTTTTATTGTTATTACTTATTTTTGTCTGTACTAATTTCATGACAGAAAGCGTAACAATTATAGATACTATTCTTCTTATACGCCGCGTTCAGGGGCGTCGCAAAGGGGGGGGGTGTGGGGGTGCGACACTCCCCCCCCCCACCTGTCAGGATATTGTCGGTAAAATTGCGCTGCCGTCGGGAAAAAAAGAAAAGGGGGAGGGGGAAAAGGGAAGGGAAAGAAAAGAAAAAAAGAAAAGAAAAAGAAAAGAAAGAAAGAAAAAGAAAGGAAAGAAAGGAAAAGAAAGGAAAGAAAAGAGAAGAAAGAAAGAGAAAAAAAGAGGGAGGAGAGGAAAGAAAGGAAAAGAAAGAAAAGAAAGAAAAGAAGAAAAAAAAGAGAAAAGGGAAACAAAAGAAACGGGGGATGAAAGAGAGTAGAGAGAGGGGAGCTAAGAGCCTGAGATAAAAGGAGTGGGAGTAAAAGAGAGAGGGGGGTCGTTGGGTGGAGTCGTTTTGTCGAGGGAGCAAGAAAGACACAGGTAAATACATTGCTGTGTCGAGTCAGCTGTGTCGGTATCCTTGCTCGATCCTCGTGTATCAATGCAGAAGTTTGAAGTCGGTGAGATGTATAACGGCGGTCGGCCGACAATTTTTTTCCCCTACGAACTGTGGCTTTTTATCCGCTGTGACGACTTCATATTTTCTCGAAGTTTCACTTTCCTATAATATCAGCTAAAGAAATCAGTGGTTTAAAATTTTCGGGGAAACTAAATTCAAACAAGGATTAAGAGTTAACAACGGTACGACGAATCGTCTTCCTTTCTGATGAAACGCCAAAAATTCGGGAGGGGAAACTTTATTTACAAGAGTCGCGAACGGTACAACGAATCATCTGCTTTCTCTAATAATTTAAAGAAACATCAAAGCTTCCGCGCTTCGCGCGAGAGGGGGAAACTGAATTCAGATAAATGGGGCTTAATAAGAGTCGAAAACGGTACAACGAATCGTCTGCTTTAGCCAAATTTAATGAAATGTCAAAGCTTCCTCGCTTCGCGCGGGAGAGACTAGGGAGAAACTGAATTCAGACAAGAATTAAAAGACGAGCACGGTTAAACGAATCGTCTATTTTCTCTTATAATTTAATGAAATGTCAAAGCTTCCGCGCTTCGCGCGGGAGAGAGAGGGAGAAACTGAATTCAGACAAGGATTAAGAGTCGAGAACAGTTCACCCAATCGTCTGCTTTCTCTAATAATTTAAGGAAACATCAAAGCTTCCGCGCTTCGCGCGAGAGGGGGAAACTGAATTCAGATAAATGGGGCTTATTAAGAGTCGAGAACGGTACAATAAATCGTCTTCTTTTCCTAATAATTTAAGGAAACGTCCAATTTTCCACGCTTCGCGCTGTAGGCCTATCACCCACACCCCCCTAATGAGCTCTTTAAGTGATTCGCTTAATTGCTAACTACCGCCCCTCCTAAAATAAGATCCTAGTTCCGCGCCTGTATTAAAATATATAGCTATGTTGCTGACTAAGTTGACAAAATAATTGAATAAATATACGAATTTCGTATTTATGTCGTCGAAGAAAATGACCATTTGCGCATACGCAAGTACTATAGATAGTCCGTAGGAAAAACAATTTAACCTTCAGCCTCGGGTATATAGGGTTAAATTTGTAAATATTGGGACATTTAATTTTGGCGGTAATTGGGGGTTAGTTTTTCGGTAATCGGTAAACTGAAAGAGGTCTAGCGACGCCCCTGGCCGCGTTATTATGCTTCATTTTTAGAAAGAACGGTGTAACCTTAACCATAAGTAAACTTCCATGCCTTGATAGAGTAATATAGATAATAAAATATTCTAAAAGTAAATCTTCATGCACAAGCACAACTTTCTCGTCTATATATAGGCTACAAGCCTCCTTTAATCTTCCCTCTAGAGTCTAGCCGAAGTCTAGTCTTCTTTTATTCTTTCTGGCAGGCGCGTACGCAGGATTTTTCAAGGGGGGGGGGGGGGGGGGGGGGTTTTAACATTTATAAATCGGTCCGAAAATTTCGCAACGACTCAGCCAGCCGCTGAATAAGCGGGGGGGGGGGGGGGGGGGGGGGGGGGGGGGGGGGGTAAGAGGACATATTTTTTTTTTTTTTGGTCTCGAAATTTGGAAATTTGACATTTTGCTCCGTTGGGGGGGGGGGTAAGGTCACCTTTTTTAGGTCGGCCATGGGAATAATTTTTTTTTTTTTTTTTTTTTTTTTTAATAATTAAAAAAAAAAAAAAAAAAAAAAAAAAAAAATCCAAAAGGGGGGGGGGGGGGGGGGGGGGGGGGGGGTTTTAGGTTTTTTTTAGGGGGGTTTACACACAAAAAATTTCCAAAGGGGGGGGTTACCCACCCCCCCCCCCCCCCCCCCCCCCCCCCCCCCCCCCCCCCCCCCCCTGCGTACGCGCCTGCTTTCTGGTATATTCTCAGTCGAGTCCACAGAACTCTTAAATACGTATTTAAGAGTCTGTGGTCGAGTCGTGCTCTCTTCATGAAAATGTTGGTCTAGCGCCATCTTGAGTCATGGTTAGTGCTTGTTAATGTTGGTCATGTGACCACTCACAGCGGCGTTTTCAATTTTCAAAGCACAACAACACAGTTTGAAGGTACGGTCCTATGTAGTGCAGTGCAGCGTGATCCCACACGTTCATTATGCTGTCTGCGGTCTGTTTGTTCAAAAGAGCGACTAGATTGACCATACTTCTACTTTTAGACTACCCTATTTGTTTGCAAGTAAGTGGATTCTTGTTTTTCTTATGCCTGCTTGATATAATTATACTCCTGAGTCCTGTCCTATTCCTAATCCGATTTAGATTTTTGAAATGGTGAATCCTGGTGAATTGTTTGTGTGATGTGTTGTTGTGTCTGGACAGAATTGATTGTGAATTGAAAATATCTGCAGATGAAAAAAAAAGGAGTCGGGCTAAATCACTCCAGCAAAGCATAGAGTCAATGCTAATGCGTATTGACCTCTAGGCTCTAGCGCTGACCTCATGCTGAGACTGAGAGGAAGCAATTGCACACAATAGGGTCTACACACAATTGTGAATACGATTACGAAGTGGCTGATCAATGGCTCACAATTTGAATTTTCTAAGATTTTTTCTAACAAAATAACAATTAACATCTACAAGTTGAAAACAGAAAAGATTGTATTTTAGAATCTACTGCTATTTAGATTTTAGGTAAAATCAAGACAATTGTCACTAAACTTAATAAGTAGGGTAGACTCTAGATCTAGACTAGATCTAGACTAGACCGAATTTTCCGTCTCTTTCGTTCGTTAGCCTCTTATTGGGGTAGGGTCGGCTCTCTCTTTAGAGACGGAAGCCGTTTATACACATGTCCTTGCTAACGCCACGGCCAGTCCTGGTCGTAGCGTTTTGCCCCCAAAATCCCCAAAATGTCATTTTACCTCGAGCATGTTATATTGTAAATTAGGCCTAGATCTAGGCTATAATAAATCAGTTCCACTTACCAACTTGACTGAAATAATCAGTTTAATAGTCCCTTTTTAGGAAATTATGGGTCAAAATCGGAATCCATGTTGAAAAAGATTTTCAAAATGGACTAGTCTATACACACTACACAGACACGTAGACGGTAACAGTTAAAATGCCAGAGTTAAAGTTATGATAGAGGTAAAAAAAATGTTTGAGCCAAGTCAAGTAAGACAAAGACCTAGAGGTAACAGCTGAAAATAGGAGTTAACTTGAACTCTTATTGATATTTCTATGAAATTTTAACTGTGCTAGAGTTTGTTATTTATAAATGTTTCTGTTCTGACTTGACATTCGTATATACTTCTGGCAATTTTACCATGTTTACCTTTGACTTAATTAGGGTTTAATAGTAATACATGTATTTACACTTATAAATTTACCTCTAGGTTCTATTCAGCCTCTATTTAGCCTGGCATCTTTACCGATTTGATTTACCTCCACTCCTCCAGATTTTTTTAAAATGCCTGATTGAATAAAAAAAGGTGATAGAGATTTTTGCCTCTCTCATTTTGACATCTCAGATTGTTTGCCTAATAGCCTAATGCCTCATATTTTTACCTGGCCCCATTTTTCATTTTGTGTTCATATATCTTCCTCTTCTGGATTATTCTGACCCCTTCAATCCTAAAGATTCAGACAGATTACAAGATTAGGGAAAGGATTTGACAACCACCCTGTACCCAGATGGTTTGTCATCCAGTTTCGAATAGTATGGAAGCAGTTTGCCCAATGATAATTGCATTTAAAGATGAAGTTGAGTTCTGGTCATGCGATTGCATTGTGAAAGAAACTGTGTGGAACCAACCAGAAAAGGTTGATCATCTAGCATATAAAAATTTGTGTGTATTGCAAGGTTCTGGAATCATCAAAATGATAAGAAATGTGGCCAAGTCGTGGTAAAGTTACAAACACTTGCACAGAAAGATGTAGACCACTATATGGGACTACACGAACACGTGGCGTAAAAAGCCGGCCCCCGATTTTTACGATGTTACATGCATATTTAGAATATGAAGGCATCTGAAGAGCCAAGCTTTTCAGGGAACATGTCTTAACTGATGTTTTTCCACACTTGCATAATAAGAATGAGTAATGCTCACAAATTATTTTTCACCTCTTCCCAGAACTCAACCTTCTCTTTAAATAGAAGGTGTAGTGAAGACATGATGTACAACTATTGTCCGGTAAAGATCACCTTCCATAAAATTTGAATATACATGTAATTTCTGTATCGTTTCATACAATTCATGAATATACTTGGCTCAATCTTAGTTTAAGCCAATTTAAGTGATGAAGCCTTTTCCTTATTGTGCTTTGTTTCTTTTGCAGCCACTCTAACTGTAAGGGATGACAAGCTGATAAAGGGTAAACTCTATCGGAAGGAAAAATAAAAGTTACAGAAAGACAGAAACAATGTTTCCAAGGACGCCATTCCGCACCAGAGGTTGACAGAATTTCATAGGGACAAGGAGAATGTGAAATCCGCTGGTTTAACAGCGACGGTGAGTAACAGTGTGATTGTTGTGTACCAATAGTGAATACGTGCATTAAGCATCAATCTTTAGTCTTTACTATTGCGTTATATTAGTGCAAACACTGCAAAGAAAAATCCTAAAAATTTTATGTCAATTGTCAAGATGTCATCTTTCATATAAAATTAATTCAGAATCATGCTGATAAGCAGCTGTGTAAACATAGGTAGCCTACAGCAGTGTGCAAATTGCTTTTGCAATGTACATGTAAATGACGTGCCCAAGAATTTCACACTTGCAATGGGGATAATACTTCAGTATCCAAGATTGTGAGCAGCTCAATTGTCTCTAAATAGAATTCATGTACATGTACTGTATGTTTGTCACCATCAGCAAATATATCTGAAGTTTCTGATAGTCATATATTTAAAGCATACTTTAAGGACAGTATGTACATCTTTGTTGTTTTTTAATGCTTCTTTCAATGTTGTAAATCTTTTGCTAAAATTCAGCTACTGGCTCTGACAAAATAATGATAAACCTTAAAGTCTATTAAAACTTTCTTCTCCGATTTCCTAGGGACCTGGAAGAACCAGAACCCCGATGAAGGTGTTGGACTTCCCTGCGCCCCTTCTCACCCCGTCCAGGCAGCCCCTAGCCACAGTGAATGGAACGGGGTCGGGGCTGAGGGGCCAGCAGCTCAGGTCGCTCAGTCTGAAGCCATCCTTGCCCCGTATAGAGGCTCTACGCTGCGAGGGGGGGGCAGGGAAGCTTGATGGGAGATGCACCCCTAGAGGGGGCAAAACACCCAAGAGAAACAAGAGACAGAAGTAAGTCAATAGCTTCGGTTATCAAAATACTTTTGTATAACTTTAATCATACGTTGATTAGTGTTTTATCCCTTATTGATCGAGTGTTATCCCTATGTGAACACTTGGCAATGGGAAAGATTCATACACTTTTTGTGGTTGGAAGTGTTTTAGAATGGGAATACATTGTTGCTGTGTTGTTAATGATCTGATACGGTTACTGTATTTCTTTTTGTTTGTATATTGTATTATTCCAAACTCATTTATATTTCAGTCAGATGAAGTATTATAAAATTTATATCAAGCCTGGAATACTGATTGTCATCACTCATCAAACTACACTAATTTACTTCATCCATAAACTATTGTTAATACTAATACAATACCTTTTTGACATGGTGAAGAAGATAGGTTGGAGCTTGAATCAATAGTCCTTGCACCACATCAAAATTAAAAGCCAATCTAATGGAAAAGGCATATTCAACCTAGTTTTAAATTGTTACCTAACCTTGTTATCTTTTGTTTGATAATTTCATTTCTGTTCTCAAGCCATTTCTTTGTTTAGTTTTACTTGCATCAATATTGTAAAGCGCTTTGATATTAAATCTCTTAGAAAAGCGCTATATGAGTAGAAGTTATTATTATTTTGTTACACACAGGTCCAAGAGCTGTGCTTCGACCCCCAGCAGCCTTCCCAGTGTGACATGCAAGCCAAAGCCAGATGACAGTGTAGTAGACTCCATCACATCTCATCTCTTTGATAGACTGGTACAAGCTGAACTTGGTCTGATTGGCAGTAACACCACAGTGCATCAGGTAAATGATTGACTGGGGAGGGGGCCAGGAGGAAGGGGAGGGCTGTAGAAAATCCTTGTTTGAGTGGTCCGTTTAGAGATCCTGACAGCATCCCAATCAGTTTAGGAATTAAAAGCATGTTTTCAGTTTGAAAGTATGGAATTACAGATTTTTCTACTACCCTTGGTCTTATCGCTATCCTTGTTAGGCCTAAAAAAAAAGATGTTGTATTGCCCTTTGAGACCGACCCAAAAATCTTGAAATCTATGGTCGGCTTTAAAAAAAAAATCTCTTTTTTTTACCGTTGATTAGAGAAAAAATATTACAGCATTAAAAACTGAGAAATATCAGCCCAAAGAGGGTGTAAAAAAAAAAGGTTTCTGACTGACTGACCCACGATTTGGTGCCTAAAAGGGTAATGCAACATATTTTTTTTAAGGCCTTATAGGGAGAGTTCACCCCTGGTATTTCTCCAAAGGTAATGTTAACATTGTCAGAGCGTGTTATTTAAAGAGTAGTTGTTCCTTTCTCATGTTTTCAACTTCCCCAAATGTCAATATTACCCTATCACTCGTTTAGCAGGCAATTGAATGACCAACTCTATCCCATCAAGAGCCTCAGCTGAAAACACACATGGCTGAGCCTTGTCTTTTCAACATTGATTTATTATTGGACATTGATGTATAACCCTGTGAAACAAGAGTTGAGTGCGTAAGAATGCTATGTATTATGGTATTTATTGTATCATTTCAAGGTAATATCTAGTTGTTCAGGTGGTCACTTAAAGAGAGGGTATCGTTAAAACTCCTCTGAGATTAATCTGGTGTAGTCAATACACTATTAGTCTCCTATATGTACAAGAGAATAAAGTGAGTGTAGATGCAAGACCTCGATTTGCTTTGAATGAATTTCTGTCCAGTTCCTCAAAGAGAGAGAAAAATTAATGACCAAAGGTTCTTTCCTTTCTGTTACAGCCAAAGATGTTGAGAAGAAAATGTGGTTCCTCACAGCTCACAGATCCTTCTGCAGTGGACACTGCAGTAGACGTCCATGATGCCCGGAACATCGTTGAGACTTCTTTTGATGATGCTGTGTCGACCTTTGTGGAAGGAATCATCAGTAATGCAGTTCAGACCCTTCAACAAGAGGTATGGAGGTCAAAGGTTAAAGTTCACAAAGGGGAAAGCCATTTACCTGCTGAAGATAGAAGCACACCAGAAGAATGTGTTAATGAAACTGTCATAATCTCCTTACAATTGGACCTCTTTTCAACAGATTTAGAACTAATTGAATGATCCTTGTAAATTGGTAATTTTAGGATTCAGGCCCCAATCTTGATATAGCTAATTATGAATTGGAATTCTGAAAAAACCACATGTGCTGTTTCTTTAGTGGACCTGATCACAGCTTGATCTGTGTGACATATTCTTCTAATTGTATCACTTTTTGACAGTATTTGAATTTTCCTTTCATTTCATTTTTTTTCCATTCTGTATACAGGCACAAATACCTTCCATCAGAAATGATGCCAAGACAACTTCGGACATCCACATCCAAACTCTGAAATCACCCACAAGATCAGAGCCATCAGATGAAGACGTAGAGTCGTACGTTGATGCTGTTCTCTCTGTTCAGCTTCAGATTGTCAGGATGGAATACGAGGAGAAACTGAACTCTTGCCTTGATGTATCACTGCAGTGTCCTCAGTCTCTTGATGCCTCCAAGGATAGTCTTCAAGACTGTTCATCATCAAGGTCCTTCAATGATGATAAAAACAAGGGCTACGTTGATGAAAATATTGATGATAGTCTGGTAGGAAGCCTTTCGTTTGATGATGAAACCCCATCTAGAGTGAGTACCCAAGGGACCAGTCCGTGTACCCGTCTTCTTCTTGATACCTTTGCTTCCTTGAGCGCTGGAGGAAGTCTGTTAGGGGTGTCGCCAGGCTACATGCTCTTGCCGCCCAGGAGAGAGGTGGCCAATCGTAGAGCAGGAGACGGCTTGAGCCACGCCTCTCGTGACAGCCAAGGTAGCTATGAAGACGAGTTCCTTAAGTTTGTTCACAGTCAGTATGACTCCAGGGATACCACGGCAAGAACTGATTCTCCTGTCATGCAAGATACTGCAGTGTGCACAACTCCTAGCATGAATGATGTGCAAAGCAATGCTTTTTCTCATCAAGTCAAAGACACCCAGACATGCATGACTCCCTTGAGGCTCATAGAAACATCAACCGGTGTGACACCAGTAAAGGTTGCTAATACAGATACCTCTATGACCCCAGTAAAGGTTGCTAATACCGATACCTCTATGACCCCAGTGAAGATCTCAGACATATCCACAGAAACCAACGCTGTTTCTCTGCAGGAGAGTGGCACAGGGACTGAAGTTGTCCAACTGCAGGATGCCATGATTGGCTCACCTTTGAAGGTAGCTTCTGTAGGTGTATCCATGACTCCCATCAAACCAAGCAACGCTCAAACAAACACCTCGCCGACCAAAGTCACAGACTCATCCACGGACATGGGCATTGAGATGACGGACTGCGGCTCGGATGCAAGACAGCCGGAGGTCCGTGACGCAATGGTGGGGACCCCGGTGAAACAGCGTGCCACTGGAGTCGGAACATCCCCGGTCAGTGTCCAGGACACCTCTTCCTGGATGACACCTGTCAAGATGCAGAGCATCGCTATGGGGACTTCCCCAGCAGCCAAGGTGCAGGACTCTGGCACAGAGATGCCAACAGTACACCTGATGGATACGGGAGTCGGGATGTCACCCCTTCCCTCCAGGACAGAGAGAGCGGTTGGAACCTCGCCAAAGGCCACTTCAGACAGAGAAGTGGGTAGTACTCCAATCAGCATGACTCACATGAACTGTGGAACGACACCACATCAGTATATTGATAGTAACACAGCGATGACTCCCGTCTTTGTCTGCAGCACCCAGACGCTCACGTCACCTCCAGTTGTGCCGAGTCTTAGGTAGGTGGTTGAACATGTTCAGAAGCAGTATGTTTAAAAGTGTTAAAATTAATGTATGTATATCTTCAGGGATTTAGTATACAAATAATACACAGGTGTGAGTGCGTTATGGTCGATGCAGTGCATTCACTATGGTGCAATAAAATTCCTGAGGGGTAACCGACTGTATTTTGTGCCATTAGGAATACCCGAATATCGCTCCACCGCCATATCGTCAGGAACGAAAACCTGTGTATTATTTGTTATATAAAATGGGTCGACAATCTTGCTTAGCAAGGGGATAACACTGTAAACCTGCAACCTTCATAACAAATAACGTGTGCACACAGACAATCGCGGCAGCAGTGGCCTCGTAAACAAACTGTGCATTGCATGGTGCGACTTCTCGTAATCCATTGAATTACATGCAGCGTTCATTATGCCTTTTTTTTTTGCACCGTTTTTGCATGGTTGTTATCACCAAAATGCACTCCCCGTGCGTGTATGGTTAAAGCTAATGCACGCACACATGATCAATTTTGATGCTACTTATTGGCTACATTCTTGAACCCATTTTATAAAGCTTAATATTGGTTTGAAAATTTCTGATGGTGCTTTGTCACAATCCATATATAATTAGAATCAGGTAATGCAGACTTACTGATTTTCTTAGAATTATGTCTTTTTAAAAAATGTCCATAAAATGATGCAGTAATAATTGTAATGGATAACAAATTATAAGTAAACTTGACTTTTAGAAGAGCAGTAAATATACAATTAATTATACTTCATTGCTAATTGAGAAATGGAGTAAAAACAAATCCAGAAAGTACCATCAATGGATAAAATAAAGCCTTTGCCTTTTATTCAAAGGAAATTTACGACCTAGTTCTTGTATACACTGTAGATAATAATAGTAATAATATACCAAACTTATAAAGCGCATACCACAATATGTCTCTATGCGCTGTAAGAAAGAGTAAGAAGGAAAGGTGGATAGAGTAACATAAGAAGAGTGAGATATGCTCAACATACTTCCTCTCGTTAACATTGGAAAGTATTGGATATTACTTTATTAGTAGACCTTATTAAGTTTTTGAGCTGATAATGCATGAATCGCACCTACATGTATGGTCTTATTCTTCTCATTAGGTTTAGTACGAGTCCAAATTCTGTTGATCCTGCCAAGCTTGTGAGCCACGTCCAGACGGCAGCCATCAGCAATCAGCTGCTGAGGACTGAGATACAGATGCTGCGCTCTCAGAAGGCCGAAGCGGATGAGAGGCTGACCGTTGCTAGGAGACAGGTCCAGGAGAACGAAGAGCAGGGGGTGATGAATGAAGATAAGATGAGACAGATGAAGAGAATGGGCAGGGTGAGTCTTTTCCTTCTTAATAATCCTTATACATACATTTGAAGCATTTCAATGTATTGCACTGTTTTATGTCATCTGGCAAACTATTCAAACTAAGTACGGTGTAAAGGTAGATGAAAATCAAGACCATGTCTAGATTGAGACAGACATCAAACATTTACATTTTGTAATCCTCCATTACCCCTACCTTTAGCCATTTCTAGTTTCTGAATCCTTGTGATATGGATGTTTTCACTTTGACTTGCAGGCGTCGGCTGATAAGGAGATAGATGATTTGATGTGTCAGGTGGGAGAGCAGATGATGCAGATAGGTCAAATGGAGGCTGCTCTAGGAGAGGTAAGACTTCCATGATGTTCCGTTCAAAAACTGAGGGTGGTATTCTCGAAAGCGTACTAACTTTAGTCCATGGTTTAATCCACTGACTAATTATAGAATGCCAAGTGTCCATATCAATACATTTTTTAATAATTTGATATGTCCCTAAATTACCATGATAACATAATTATATCATAGTTATATTGTTAAGTATTAATTATGTTATTACATTTTATTTTAATTTAGTGACAGACTAAATTATTAAAAAACATATTCATATGGACACTTGGCATTCCATACTTAGTCGGTGGATTAAACCATGGACTAAAGTTAGTCCGCTTTCGAGAATACCTCCATGAGGATGCAATCATCAGTCAATGAATTTGATGTTTGACTGTTTCAAAAACTTGCTTTTTGTCATTACATGTATGTCTATTGGACTACGAATTTGATGATTTTGGTACATGTATTCTCAACCCTACACAACAACTTAAAAAAAAAAATAGAAGGGTTGGTATTATGTTGATGTCAAAATGATAAAATGTTTCAATAAGCTTTTAACATCTTTGTGCTATAAACAAGTAATATGTGTTACGGTCAGCAATATTAAAAAAAAAAAAAAGTAAATTCATCTTTTCAGGTTCTTTATTAATTTTCTTTGTTTGCTATTAAAGCCTCCCATTCCTGTCCTCTTATATCTCTCATTGGTCAGCAGCGCTTTTCCTTTTCCTTTTTTTAAAATTTATGATTCTTGAGCCTCTTCATCCCAATATATTTACCCTCTCTGGAAGAGCTAATAAACATTCCTGTAGTCAGGAAAGCAGATGATTTATGTATTCCTTGAATGCTTTTAGCACCTTAGAGGGAGGGCAGCAGGGCTAAAAGCCAAGGTTATAATAATACTTTGTAGGCACATTGAGCATCCCATGGGATGGATGTGTGGGCAATATCCATGTAAAAGTGTCATGATTGAGTGGATTACCAGACTGTCGATCACTAATGTCCTTTGGCAAGACATTGGTATACATTTGCCACACTCAACCCAGGTGATGTAAATGGGTACCTGGCAGGAATTAATTCCTTGAAATGCTAGAGCGCCGTGATGGCAGCAGTGCTAAAGCCAGGGTAATCTCCCTCTGCGCCTCAGATAGTTTACTAGATCGATGATGCATAATAAATGTTGTAGTGCTATTATTAGTAGTAAATGTAACTAGTAATTATTATTGCCATTTCAATTCCTTTTCCTCCTCCCTCTTTGTAGAAAACTCAGATGCTATCCAGTCTCAAGGATGATAATGAGAAAATGAAGAAGGAATATAAACAGCAGATAGCTGACCTGCAAGATGACCTCTGTAGAGCTTACAGGCAACATCAACAACAGGTATGCTGGGTATACTCAATCGTATTTGATGTACATTATTATTTGTTATATTTGTGTCTTTTATGTCTTTCCTCCCCCCTCCCCCTTTCTTCCTCCCCCCCCCCTCTCTCTTTCTCCTTCTCTCTCTCTCTCTTTTTCTCCTTCTCTCTCTCTCTCCAATTTTTCACCATGATGTTTGGTGACCCCTACGGTATGTCTTTTACTTTAACCCTATTTTAACCGGGCTATTTAGTCACTAAATTACTATAGGGGGAGGGGGGGGGGGTTGACTCAAATTGACCCCCCCCCCTGGTTAAAACAGGGTTAAAACTCACTCTCTATACTCATGATTAGAATTTATTTTCTCTATTAAAATAAAGCACTCATATGAAAACCCACAACAAGCAAGTACAGTCATATCACTTCTTGCATATTTGACTCCACATGTACAACGTGAACCTATTCATATTGATCTGATAATGTCTATATGGTTTTGCTGAGAGTAGTGGTTCCAGACATAGGGGTCCGTTTGGGCTATTGGGTGGGGCGGTGGAATAAGTATTGAATCATGAATGACCAAAACCTGTTTAAATTCTCTGTCAAGTTGCATTACAGGGTATAACAAAACTCACAAAGAATTCAATTATGTGGGTTAAAGAGTAACCTAATAAGCGAGTTTGTAAATAGCTCTGGACCGCTTGACCCCAAAATATCCACAGATCTTAGACATGATGGATACTTCCCACCTGTGCATTTTAGAATAATCACTGCCAAAGTGATGGAGGTGCTTCATGAATACCTTTTGTTTGCCTCTTGAGAAAAATACTCCCACCTGTGTATCAGATACGGTAAATGTACTGTTGGTGCATAAATGAATACTGATTACATAACTTTCATGAGCACGATCCGAGTATTCGTCTCAATGGTTTTACAATTTGGGTACGAATGACCTTTATCTGCCCATGCGCAAATCCTAATTACGAACTTGCTTATTGAATAATAATCAATTCCTTCTTTGCCTTATAGATTTCTGAGTTGGAGGCTGAATACAAGAAGGAGGACTATGAGAGGCATTATACGAGGAGTCAGACGAGAGTATGCGAGCTTGAGACACAGCTTGATGCTTTCATACAGCTACAGGGTACTGTGGATAGAGCCATTCAAGTGCAGGTTTGTAATCAATTTCTATCAATCTTCATTTATGTACTTTAAATGCATTGTTTAACAATGTTAATTCTGAGAGGCATGGCCCTACGTGTTATCAGTGTCTGTGATATGGTGTACTATGGAAGCCCTAAAAAAATTGCACTTCAAAATGTTCATGAAGTGCCTCAAAAAAGTTTAAAAAACATTAGGAAAACGCAAAATTTGATTTAGATTTCCAATCATAAATATCTTGATAATCAGACAGGCTATCGGCTTGTTAAAGCCATGGGATTCCTAAAGGATTATAATTATGATTGAAGCATGAGCTAAGTCCATGATTTTGTTTCAGATTCTTAGGCAATGTTACAGAGTCACTTGAAAGTCTATCTGCACTAGTTTTGCCAGGAGGGATTAGACCTCCCTGCATGGTCACAGACAGGTGGTAATCTCATCAAATCAGCTCTCAATTAACATAAGAAAAAGGGGATCATGGGGGACTAACAGGTACCGCTTAGGCATTTTTTGCTATATAGAGGGCGCAAGTAGCTACAAGTAGTGCAGTCCCGCTTTAAGAAGAGAGTGCATCAATTAAAGACACAGCTCAGTGCATTCATTGCAGTACTGGATATCTTGAATAGAGCCATTCAAGTACAGGTTTTGATTTTTATGAATCGGCATTGTCACAGCATGCCCAAAGAAATCATAGTCATGAAATGCTGTATGTTCTCTGAATGGTATGTATTAAAGTTGTGACATTTTCCCTATATTTTATGCAATTTCAGAATCAATTTGAAGTCGCGCAGAGCACCTTCAGAGATGTGGAATCGCTATTCCAGATGACACTGCAGCATCATGGTGCAGTTACAGCTCAGGTAAGAAATGTCATAATGTGACCAATACCTTGTAAGGGGTCAAATAGTAGCCCAGGATTTTGAACTTGTAATATGCATGGTCGTTAAGTAATTAATCATGAGAAAGAACCACTAAGCCAGCATGCACCTCAACAAAGGACTAGAAATATGCTCATTATCTGTTGGTCCAACACTATTGGGCTCACCGTCCTATTTACAGTGAAGGTCTAGAGATGGATTATTATATAACGAGAGATAATCATTGATCCCATTAATACCTCAACCTTACCCTAAAATTTGCTTTCTGCAAATTGCGTTGCCTCAACTATATAAGTCTCTTTTCATAGCCTATTTCATCTCGGATCCTTCAATGCTATACAGGTTGTATATCTTCCAGGGCCTGTCAATCACAAGTCCTCCAATCAATTGCAAGTTTTGAAATCTCCTATCGCTTATCTACATAGTTGCGAATGATATCAATCACAAATAAGTTGCGATTAATATCAACTCTTTATAAGATAAGCCAAGGGGGATGTTTCACAAAGCCTTTTTTCAGTGACAAATGACAAAAATCAGTGACAAATCTGCTGATAACCAATCAGAAGCAAGGATTTCAGTAGCTTGTAACAAAAAGTGTCATTGGTCACTGATGACAAGTTTTGTGAAACACCCCCCTGATGTTAAATATACTTCAAATGATTTCTCCATGTACAATTATGGGATGAATGGTCCACTTTTCCCTCCTCCCTCCACGTAGATGAAGACATTGGAAGAGGGCAAGGCTAGCCTGGAGGAAGAGAAGGAATCTTGGAGGCAGCAGGTGGAGGATGGAGAGAGGAGGATGAGAGAGAACGATGAGAAGATGGAGGAGATGACGAAGATGAAGGAGGAGGCAGAGGAGAGGAGATGCGCGATGGAGAACGACTTGACAGAAGCGACGGCTGGAATGAGAGATCTGCAAGGAACGCTGGAAGCAAAAGAAGCTGGTTAGCATTAAGATTGCATTGATAATGGTGTATACAGTCTAACCTGCTTAAGTGACCACCTGTCTACAACAAGCACATTTTTTGTTTCCCTTGAAAATGGTTTCTCATTGAATCATGTACTAATGGAACTTGTCTACAAACACCACTTGTCTACAAAGACCACATTTGGGTTTCCCTTGGGCGGTTGCTAAAGACACGTTTTACTGTACCATGAAATGGTCTTGGGGGTGGGGGGGGATGCAGCTCATTTGATAATGCGTTCATTTGCAAAGATCAATTTCTTATCTGCAAGCATAGACTCTTATTGGACACATAACATCAAGAAAGTAAAATATGTGCCCTATGTGAGTGTCACTCTCTATTTTGGATTGTTCAAACTCTTTGTTAGGGCTGACAGCAGTTAGTGCTTTCAAACTAACAAGTAATAAATCATGATCTTCTTTAATAGACAAAGAGAGAGGGAATTGAGATCAATCAAGGACAATGCAGAATAGCCAAGTTCTATAAAACAAGAACAATATTGAGTGCAAGAGCCTTTCACTAATTTTGCCTGTGTTTTACTCGTAGTGGGCTCAGTCGGTAATGCATCTGCCTGTGGAAACAAAGATTTTGTGTTGCAACCTAACCCAGGCGGATGACTAAAGGCTGTGGTGTTCGATAGCGAGCCCCTCCCCTGTTTCATAGACGTATGACATTAAATGGAGTCCCTGTGTAGAGGAATGCCCAAACTTTGCACATTAAGAACCCAGTGCAATATTTGTATAAGAGTAGGAGGAAACCCCGGTGTAGTGGTCCACATGACACCCCTAATAAGTTATACAGGGGGATGAGACCCAAAGGTTACAGTGATTCAGTTTGCTTTTCACCTCACAGGCACCGGCGACGCCAAATATTGCATAATAATAATAATAATGACATTCACAAGAGATATATTGCGAAAGTTGCATGTGGCGAAAGTTTACAGTTTACCATAGATCCATGGTTAATTGAGTTCAAACTATCGCCAGTAGCTTAAGGTAAAACTCCTAATTTGATATCTTTCCTTTATTTTAGATATTACCAATAAAGAAAAGGAGTTGCAAACACTTTCCAGCAAGTGCACTCAACTTGATGAGAGGGAGGTAGCTCATTTCTTGGAGCAGCAGAATCAGGAGGCAGCCATCTTGGTACAGGTAGAGCAGCAAAAGACGATACAAACTGAGCTTGATCAGACAAAGACAAACTTGCAAGAAACCATCGATCAGCTTCATAAGCAATGTCAGAGGTAGGTTGAAGTGAATTTCTGATTCTTGGTGAATTGTTTCTTGGTAATAGAAAAGCCCAATTTGAAATTTGTTTCGACATGAAATTTGTGGCAGAAGAATTCTAAGAATTTGTTTAAGAAAAATGCTGAAGATAAATGTTGCATTAATTTTGAGAAAAAAAGATTATAAGTCTTTTACAAAGGTCATGTCACCATTACCCAAGGAAGTTACTTACCAACAAATGATGTATAAGATATATGCTTAGAGAAGTATTGCCTTGATTTTAATTTCCCCCTTAAAGCCTGTCTTTACTATTTTGGCCACGAGGGATTAGACCACCCAGCATGGTCACTGACAGGTGGCTATCTCATCAACTCACCTCTCAATTAACATAAGAAAAAGAGGATCATGGGGGACCAACAGGCACCAATTAGGCATTGTTTTCTATATAGAGGGACCACGTAGCTACAAGTAGTACAGTGGGGCTTTAATTATAGCTCGGACACTCAATTAGATAGAGCTTCTCCATCAAGGTAACGTCCAATTTTTTCTCTTTCCTATTTTATTCACTCAACAGCGTTTCAACCGAGAAGCTCATCCTTGGTATCGATCTGAATTCCGCCAAGGCCAAACTCTACTCGGTGGAAGCAGAGCTTCAGGACACCAAGAGGACCAGTGAGGAACGCAGGACCAGGATCTCAGAGATGGAGCTTGAACTTGAGACCTGCAGGAACGCTGGAGCAGAGCTGATACTCGTCAAGTCAAAACTGAAGGTATCTTGTTTTACTCGTCTCTCTCTCTCTCTCTCTCTCTCTAAGTGCCATATCGATGACTTTGGTGATCATGCTGTTCCACAACCCTCGGTTTATTGCCTTCTCTATTAGCACCACTCCCAGTTCTTTCACTCCTTTCTCTTCCAACAATTTCTGCAGGCTTTTCATCCAAAGTATCGTCCTTTACTCATCAGTTATCAAAATGTTTTACTAAATGTTGGAAAAGAATGAGAAGCTTAAAAATATTGTTGTATCAGCAGTGCTCTTGTTAATTTTTTAGAGTTCAAGACAATTTGGTAATGGTTACTAGTTGTGTTGCACTTCACAGGGATGCCAGTTTTCAGACAATAGCCTGAACTCTGGCCCCGGCGAGTTATTTTCAGACCATAGTTTAGGCTTTTTGTGTGTACAACATAGCTCATTCTAGGTGATTTTCAGGCCCTCTGATCAATTCTAACTGGCATCCCTGTCTTCAGTACTATTCACTGTTTCTGTTATGACAAGCACAAAGATAATCATTATTTACCAGTATGCAGATTCCATATAATTTATTTCGAAACTGCAATCATCTTTATCTTTACGCAGATATTCATGTAAACAATGTATTTTACTAGGCTTCATGAATGGAATGAGAATTAAATGTAAAGGGTGCTCCGAGCCACTGACATATTCTCTGTTGATGATTGCTCCAACTTCTATATCAAATATATATGGTTAGGGTTAGGATTAGGTATTGCATACAGTTTAATGTGTGTGGTCCAGGGTTGAAATTAGAGAATTTGGTACGTGTAGGCAATTGCCATCTTAGCGTGTGTTGTTCAACCAGATGAAGTTTGCCAAGCTCTTCATTTTGTTGCTGGATGTAACAATCGGTCCTTTCCATCCTCTCTTTAATACAGACTCAAGTGAAACAGTTCCAGGAGAACAAGCAGTTCCTTGAAGAGGAGAGGACGGCTCTGGAGGAGTCTGCAGCGGAGGTGGAGAATGAGCTCCGTATCACTAGCATGGAGCTGTCCAGGAGCAAGGCCTCCCTCACTCAGGCAGAGCTCTGCAGGAGACAGCTCCAGGAGTCTATGTCTTCTCTCAGGTAAGGTGGTGATCTGACACCATGCTCCAACAACATTTCCTCTAAGCATTTTTTATTCAAAAATATCTAATAAGGCTCGGGTTGTGATTCGGTGTTACACGTTAGCTCAGTTGAGGCGCGATAGCTCAGTTGGTAGAGCAGTGGTCTTGTATTCTAGGAACCCGGGTTCGAAACCAAGGCATCGCTAAGTGCCCTTTGGTAAGACATTAATCCTCATTACCCAGGTCTCTCGGAGAGGACCTAAAGCCGTTGGTCCTCTGGTTGCTTACTAACAAGCATTTATGCTTTCTTAGCAGTCAGGTAAAATAACCACCACCACAATATTACTTCATCTGTTAGGGATTTGGGTAGCGATAGAAAGAGTTAAGTCTTTGTGTTTCCTGGAAAGCCCACATTTTTCTGAACATTTTGATATCAAATGCTCATTTTGGCAAAATATGGAGTTACTCTTTGTGTCATTGAACCCTCAATGTGTAACATTTTGTTTCTCTATTCCCCATTTACAGTGAGCAGGTAGAGTCTTTGCAGAGTGAGTTAGACCACACCAAGGCACAGGCACATTGGATGCTCTTCAATCAAGGTTCTGAGATCAACGATGCCTCTGCAGCGCTGGCTGAACTCTGTCAAGGCATCTCTTCCGCAGTGGCCAAAATGTCAGATCAGGCTATTGTAAAGGTAAGCACTTCTTGACAGAATGATTGACTATTTATTGTACCTGACTGCTCCTAAGAAAGCAGGATAGCTTCTAGATGAGGAACCAGGGGGATCTACGACTTAAAATCCTATCTAAGGAACTCTATAATTGAGATTTAATACCTTACCAAAGGGCACTCATGCATTTTTATGCCTCCGTTACGAAGTAGCCGGAGGCATTATGTTTTCGGGTTGTCCGTCCGTACGTCCGTACGTCCCGTTCTCGTGATCGCGTTATCTGAAGAACCAATTGATGGATTCCTGCCAAACTTTGGTCATGTATGTATCTTACAGAGCCGATGAACTGATTAGATTTTGGGGTCACAAGGTCAAAGGTCAAAGGTCACAGGGCTCATTATGTATGCAAAAACAGCTCGTGATCGCGTTATCTGAAGAACCGATTGATGGATTCCTGCCAAACTTTGGTCATGTATGTATCTTACAAAGCCGATGAACTGATTAGATTTTGGGGTCACAAGGTCAAAGGTCACAGGGCTCATTATGTATGCAAAAACAGCTCGTGATCGCGTTATCTGAAGAACCGATTGATGGATTCCTGCCAAACTTTGGTCATGTATGTATCTTACAGAGCCGATGAACTGATTAGATTTTGGGGTCACAAGGTCAAAGGTCACAGGGCTTATTATGTATGCAAAAACAGCTCGTGATCGCGTTATCTGAAGAACCGATTGATGGATTCCTGCCAAACTTAGGTCATGTTTGTTACTTGCAGAGCCGATGAACTGATTAGATTTTGGGGTCATCAGGTCAAGGTCAAAGGTCATGCGGCTTATTATGTATTGAAAAATAGCTTGTGATCGCATTATCATTAGAACAGATTGATGGATTCCTGCCAAACTTAGTTTATGTATGTATCTTGTAGAGCCAATGAACTGAGTAGATTCTTGGGTCATGAGGTCATAGGTCAAAGGTCATGGGCTCATAATGTATGCAAAAATAGCTTGTGAACGCATTCTCATTAGAACTGACAGAGGGATTACTTTACTATTTAACTCGGGACATCTTGCACAGCCAATGAGCTGAGTAGATTTTAGGGTCATGAGGTCAAAGATCAAAGGGTCATATATGTATATGAGAAATTGCTTGTAATCACGATATTCTGAGAACCTGTTAATGGATTACAATTGAACTTGAATTTGACAAATTTCTTCTGTTTTGGTTTGTAAAATTGCTCTATGACGGAGGCATCATTTCGACTGCGCGCAGTTGAAGTTCCATCTAGTTTTTCTTTCTTTGCATCATACCAGTTAAATGCATCACTTTATTGAAACCAAATTTGTTTATATTGACATTGATCACCATTATGGTCTGGAAAAGGTGAATTTATGATTATAGGGTTAAGCTATCAAATCTTAATTTTCCTTGATAATAGGTTGAAGAAGCATCATCAGGAGGTTTTGTCACAGAACAGCGAGGTCGTGGATCGAACCATCGCTCCAAGCACACCGAGTCTTCTGCAGCCTCTGCTAAACCAGGATCTCTAGTGGTGTCTGTGCTCAGAGCCGTTGATCACATCGAAACCCCTGGTGAAGAAGCACCTAGTGTCAGTGAGACTGAGCTGGTCACTCCAGCACAGCAGAATCACCAGGAAGACGGTGATCCAAGGCTGACTATCGGTCAGTCGTCCTCAAGTGCCTTCCAAGCGGTCAGACCAAGCACTCAGGATGACCGTCGGGAAGGAGAAACACTGGTCAAGGATGCTGCCGGAGAGAAGAAGTCAGTTGAGCCACTACCCGATCAGATCTTGAAGCTGAAGAGATCGTTTGCAAAGATGTTCACTGTGTTCATAGAGAATGAGGAGAAGTTGAGAGAAGAAGTGTCCAGACTTCAACAACAAATGTAAGCATGAGGATATGTTGTAGAAAATGGTCAAACCATTTCTAGGGTTCACAGTATCTTTAAAACACATAAATGGTTTTCCAGAGAAGAGGCACAAAAGAATGATGTTGCTGCATGATGAAAGATAAATTTTTGAGGAAATATAATAATGGGAATAATTTTTGTTAATGTATCCTGGTATATATAGTGTGAAATCTTGTGTAAATTTTGATTATCATGGTTTTTACAGCAAATGATAAAATGAGGTATTTGCAATTTATAATTTAGATGGAAAGATTGATCAGCTACCATCATGTTGCTACATTTATGCAACACTGATAACATTGCTTACATTGTTAATGTGACTAGAATGAATGTTACCGAACAATGATTACCAGATGATGCCCATATTCATAACTTCAAATTCGTTTGATATTTCTTGTTATCATTATTTCTTGAATTCTCTGTTATAGCCAAGAGAAGGATCAAAGCTCCAAGAAGACCATACAGCGTTCTGAGAACCAGGTACGGCTGCTGAGGGACCAGCTTGAGGAGTCCCTGACGCATCGTCACCAGCTCCAGCAGAGTCTAGCCGACGCTCAGAACCAGTCGTGTGAGCAGCTCCAGGCCATAGACTACGCACAGCAGAGGATCGAGAGCATGGCCACCAACCTGGCTCGCTTCTCGGACCAGAAATCAAAGATAGAGGTAATACCAAGTACTGATTTTCTCTAATTTCCATAGGCTTAATACATGGATCACCCGGGTGCAGTAGGCAATTGCTTAAGGAACTAACGGTTTCTTATAAAATGCTAGACCAGTTGCAACTGACCAAAGCGCTTACAGGGTTATTATAACCCTGGTCATTCGATCAATTGCTGTTCGGCACATTAAAGTGTAAATTCTCCACCCACTTTTAGAGGGGAAG
The DNA here is from genome assembly GCF_000002235.5 of Strongylocentrotus purpuratus. Taxonomy (NCBI): domain Eukaryota; kingdom Metazoa; phylum Echinodermata; class Echinoidea; order Camarodonta; family Strongylocentrotidae; genus Strongylocentrotus; species Strongylocentrotus purpuratus. Next base: position 39,042,028 of record NW_022145605.1, read on the forward strand.
TTCACTCCAGCATCACGTTTGGAAATTCTATCTTGTCCTGTTATCAGGTTTTCCTCAGATTCTAATTGGCTCATTCCTCCTTCTCATGTTCCTGCTTATCCCAAAGCCGTCTTTAAAAAAAAAATTTTTTTTTAAAGTGGATGGCTGCTGAAGTAAGCCTAGAGGAACAACAAAATTAGTTAGTTAATGGGTAAAACCATGATCAATTCAATCAAATGATGGCTGGATACATACAAGAATAAGTCCAAAGTATTTAGAGGAGGAGGAACTGAGAGAGAGAGAGAGAAAAAAAATTATATCTGAACAACTACAGTAGCTATTTCCTTCTCTTTTAATGACCTTGGTGTTGAGGGTTCTAGTTTGGAGTAGGGAGAAATTAGGCAATCCAGGATGAAGGTGTTTTCAATATAAAAAAAAGCGAGGAAGAGGAGTTATGAAAACAAGAGAAGAGAACCATAGTGTTTGTGTAATGGTGATCTGATGGAAAAAGAGAAGTAAAGGCAGAAATATGTAAAGAATTAAAATATGACATCTTAGCATTTTTCTGTCCTCATCTTTCGCATCCCACAGGCTCTAGAGGAAGAGGTTGCGCGCCTTACATCATCGCTGCAGCTGGTTACCAGAGAGAAAGAGATGGTGATGAGTCAGTTTGAAGCCTTGGCCTCTCAGCCGAGACAAGCTGCTGCATCTGCTACTGGGGATGGAGAGAGCATGGGCAAGCTGCTGAAAGAAAACCTTCACCTGAAGAAAGAGGTAAGTGCCATCATGTATAAGATGTACAGTATTCACGCTGAGATGGCGGGAGCATGGGCAAGCCACTGAAAGAAACCCCTCACTTGAACAACAATTTAGCCAGGTTTTTGTTAGTTTCAAGCTAGGCATCATTAACTTTAGATCATTCAGACATACCTGCCAACCCTTCCGAATAATCCAGAATATTCTGTTTCTCTGGATTTTTAGTACCCCAAAACCCGGAATATTCTGTTTTTTCAATTTTTTTTGGTTTTTTTGCTGAAGCCAAATTAAGCTTGTTTTATCATATGCCGCGATGTGAGAGTTCACGTATTGTGAACGGTGAAGGGCTGCATGATTGAGCAGCGAATTCGTATTTGCTTTTTTGCACAGATTTACCGCGTATTGCCAGTTACACTGCTGCTGCATGTGCGAACGCCTGTTAAGACATACCGTGCTAAAAATTCTTAATTCTCATTTTCAAATGTTGGCAGGAATGTTCAGATTGTTGAGCATGTTGAAATTCTAGTATCATTCCTTCTCTCTCTCTTACTGTCTGCCATTTATTTAGCTGGACAAGGGTCGCATGAAGTTCTTCAAAAGGCAGGAAGATTATGAGCTGTTCCAGAGCAAGGCTGGAAAACAGGTGAGAATCGTATCTCTATAATTATATGTTTGGTAAAATAACCATCCATTTAATTTCAGTTCTTGTTTATTACTTTAAAAAAAAATGATCACATATTCCATGTATGTTAAAGATTTTTTGCTGATAGAATTCTTACATTGTCCTATCGGTTTCTAAGAGTCTAGATATGTTTTCCTCAATTTTATTTATGACATATTTCATTGCTTACAATAATGATACCCTATAAAGATGATTGAACATGGGAGTCATCTCACAGCTAGTTCGTCAATCAGACATTTAGGTGATCAAATAATCTTGCAAAAGCAAAGTCATTCATCATTTTCCAAGGGATGGCTGTGAAACTGTGTAGGCTTCACCATCACAATGTGTACATAAAGACTTGTTTGACTTTTTTTTTCATGCATCAGAATTTTTACTGTTTTTTAACAATGAATTTTGACTTGCTTCTTGTGCATTGGTTTGTTTAACTAGATGAAAGTTTTAGAGGGCAATTGGAAGAAGGCTGAAGCAGAGATCCACAGACTCGATCAACTCTTTGACCATTGCAGAAAGGTAAGAGACCAAGGTCAAACCTGGGCCCTGTTTCATGAAACATATTATCAATAACGAGCTATGATGATTGTTATAAGCTATCAAATCCTTACATTAGATTGGCTGTGAGCAGATTTGTCATAGATCTGTGGCAGTTGTTATTGATAATAAGTTTGATGAAACAGGGCCCTGATTGTAGCCTCATTCACACACAACACTAATTTAAACAGCCTAAAACACCCATCATGGTAAAGTAGAAAGTTTTTTTTTAAAGACCATGAATAGCAAATGGGGAATTAAATGAAGTTTCACATTCCCAATGATGATCTGCCATCAACAATTGAAAAGTTGAGAACCAATTTTTTCCACTGAGCTTTAATAAAATTTGGAGTGGACTATTAGGCTATTATTATTATTATTATTTTACTAATATCATAAGAACTAATTTAAATATTAAGTTTTAATTGATAATACCTAGCAATATTGTAACACTGAACTCTAAACTCTTCTGAAATGTTGCAATTCAAGTATATCTTGGATGTTTTATTGCAATAATTAATTGTTAGGAAAACAATCAAAACAGTCTTTACTCCCCCAAAGATGTGCCATATGCAGAAGAAGTATGCACTATGAACATGACTGACAAAGAAAGCGGACAAATATACAGTTCCTCAGGTAGATAAAGGAACATCCCTTCACTGCTATAATGTAAAAAAGTGTAGAACAGGTGAATATGCATGTAACACCTGTTCTACACATTTTTACATAATAGCAGTGAAGGGATGTTCCTTTGTCTACCTTGAGGAACTGTATATTTTGTCTGCTTTCTTTGTCAGTCATATTCATAATATGAGTACATAAACAACAACACTTTCAACTTGGTCTGATTTTATGTTTGTCTTTATCCTTCTCTAGATAATGGATAAGGTGCCAAGTCAAATGTGCCGACAGGATCCTAACCTCAACCTACTCCATGAGATGTTCGGCAGCCAATAGGACGTGTTTTTTTTCCCTTCTCATTTCTCTACGTAACTCATTCTAATTCTATCCCTCTGCGCCTCAGAATAGTTTACTAGATCGATGGCGCATAACAAATGCTGTATTATTATTATTATCCTGTTATACCCAGTATTCTAGATGCCCTTCATAATTACAAATTGGAAGGGAAATGTATGTAATATGCATTCGTTTATGCACAAATATAGGTGCTCTACATATCAGTATTTATTTGTGATAGCTATTGGATAGCATTAACAAACTTATATCTCCATGTGTTGTTATTTAGTGAAAGGATGATTGTATCTGTCGGGTGGATTGAGTATTTTAATATAAAAGCTACATTCAACGCAGGAATAAAAATTCTGTAAATTCAGTGAGGAGTTCACAGAATGGTCGCTTTCAATTTTTCAGGAGGGTAGATGGGAAGAGATTCAGGTTCATGTTTTTGTGCTTGCAGAATTCTGAGTAATATTTGACTTTGTCATTAGATCGAACTTGTAAATATGTTGACTAGTATGTTTGTATTTTCCTCCCACCATTGAAATAGTTTTTCAATGGTTGTGTATATAGTGCATATTATGTAGTTGAATATCATAATCAAGAATCAAAGTGACTGTCACAGCCAGAAGGGCGCTAAATCTGTGTTACTTAAAGTATAGCATTTAAGGCCTATCTGGCTCCAAACAGACCAAATATTTGATTGTTCATCAAATCTAGTAATTGTTTACTTTATTTGAGAAAGAAATTGTTGTGTTGTGTCTTCTCTATGTTGCTCTGAAATGCACATGTAAATTTTACATGGCTTGGACCATTTTTTTTTGGCAGTGAGGAATAATGTTTCTCATATCTACTAGGTACCTTCTCCCCGCTCAGAGTTTGATGTTCCCCTCCCAGCTATTTCTTTCTTTATCATTAATACCAAACTGATATCTACTTGGCTCGTGCTGTGTATAATCGTCCCATGTATTTGTAGGTTGATCGTTATTAGATTTATTGTATGCCTTGTATAGCTTTTGTAAGCTGAAGTATTATGACATTGTTGTAAATAAACGTTTATATGAATCATACATTTTAGCGTACAGTAGAATCGAAAATATTGTTGTCAGTTTAATTGAATGGTGTATTTTGAAGTATTACAAACCAACTGTCTTGTTATTCAACTGAAGCGTAATGTGCCCATACAATTTCCACAGACTCCGTCTGTACATTCTATAGTGGCAAGTAGCTGATCTGATCAGACATTTGTCAACCTTCCCCATAAGTAAAGGTGGTCAGTGGAGCAAGACGTACGTAGTCTCAATGAAACAACTGTCGAAATAAAAGACTGAACCTTTCAATCTACCTGTGTCGCCTTCTCTGGCGACATTTGCTTTGGGATTGATGTTATTTTAAATATAGCAATAGCTTTAGTGTTGGGATAGGTCATGGCTTGACTTATAGGGTTAGGGTAATTGGGTATGGTGTTGTTTCCTGGGTTAAACAAATAATAATTACAATACACATTGTATGCAACGTTTCTGTAAGATACATTGTACATGTGTGTATATATATGTATATATATAAAAAGCACAATCAGCATTTGCACAAAAGATTATTGCACGTTATGATACTCTTCTTGTTTCAAGATGTTTTTCTTTATGTACATGTATGTGTATCATGCTTGTAAATAAATATAATTTTGTACAGCTGACTAGTGTTGCCTGAATCAGTGACTTATCTTGTGAAAAAATGAAGACAGGAAATTTGAAAGGGCAAACAATGTATTCCTAATGAATGGGATCCTTTTTGGACTTTCACATTTCCTGTTGGATTATTTGGATGGTGGCATATAGGTTGTGAATGTGATTGAGTGGTATTTGTATCGTTGGAGCCATAGCACATTGAGAGACGTAGTTGTGACACACGGTCACAATCAAAGGTCAATTCATAGAGCTCAAAATAGTTTGCTCCCGTAGAGATTATATGTGGGAGTGAACTATATGGAGCTCCATGAACCGACTTTTGATTAGGTATGAGTGCGTGTGTCACAATTATTTCTCTAAATACACTATGGTTGGAACTAATTACCTAGTGAATAGAGAGAAATGTGTTTGATAAATTTCTAGACAAATATGCTGATCCCTACTCTATGACCCGTGCACCCCCTCATCCCCCACAGTAATTACAGCCATGTCAAAGTTGAACCTTTAGCTCAAAGAAGTTTTCCTGTAATTAAGAAATCCTTTTTATTTTTTAAAACTATTTTTATAGGAAGCATATACCGGTATGCTTCTTTAATTAGACCCCAAAGAATGAAACATGAGCCTTATATACGATTACTTTTTCCTTATTGCTATACATGTAGGTCCTGCAAATGGACTTTTTTTAAAACTCCCTTGAGTCTATTTTTCTTTCATTTTCAGTATTTTTTTTATTTCCCCCTTTTTTTCTTACATCTTCTATAATTTTCTCTCCTTTTTTTGTTGGTCTTTGAGTCAAACTTTTTTTTAGAGGGGAGGGGGGCAACAGCCTCCAATTAGTCCCCCCCCCCCCCCCCCATGCACCCCACCCCAGAAGTATGTTTGTGTCGTGAGTCTTGCATGGAGATGACATTTTTCTGTATTAGCTTTTACCAGGGTGGCCTAGCTTGTTCCTCGTCATTCTCATTGCTAATTTTTTTTATTTCTTTTATTTCCTTATCCTCTCTATTATTGTCATAATTTGTTCTTCGTCCATCCTGTCGCTTTAATTAATGTTTTTTTCTTCTGTTTTTCTAAACTTGTTTCCGTTTCATGTTTCTATTTCTTTCCTCTTTCATCGATCATCTTCTACCCCTCTCATCTCATATCCGCCTTTCAGCTTACTTGACTTAATTCATTTTCCTTCCTTCTCTTCTTTTTCCTTCCTTCTCTTCTTTTTCCTTCCTTCTCTCGTTTTCTTTCTTTCCGACGCCACGCCCCAACCGAGGTCCCTGGGTACGGGTACGGGCGCGCCCCTCGGAAAAGAACCAACCTACAAAGCGCTGGTACCGGTTAATGGTCGACAGGCTCCCCTGATTCTCTCTTAGTTATGCTGGTTGATTTTAATTGATGCCAACATTCACGTAGCCTGTAAATTGGTAAGAATTGAATATATTAGTTATGTTCTTATGGATCATGTAGACATGAAAATAATAGTGAATTACATGGCGTAAACAATAAAGGCAAGAGGTAAACTAATTGAATACATTGCGACATAATCGAAGCTCTGAGAGTCGGAGCCGTACGCCTAACGGACACGCGGTTCCTCGGGGCGGCACGCCTCGGCGGATAACCTTGACGCTGACGAACTTCTCAGCGTTTAGGCTCGGGCTAGGTATCGGCTCATGCTTTGCCAGCCCGGTCGATCAGGGTGCCGTTTCTCGAAACCGTCATAAGTATGAAGGGGTGACCAAAGTTCGCGGACATTTTTAGAACATATTACAAAATGTGATATTCGATCTAGAGGTCTATGATTTCTCACATTCTACACAACTTTATTTATTTCAATTATTACCAAATGGACGGCAAAGTTTTTTACTACAGATTGGTTCAACTAGAAAAATTTACCGTCGAAGGATTTCGGAGATATCGCGATCTAAAAAATCGAATCCGGGCTAACTCGGCCCACGGGACTACTCGGCCCAGCTGGAAAAACTGGGCCGAGATGTCCCGACCTGATTAATCGATCGAGAGATACCAATGTGTATATGTTTGTGCTCTTTGTGACTTAATAATGCCCTTTCCAACCTAAATCTTTAATGGAATTGTGTTAAATGATACTAATGAAGACAATCTATGACTTATCTTTCGGTAAAATGACAAAAAAAATGACATTTCGGACAATTTACTCACAGCTCGCAATCCGCATTGCCGCACGTACATTAAATGTGCGTTGTTTCTACTCGGACCACTGAAATTCGAGCAGTGTTTTCGTCGGTAAATCACTGCAAAAATATCATTTTTATCTCGTATGAAGGTCTATTTTTTATTCCTGACACAGATTTCATTATTGAGAAGTCGAATATAGTACATTTTAGACGAGATGGTTGATGTTTGTTCACATTCTTTCGTCCTGGCCGTAAATTAGCAGACTACTGCCTAGTGCTACCGCAGCAGCTCAGCTCAGTGTGCAGCTAGCCGTACAGCGCCGCCGGCCGGGTCGGCGGGGGAATTCACTGACTCGGCGCCCGTACCGGGCCGCTGCACTGCATTGCATGATTGTACTGCCCAATTTGATCGAGTGATGCGAGTATAACTAATCAAACTAGATCTATATCTACTGTATTATCATTATTCATTCCGAGTAGAATATCCAATTTGATTTAGTGAGTAAACTAGACCTAGATCTATATCTACTGTAGCTACATCATTATCATATACTAGATTAGTCATTCAGAGTAGAATATCCGATTAATGAAGGAATGGAATTTTTCTTTTTTCATAATCAGATAATCATATTTTACTCCTAAAAGTTAAAGACTTGATAAAATAGCTAGATCTAACGTAAGGGCCTAGCCTAGTACTCTAAGCAGAGAAGTGAGCTGAAGAATCGCCTTATTTTTTTGGAGGGGGCTGCTTCCAAAAAATTCTACGAAAAGAAGGTATTGGCTTCAAGTTTTTTGTATAAATAATGCAGCCCCCACCACCCCCCCCCCCCCAAACAAACCAAAAAATCTCCTTTTTGTTCCCTTTTTCTGGGAATCAAAGAGATATATACAAAGCAAATTAAGACATGATATTGCAATGACGTGCCGGTGCATGGAGGGGCAGGGGCAGAGGCGGCCCTCCCGGGGATGGGGGGGGGGGGGGGGCAAAGTGCCTCCCACTTTTTCAGATACCCCAAAAGTGCCCCTTTTTACATAGGAAAAGTGCCCCTTTTATTTTGTAAGAAGTGCCCCTTTTACATAGGAAAGGTGCCCCTTTTCATTTGACAAGTGCCCCTATTACTTAGTAAAAGTGCCCCTTCCCCCTTTTCACCTCTGACGAGTGCCCTTTTTTTATTTTTGACACATGCCCCTTTTCCTTCGACATGTTCCCATTTTCCTTTGCAATAAGTGTCCATTTTCCATTCTCATAAATCATGAAATAATCTTGAATAAGTGCCCTTTTTAATCTCTAGTAAGTGCCTCTTTTCAGGTACGAGAAGTGCCCCTTTTCACTTTTAATAAGTGCCCCCTTTACCTCTGATAATTGCCCTATTCAAAACTAAGAGGTGCTCCTTTTACTTTGACAACTTCCCCTTTTTTCCTTTGTAAGAAGTGCCCCTTCTCCTTTTAATAACTATCCCCTTTTTTTAAACTCGGATGAGCACACCTTTCATTTTAACATGTGCCCCTCTCATTTTCTAATAAGTGCCCCTTTTCCTTATGATAAGTGCCCCCGTTAAAAAGAAATAGTTCCTTCCCCTTCTCATAACTGCCCCTTTTAAAAATCTGAACGGTGCCCCCTTTTCATTCAACAAATGCACATTTTCCTTTATTATAAGTGCCCCTTTTCATATCTGGTCAATGCCCCTTTTCAACTTTGATAATTCCCCTTTTAATAATGATACGTGCCCCTTTTCCTTTCTAATAAGGGAACTATCCCCTTTTCACCTCTTATAAATGCCCCTATCAAAATCTGATGGGTGCCCCTTTTCCGTCAACAAATGCCTATTTCCCATTTTCGTAAACGCCTTTTTGTCTCATTTTCACCTCTTATAATAATCCTTTGTACTTTGACACGTGCTCCTTTTCTTTTCGTATAAGTGTCTTATCCCTTTCGATAATTGTCCCCTTTTCTTGTAATCATTAAACGTGCCCCTTATTTAAGGCGACTGAGAGCAATTTCCCCCAAAGTTCGCTCGCTGCGCTCGCTCGCATTTAAAGATGATATAATTATGTTACTTATCAAAGGTCTTTTCAGTCTTCCGTTATGAGAATGTGCTTATAACCCCATCACGATTGGCTTTTTTCCTCTTTATAAGATGTAATTTTTCGCACTGCGACCTCATACAATGTAGATCTTTGAAATTTTTCACGCTCGCTTCGCTCGCTCGTAAATGCATATTCAGACATCACACCCAACTGTAAAGTATGATGCTTAAGCGATATCTTGTATGATGTATGAAGAAAAACAAATATTGAAATCATCCCTGATAATGTAATCACAATGTAGGGGTATATACCAATGTCTAAAAAATTGTATATTTTCGCTTTGAGATTTCCCACTGTAGGTGCCCTTTTTTTCTCCAGAAAGTGCCCTTTTTTGTTGGTGCCCCCCCCCCACTTTGGAAGTCGCTCGGCCGCCCCTGGGCAGGGGGATCTTAATTCTTGTAAGCCTTCTCCTGGACCTTTGGTCAACTGGTCATTAATTTAACTGTTCCTCAAATTTCTAAAAGGCAGCTGCCCCCCCCCCCCCTCCCATCCATCTCGGCCGGGTATGTAATCAGCAACAGAGGCAAAGATCTATGAGCAAAATCAATTTTTATATATTTTTTTTGGGGGGGGGGGCTGGGGGTTAACAGATTTATATCTGATATATTGTGTACCTGTATAAATATGTATACTATAAATAAATAATAAATAAAAAAAACAAATTTGCATTACAACGTGGCATAAAATTAATACACGATTACACCTGCTTATCATTTGTTATTTTGAGTCAGCTTGACGTCATATTGTTGGAATTTGTATCTTGGAGTCGTAAACAAATAATGTTTATTGCTATTATGTGTGTTTTTCAAACATGTCCTCATTTTTATTTAATTGCTTTAACTTTATTTATTTAGATTTTTTTTTGCCTTGTAAATTGCATATGAAATAATACGTACCAATACCACAACACAAGGAATGGTGTGGCGTGTCATCTGCATGTTACAATTTTTTTTTTTTTTTGGGGGGGGGCTGGGGGTTAACAGATTTATATCTGATCTTGTGTACCTGTAAATATGTACATACTATAAATAAATAATGAATTAAAAAAATAAAATTGCATTTCCACAATGTGGCATAATACATAATGGAGACAATGTTGATGATGTAAGGGATGGAGATGATGAGAGGGATTGGTGAGGGATGGAGATGATGAGAGGAATGGAGACGATATTGATAATGAAAGGGATGGAGACAATGTGAGGGATGGAGATGATGAGAGGGATGGAGACAATGTGAGGGATGGAGAATTAGAGATGATGAGAGGGATGGAGACAATTTTGATGATGTAAGGGATGAAGACGATATTGATGATTAGAGGGATGGATGAAGCGTGGAAGCATTGACGTTTTATAAATTATTAGAGATAGAAGACAATTCCTTGTACCGATCTCGACTCTTTATCCTTACCTGAATTCAGTTCTGTCCCCCCTTCTCGTGCGAAGCGCGGAAGCTTTGATGTTTCATTAAATAATTAGAGAAACAAGACGATTCCTTTTACCGTTCTCGACTCTAGATCCTTGTCTGAATTCAGTTTCCCCGCTCCCGCGCGAAGCGTGGAAGCGTTGACACTTCATAATTAATTAGAGAAAGAAGACGATTCGTTGTACCGTTTTCGACTCTTAATCCTTATCTGAATTCAGTTCCATCCCCCCTTCCCGCGCAAAGCGCGGAAGCTTTAATGTTTCATTAAATAATTAGGGAAAGAAGACGATTCGTTTTACCGTTCTCGACTCTAGATCCTTGTCTGAATTCAGTTTCCCCGCTCCCGCGCGAAGCGTGGAAGCGTTGACGTTTCATAATTTATTAGAGAAAGAAGACGATTCGTTGTACCGTTCTCGACTCTTAATCCTTATCTGAATTCAGTTCCATCCCCCCTTCTCGCGCAAAGCGCGGAAGCTTTAATGTTTCATTAAATAATTAGGGAAAGAAGACGATTCGTTTTACCGTTCTCGACTCTAGATCCTTGTCTGAATTCAGTTTCCCCGCTCCCGCGCGAAGCGTGGAAGCGTTGACGTTTCATAATTTATTAGAGAAAGAAGACGATTCGTTGTACCGTTCTCGACTCTTAATCCTTATCTGAATTCAGTTCCATCCCCCCTTCTCGCGCAAAGCGCGGAAGCTTTAATGTTTCATTAAATAATTAGGGAAAGAAGACGATTCGTTTTACCGTTCTCGACTCTAGATCCTTGTCTGAATTCAGTTTCCCCGCTCCCGCGCGAAGCGTGGAAGCATTTACGTTTTATAAATTACTAAAGAAGACAATTCGTTGTACCGATCTCGACTCTTAATCCTTATCTGAATTCAGTTCCATCCCCCCTTCCCGCGCAAAGCGCGGAAGCTTTAATGTTTCATTAAATAATTAGGGAAAGAAGACGATTCGTTTTACCGTTCTCGACTCTAGATCCTTGTCTGAATTCAGTTTCCCCGCTCCCGCGCGAAGCGTGGAAGCATTTACGTTTTATAAATTACTAAAGAAGACAATTCGTTGTACCGATCTCGACTCTTTATCCTTACCTGAATTCAGTTTTGTCCCCCCCTTCTCGTGCGAAGCGCGGAAGCTTTGATGTTTCATTAAATAATTAGAGAAAGAAGACGATTCGTTGTACCGTTCTCGACTCTTAATCCTTTTTCTTCCTACGTCCTCTTCCTTTCTTCTTTTTTTCTCTTTTTTTTTTGGGGGGGGGGGGGCGACCGCCCCCACTGCCCCCCCCCCCTGGCTACGCGCCTGCCCCTCCAAAATAAAAGAAGAAGGCGATTCTTCAGCTCACTTCTCTTACAGTACTAGGCTAGGCCCTTACGTTAGATCTAGCTATTTTATCAAGTCTTTAACTTTTAGGAGTAAAATATGATTATCTGATTATGAAAAAAGAAAAATTCCATTCCTTCATTAATCGGATATTCTACTCTGAATGACTAATCTAGTATATGATAATGATGTAGCTACAGTAGATATAGATCTAGGTCTAGTTTACTCACTAAATCAAATTGGATATTCTACTCGGAATGAATAATGATAATACAGTAGATATAGATCTAGTTTGATTAGTTATACTCACATCACTCGATCAAATTGGGCAGTACAATCATGCAATGCAGTGCAGCGGCCCGGTACGGGCGCCGAGTCAGTGAATTCCCCCGCCGACCCGGCCGGCGGCGCTGTACGGCTAGCTGCACACTGAGCTGAGCTGCTGCGGTAGCACTAGGCAGTAGTCTGCTAATTTACGGCCAGGACGAAAGAATGTGAACAAACATCAACCATCTCATCTAAAATGTACTATATTCGACTTCTCAATAATGAAATCTGTGTCAGGAATAAAAAAATAGACCTTCATACGAGATAAAAATGATATTTTTGCAGTGATTTACCGACGAAAACACTGCTCGAATTTCAGTGGTCCGAGTAGATACAACGCACATTTAATGTACGTGCGGCAATGCGGATTGCGAGCTGTGAGTAAATTGTCCGAAATGTCATTTTTTTGTCATTTTACCTAAAGATAAGTTATAAATTGTCTTCATTGGTATCATTTAACACAATTCCATTAAAGATTTTGGTTGGAAAGGGCATTATTAAGTCACAAAGAGCACAAACATATACACATTGGTATCTCTCGATCGATTAATCAGGTCGGGACATCTCGGCCCAGTTTTTCCAGCTGGGCCGAGTAGTCCCGTGGGCCGAGTTAGCCCGACTCCAAAAAATCGATGTCCGATCGTGCGCGCGCGCTGCATCTAAAAAAGTCATAAAAACAATGAGACCTTACTTCACGCACGGTGGTTTACAGTTGATTTATCAAAAAATGCGATCCATCAAAAATAAGGTAGATCTAATATCATAATTTGCAAGGCAAGATATCGTACAATCAGTTCGTACCACTCTTTACTTACAATTTTGAGGATTTCTGATCTCAAAATGAAGATTTCCAGACCCTTATCGATAAGTTGATAATTTTTCGGAACGGACGCAAATAACTGCAAAATTTGCCGATCTTTTGTCAATATTTTCACAATTTCGCAACCAATTCTAAAGAAAATTTCGTTTCTGGGTAATTTTAAGACCCTCTTTCCATTGGTGATATCAGATTTTCGAAATCTTACCGATTTTTTGAGAAAGCAAACTTTGGTCACGCGCGAACTTTGGTCACACCGCCATACAAGATCAACGACATCTCGCCACTGTCACGCAACTTGTCAGCTAAGTGTTTCACGAAGCCGTCTTTGCCAAGATGAGCGACAACTTCCGCGACAAGCGAGTTGTCACTGCTCCGAACCTGTCATATCTTTTTAATTGCTGTAAAGCGCCATCACAAGTCAGTTTGTTGCCATTCCATGGGCCGCGAAATGGACGATTAGTTTCACTTTCATTTTGAGAAAAATATAGATCTAGACAAGTTCGGTACGTAATTCTCTGGGATGCGAAATGCAAATGTACAAAAGTGAGAATACAAATTATACAGAAACTTTAAAAAGCTGAATACGTGTATAAACACTAAATCACAAATCATCAAACTATAACATATAAATAAGAAAGGTAAGAATGTTACACACCGTTTTCCATAGTCGATCCATAGTCTTTTCTTAGGATACCGTCATACCTTTGGGGCCTATGTGCATTATTATTCCCTCTAATTACTTCTTCCAAATTATATTTTCAATATCAAATCAATTATATAACGAGTATTTATGAGACTCTAGAATAAAAACTGGCTGAGAAAAGACATTTTGCCTAAAATTCCTCGTCACAATAAACAAAAAAGTACGTATTGATAAACTATCACATTACGGTATCCTTCAACTAACTTTTGATTCGACTGTCGAAAAAAAAACACTCACCGGTTTTTCTTCAATTTATGAATCTTTACAGAAATATGCAAATTGTTTGATGATGTAAATATGATAATGACACTATTTATTATTTATTTTAGGAGAATTTATATGTATATATTTCTTTTTGAACAATTTTAGCCCCAAAACTTGTTTTGGGTTATTCTTAATAAATCAAATGGATCGTGACAAAGACTGTGTTCTTGAGCTGCTAGTATCGCGATATATCGATATCATGTCTGTCATGGCTTTGTGAAACGGTTTATCCGCTTCATGACATCTCCGTAGGTCCCCGACAAAGATATGACTGTCATGGAGTTGGTTTCGAGAAACGGCCCCCAGTCGTACTTGCCATCCAAGCACCGCTACCACCACTCGTCCGTGCCTAGACCTAGTAGCTGATCGTCTAGCTTCCAACGAAAGTGAGGTGAAACAGTTGATACTGGAAGGGGAAATAAAGAGGATATGGCATGTATGAAGGGGTGACCAAAGTTCGCGGACATTTTAGAACATATTACAAAATGTGATATTCGAACTACAATTTCCCATATTCTACACAAATTTATTGATTTCAATTATAACCAAAGGGACGGCGAAGTTTTTAACTACAGATTAGTTCAACTAGAAAATTTTATCGTCGAAGGATTTCGGAGATATCGCGATCTAAAAATCCGATGTCCGATCGTTCGTGCGCGCTGCATCTAAAAAAGTCATAAAAACAACGAGACCTAACTTCACGCACGGGGGTTTACAGTTGATTTATCAAAAAGTGTGATCCATCAAAAATAAGGTAATATCATAATTTGCAAGGCAAGATATCATACTATCAGTTAGTACCACTGTTTACTTACAATTTTGAGGAAGTCTGCTCTCAAATTGAAGATTTTCAGACCCTTATCGGTAAGTTGATCATTTTTCGGAACGGACGCAAAATATTGCAAAATTTGCCGATCTTTTGTCAATATTTTCACAATTTCGTACCCAATTCCAAAGAAAATTTCACTTCTGGGTAATTTTATGTTCCTCTTTCCATCAGTGATATCAGATTTTCGTAATATTACTGCTTTTTTGAGATAGCGAACTTAGGTCACGCGCGAACTTTGGTCACACCACCATACTAGTTGAATCATTAAGTTTGAGAGAACAAGATAGAGATGAATGAGACTGGGAGATTATGGCTGTGTGTGTCCAGTTAAAACTTGTCAGATGAGTATTATTTTGGAGGACCAACCAAGAAGAACCAAGAAACTTTGTTCAAAGTCAAACTTCAATCAACCAAAGAAATAGTAAACCACCATTCAGTGCAGTACGTAGCGCCTTATTACATCAAACGCCTTGCCATCTTCTCCGGTCCCCCCATAGACTTTGAATACATTTGTATGGCTGTCCAGCTAGACAAACCCTCGGCTCTAGGGTTTTTATACAGCAACCCAATTACTTTTTTGTTTTTTTACTGTCAATATTGTACTAGTCTATGTTAATAATAATTATGTAAAAGTAATTATCTTGATGTTACTGTTTTTATGCCTCCGCCACCGAAGGTGGTGCCGGAGGCATCATGTTTTCGGGTTGTCCGTCCGTACGTCCGTCCCGTTTGACCGTTATCACAATATCTCAAGAACCATTTAAGATTTAAACTTAAGACTCGGGAATAGTATTTATCACCATAGGAAGACGATCTGATTAGATTTTGGAGTACGTAGGTCAAAGGTCACAGGTCACAGAGGTCAACTTATGAAATTCCTTGTATTGAGTTTGTTAGCGCGATATCTCAAGAACCATTTGAGATTTAAACTTCAAACTTAAGGATAGTATGTATCACCATAGGAAGATGATCTGATTAGATTTTGGAGCACGTATGTCAAAGGTCAAGGGTCACAGAGGTCAACTTATGAAATTCCATACATTGAGATTGTTATCATGATATCTCAAGAACCACTGGAGATTTAAACTTCAAACTTAGTGATAGTGTGTATCACTATAGGAAAACAATCTGATTACATTTTGGAGCATGTAGGTCAAAGGTCAAGGGTCATAGAGGTCAACTTATGAAATTCCATACATTGAGATTGTTATCATGATATCTCAAGAACCACTGGAGATGTAAAAACTTCAAACTTAAGGATAGTATGTATCACCATAGGAAGACAATCTGAGTAGATTTTGGAGCACCTAGGTCAAAGGTCAAGGGTCACAGAGGTCAACTTATGAAATTCCATACATTGAGATTGTTATCATAATATCTCAAGAACCACTGGAGATTTAAACTTCAAACATAATGATAGTGTGTATCACCATAGGAAGACAATCTGATTAGATTTTGGAGCACGTAGGTCAAAGGTCAAGGGTCACAGAGGTCAACTTATGAAATTCCATACATTGAGATCGTTATCGCGATATCTCAAGAACCACTGGAGAATTTTCACTTCAAACTTAATGATAGTATGTATCACCATATCATAATATCTCAAGAACCACTGGAGATTTAAACTTCAAACTTAATGATAGTGTGTATCACCATAGGAAGACAATCTGATTAGATTTTGGAGCACGTAGGTCAAAGGTCAAGGGTCACAGAGGTCAACTTATGAAATTCCATACATTGAGATTGTTATCATGATATCTCAAGAACCACTGGAGATTTAAACTCCAAACTTGTTTAAATTGCTCTATGGCGGAGGCATCATTTTCGACTGTGCGCAGTCAAAATTCCATCTAGTTTACTATGGAATTAAATAAATACTGAATACTGTATGCACTTGAGTGACTCATTCAGTGGGTGGCTTAATTTCTACTTCATAATATCCCAAGAAGGATGCAGTGTGATAGATCTGGGACCCGTTTCACAAAGCCTTTTTTCAATGAAAAATGACTAAAATCAGTGACAAATTTGCTGATAACCAATCAAAAGCATGGATTTCAGTAGCTTATAACAAAAAACTGTCATTTGTCACTGATGACAAATTTTGTGAAAAGCCCCTCTGTAGTTATAATCACAGTTCACCATTACAAAACATCACTATCTTTCACTTTAGTCTGAAGAGACAGGATGAGCATGGAAGGAACTGACACGTTGGTGTTTTTCTGCAATGGAGTTAAGGTAGGTTGTTTTTCTAAGGTGTTATTCAACTTTTGAAGAAAAAAAAAAAACAGTCTAGAGAAAGGTGATTCGACAGGAGTCAAAGATACATGTATTGGCAATTGTATGTGTACCAAACTACACCTGTGGTAATGATGAATTCTGTGATATATGGAAGTAGAAATAGAATTGTTTTTAACGAATATTTAACTTTTTACTTGCTAATGGAATTGTCGCTTTTAATGATACCCCCCCCCCCCCCTTTTTTTTTTTTTTTTTTAAAAACATTTTTGATGGAGAGAATGAAGAACAAAAATCCTTTTGTGATTATGCATTGTTACTATTTGTTTGAAACTAGACCGCAGGAGCTTTCCCAACTATGTTGCACAATTTATAAATCCATCGAAATAGAAACTATTGGTCCATGTAGTTTAGACCTGTACAGTGTGTAGCTTGATTATATGGAAGTAATACAGTACCGATGTCAGCTCTATATGCCCAATATGTCTTATGACATTGACTGTTTGTTCTTTTGATGGTATTTATATGTAAAAGACAACCTTGGAAGAAATCTACATTTGTAATCTTGAAACAGCTAGGTTGACATATGGCAATGGAGTCTTGATATAAAAGTACCAGGTACAAAACAAATATACCATCCATAAAACAAGTCATTAAAAAGTGTTAAAAATATCGAAACACATATACATGTAATTTGTTTTAGTTACAACCTAAAGGTGTTATATTGTCTTGTATCAATTAATTATTGTTTGCTAAATATTCATGAAACAAAGGTATGTGTACATATTTGTTCTCTTATTTCTTCCCTCCCCTTCTCTCTCTTTCTCTCTCTCTCTTTCTCTTTGTCTATTTATCTCTCACTTTCCCCATCTCTCTCCATCTCCACCTTCCCCTCTATCTCCCTCACTCCCCTCCTTCCTTTCTCCTTTCCTCCCTCCCTCCCTCCCTCCCTCCATCTCTCCCTCCTGTGTAACAGGTTGAGGAAGATAATGTGGACCCCGAGATGAATCTCTTGGTTTACCTGAGGACAAAATGTATCCTTTCTCAAAGAGTTCCATTTTTGTTCATTCATTTCGGTATATTGAAAGAAAATTCCTTGTAAAAAACAGTCCAAAGATATCGCTTAAGTTAGGTCTTATGATATGATTTGATTTTAACTCGAAAGTCTTGAAATTTATGTGCATATTTTATACTTCCTAGATGAGACCCACTAGTGCTGATTAAACATTTAATGTGAGTTCCCTGCATGTATGTATTGTTTAAGGTGCACCCCTGTTATTTGCAACCAAAAGCCATAAATTGTTTTAAATATTTATTTCATAGAAGCAGTAATTATTGCCTACATAAGTTGTTTATAAAATATTACTGTACCAATGAAAAGTCTTTAACTCTGTCATATCGTCAGTACGCTTGACCGGTACAAAGGCAGCTTGTGGTCAAGGAGGATGTGGAGCTTGTACTGTGATGATATCATCAGCTGACCCTTACACTAAGAAAATCAGGTAAAGATTTCATATTAGATAACGATTAAAGCAAAAGTGTACTTTTGACAGCAAAGAAGAAATTCAAAGCTTTTTTGTAATTGTTCTCATACTGATCCTCATGTATCAATGATCTATATTTTATACATATGCCAGAAATGTTGATGTTCCAGGCTTCATAATTTTTTAGAGAAGAAATCTAGCAAACATTTGTAAGGGCTTACCAGAAATAAATGGCATTTAACTATTTTTTATGATGCTCAAGAAAGAGTCACCACCACCATGGCATCAGGAGAGAGAGAGAGAGTGAGAGAGAGAGAGAGAGAAAGAAAGAAAAGACACAAACGGAGAGACAGACAGACAGAGAAATAAAAGTAACTTATGATTAATTTTTTTCATGAGGGAAAATTCAATCAGTATCTCCCTTTTTAAACTTGCAGTCATTACCAACATATATACTGCATGCATTGAAATGTTTAGTACAACATATTGTTAGCTTTGCATTTTGTTTTTCAGCCATGTAGCAGTAACTGCATGCTTGTTGCCTCTATGTCTGGTACATGGGAGAGCTGTGACTACTGTGGAAGGTGTGGGGGATGTAAGAACTGGGCTACATGCGGTTCAGGTAGGGACGAGAATAAGTATGATACCTGGGGAGTGATTCACAAAGACTAAGGTCGACTCTAAGCTGGACTTAACTATAGCAAGCCATTCATGCACTGGTTGCTCTCACCATTTACTGGCATTGTTCTCTCAAGGGATGTACAATTCATGGTCTCAAATCTACAAAATTTACATTTTTTGATAATTCATTATTGAAGGAAAAATATTTTCTAAAGATCATAATGGTGAGAACAACCAGTGGCATGAATGGCCTGCCATAGTTAAGTCCAACTTAGAGTCAACCTTAGTCTTTGTGAAAAAAAACAGTACCTATATAAAGGCTGATCGATACATACGAACACAAGGAAAATAGTTTGTTTGGCATGCTGTCTAAATCAATGCACATGCGCTTCTATTTGTTCATGTTTCACCAAGAGAACAAATTTATGGAAAACAAATTAGTATAGGCTGTTTGTTTTTCTTAAGCAAGTTTGAATGTATTCAAACATTTATGTTTTTCCTGTTGCATCTGTCAGACTTACATTCTTCTAGGCATTCAGCAGCTTTCTTCTCTTCCAACTTTCTTTTTCTTCTTCTCTCCTTCTGCCAATGCCTTTCTCTTGCTCTTTCTCACTTGCTCTGTATATTTCATCTTTTTTTCTGAAACATTACCCAACTAAAGCTGTTATGAATGTAGTTTACCATTAATGTAACTATCTATGATTATTATTATCTCTTTTTCATAAATTGATCTCTCTAAACTTTAAGCAATGAAAAACAAATTCAGAATGGACAATAAATACTTCATTTCAAAAAATTTACATAATAATAATAATAATAATACAAAATATTTATTAGGCACTTAATACGGGTGTCTCTATTAAAAGCGCACCATAGTCTGACTAAAAAAATATTTACCAAAACTCATAATAAACACACAACTTATACATCTGTTCTTTATTCAATAAATCATGCATATATAATAATTAAAAAAAAGAGTGAGATCAAACATACATAAGGTCAAACATAGAGATAGAGCAACGTCGATCTGGCTCAGTGGCTGCCGGGCTCACGATCAATTGGGCAAAAAAAAATTCTGTTTCGGTTTAATAAAATTTGGAGTGGACTATTAGGCTATTATTATTATTATTATTATTATTATTATAGGATCAAACATAAGATCGAACAAACAAGAAATAAGACGGTGTACACCTTCTTTGACCGACTCACAACTGCAGAATATCATTCATGAATTAAAAAGGTGCGTTTTCAGCAAGGACTTAAATTGGTCAAGAGAATGAATATTATGAAAATGTGCTGGTAATTTATTCCAAAGGATAGGGGCATATACTGAGAAAGCTCGATTGCCATATTATGTAACGGTACAAGGTCCAAGGGTTAACTGCAAAGTTGATGATGATCGAAGCAGTCTTAAAGATCTAGAAGAACGAAAGGATATCAAATCTGAAAGATATTTACTGGCTTGGCCATGGAGAATTTTGTATGTAAGAAGAAAAACTTTAAATATTATACGATGGTGTATGGGAAGCCAATGAAGAGAACGCAATATTGGGGTTATGTGCTCAAATTTTCTTGAGAGAGTAACAAGCCTTGCAGCAGTATTCTGAATTCTTTGAAGTGGAAGTAGGTACGAATGCGGAAGGCCCGAAAAAATTGAATTACAACTACAATTACAATTACATAAATAGTATCTCCCCTCTTCTTCTGAATATATAACTTAGCTTGTGATCAACAAATGCACTCACATTTACATAAACATCTCTCAGACACCCATGCCAAAAGAAACTTTTACTTTACATATACAATCCTTGTGTCTCCAGGAGCGCCTTGCCAAGCACCATGGCACACAGTGTGGGTTCTGCACCCCAGGTATGGTGATGTCAGTGTACGCCCTGCTACGTAACAACCCTAAACCAGGCATGGATGACATCATGACAGCTATAGAAGGTAACCTGTGCCGATGTACAGGCTACAGGCAGATCCTGGATGGCTTCAGGACATTCTGTGGGGTACGTGAACTGAATTCTCTGGACTCTACTTTCTTCTTTAAAGCCCGTCTGCACTAGTTTGGCAAAGAGGGATTAGACCTCCCTCATCAAATCAGCTCTCAATTAACATAAGAAAAAGACGATCATGGGGGAACGACAGGCACCAATTAGGCATTGTTTGCTATATAGAGGGGCAAGTAGCTATAAGTAGTGCAGTGGGGCTTTCAAAGGACCAAACACTATCCCCAACGCTAAACATGAAGCTACATGTAAACCTAACCAAAGACCTAATTGCAACCCTTACCTCAATCAACTCTATATTCTGACAAAATAAAACCCAGAGCAACTGTCATTTAAGCAAATTTCAGGTCAACTTTTTTTCAGAAGCTCAAACCAACGGTACCAACCATAACCAGTATAATCATATCTGCACTAATCGAGGTGAACAAGAAAAGCTGCTTATATAGCCATTAGTTCTTAAACACATAAAGGTACATGTAGATTTTCTGGCTTGTTTGAGAATTCATTTGAATAGTGGGCACTTAATGAGAGACCTGAGTGTATCCTGCGATAAAAGGGAAAACAAAGTCAATTTCATCATCTGCAGCAGGCACATGTGGTCTATTTAACATATGTCCTTAATAACAGATTCATAATGTTTCTTTCTGCATTTGATACGGTTATTTTTATGTCCAACACAATTTCTTTTCTCTTTATTATTTGTGATTTGTTTGTTTGTTCAGGACAACTGTTACTGTGCTGGGAAGGAACAGGAGACACAGACCAAAGAAGGGGCAGACATGAAGGTGAGTAGACCAGTGCCATACTTGACTCTGTCATGGTTGGGTTAGTGTAAGCAAAAAGGAAACAGATGCCTTATTTTCCTCATTCAAAATTCTGTGAGACCATTAAGTTCTGTTCCTTTAATGTGTAATGAAGTAGAGATTGTTGAATAACAGCTATTAAACGTATTAACTAAAGGTTGCCTGTGATAAACAGCAGATCTCTGAATGGTTATTGTCAGTTCTGAGCCAGAAGGGTATTCTGTGTTAAAGTTTATGAATTAAACCCCTTCTGGCAAAAGAGAAAGAGAACCCTGAAAGTAAAGAGTTGAATCAATTTTGTTTGAGAAAAGTGAAATCTTTTTCCACAGAGGGTCTGAAAGTAGTCGATTCTAAAGAACTCTCTCTGTGTAAAGAATTTCTGTCTTTTAGAATCTGTTAGAAGTTCCTTCCATTCGCAATTTAGTTTTAGTATTCTAGGTAATCTGTTCATGTGCTTACTTGTGATTTATTTATGTCCAATTGTAATTAACAGGTGCCTTCACTGACAAGCAAGACTTACAAAGGATTCGACCCCACCCAAGAGCCGATATTCCCACCGGATTTACTGGTAAGGCAACCAAAAGAAACAATTTTATCAAGGATTCCAGTTTCTCTAGCTTGCAACAGTTACTACAGTCATTCTTTTGTAAAAAAATGCATATAATATATGGGGAGGATTACATGTAGGGTTGACTTGTTAGGTTAAGTGTTAGGGACAGGCTAATAGTGTTCGGCCTAGAGTTTTAAAGCCCATCTGCACTAGTTTGGCCAGGAGAGATTATACCTCCCTGCATGGCCACGGACAGGTGGTTATCTCATCAAATCAGCTCTCAATAAACATAAAAAAAAGTGGATCATAAGGGACCAACGGTCACCACTTAGGCATTGTTTACTATATAGAGGGCGCAAGTAGCTGTAAGTAGTGCAGTGCAGTGGGCTTTAAAGTTAGGAAATCGGTTAGGGTGAGATATTGACTGCAGAACATTCTCTCATAGAACCAAGATTCTTTCCTTTGTGGGTGTTATGAAGCTGTTTATAATGTTGTGACTTTGGTTCAAGAGATAATTTTGTATCAATTTTTTTTTCTTCTTCATATTCCCTTATATGCTTTTTTTTATACCAGCTTGATCATGACAATTATACAAGGTCAGTGACATTCAAGAAAGGTCAAACTAAATGGGTTATAGCATCCTCCCTCAATGAGATCATTCAGTTGAAGAGCAAGTATCCTGCGGCTCCCTTCATAGTAGGCAACACCATTATAGGTGAGTAAAAAGAGTATGGCCAGTCCTATGAAGAGTCTGATTGTCCAAAAAAAGATCAAGTCCAACCAAGAGAACGCCAGTCACTTGTTTTGCATTTAAATAGTAACATTTTGTTGACTTGGGAACAACTTAGTTCAATGAAAACTCTACAGGACATGACCCATATGTCTGCAATTGTTAAATTGCTAATTACGGGCATCATGGCTGATATCCATATGTTCTTTTCTGACATATATTTTTTTTTGTGCAAAAATGTAGCAATAAAATGAAAGTATTACTGTTGCCAATTGGATGCAGAAATATTGATTATTTTAGCCCTTTTAAAATATTTCTGCTTTTTGTACTAGGTAACAAAAGGAGAGCAGGGTCAACCTACCCCATGGTCATCTCCCCTGGTCCATTGATTGAAGAATTGACCCAGGTCACGACCTCTGACCTTGGTATTACGATAGGCTGCGGAGTCACGATGACCCAATTGAGTCAGGAACTGAGCAACTTGATGGGAGTCTTACCTGGTAAGTATAAATTCTCTCATGTATTGACAATAGAGTGTTCAAGAGAGGTGTTGTGGTCTAGTGGATAAGTCAC
Source organism: Strongylocentrotus purpuratus (assembly GCF_000002235.5). NCBI lineage: Eukaryota > Metazoa > Echinodermata > Echinoidea > Camarodonta > Strongylocentrotidae > Strongylocentrotus > Strongylocentrotus purpuratus. Next base: position 39,065,544 of record NW_022145605.1, read on the forward strand.
TGGACTATAAATCAAAAGGTACAGGGTTCAATTCCCTGCTATGGTATTAACATCCTTTGGGAAGGCATTTATCTACATTTTCCACACTCAACCCAGATATAGTAAGTGGGTATCTTGTATTCCTTAAATGCAGTGAGCATGAATGCCAGAGATAAAGTCGGGGTAATAATGGCCCAAGTCCTTTAGATAAACATCATAATTGACATACACTAGCTAAACATGTACAGAACAAATTCTTGTCATGAATTTAAGCTCCTGATTTAACAAAGAGACAATTAATGAAGCAATGTCTACAGCCTTTTTTTACAGCTTCAAGGTTATTTCCTTCTTGATAAATCCCAGTCACAAAGAGATGTATGTATTGCTACGGCATACATGCAAGGCCTTTCACTTTACAGGGAACATTCTCTAGGCTTTTGTATCATGGCTCAAACTTCTGCTTGAGATTCATTGAACTGCATATTTTTGCATGACAGTTGATTTTTGTGTTATCTGTTTGTTGAATCATTTCTCTATGAATTTATATTCTCTAATTTTTTCACAGAATATCAAACAAAAACATTTGCAGCTATCGTCAAATTGGTGAAACAGTATGCCAGTCCACAGATCAGGAACATGGCTGTAAGTTCTTTGTTAACATCTCATATAATATCTATATTAAAAGTGCCCAAATAAAAGCACTAGTAGGTGGAGGTGGTGTGGTCTGGCTCTCCTGAAATTGGCAGACGAAAATATGAAACTGATTGTTGCCGTGCTGTGTGTCTGTGTGCCCCTATGGCCTTTGTTGTCAATGCAGGCTCGGTTTCAGGGAAAAACATCCTCTTCATTGGAATAAAACGTTAACTGGAGGCCCTGTTTGTAGGAGAGTCACACCCTATGCATGTTTCAAATACGCTACACCTCTCGCAAAGAGTAGGGTGTAAACCCAGTATTTAGTGCCCCTGCAACACAACTGATAATGTTCATATGGATCTTTGGTATAGGTTGCGTAGCTCTTTGGAGATTAACAGAAGAAAAAAAGAAGAAAAAAGGTGTATATGAAATCAAAAGGATGACCAACTTTATTAATTTTGGTTGCTAAATCATACTGTCATTCCTTTATCCTCATCCTTAAAGGCCCTATCTCACTGAGCAGCGAATGCTTACGAATGTTGAATTTGAATTTCGCCAATTTTTCTGACGATTGTTGGCGAAAATCAGCGACAATTAGCAACATTTGGGCAAATGTTTCTGAAAGTGTTTGCGAAAGGCAGTTGGCGACTATAAGCGACTGTAAGCAAATGTTAGCAACAGTTTTTGCGAAGATTAGCAACTATTTGCCAATCCTTTGCCACTATTTGTGAACGTTTGAGACCTTTTGCGAACTCCTGGTAGTCAATGGGTCGATTTTATAAAGGAACCATATATGGTTACGTGGTCGCTAGCATTGGCGAAACAAAGAGAACTGGCGATAACAAAGTGCGACACCGTCTTACAACCGTTTGCAAGGGCTTACAACTGTTTTGCAAAGGCCTGCAACTGTTTGCGGAAAAATTGTGAACATGTTAAAAAAGAATTGCGACAAGAAAAACCGTTTGCGAACTTTCTTGCAACCTTTTGCAACCTTTGACAAACCCTGGCGAAACCCCAAATTTGCTACGTTCGCAAGCATTCACCGCTCAGTGAGATAGGACTTTTAAATGTTAACTGTTACCGGTAATTGTTTGTACAGAGTCTGGGTGGCACGATTTGGAGATTTTCAAGAAAAGGAGACTTGGTCCCCCTGCTGGTGGTTTGCGGGGCTACTGTGACCCTCATAAAACAAGGAGGTATGATCATGGTATTCTTTCTAATCGTCTTCTAAGAAAAATTACAATGTTACTACAGAAATGTGATAAGTAAAATAATTTGTATGCCTCTGCTACGATCGTACGTCCATACATACGTCTGTACATCCGTTTTCATGATCGCGTTTTATCTCAAGAATCGATTGATGGATTACAGCCAAACTTGGGTCATGTATGTATCTTGCAGGGCTAATGAACTGATTGTTTATAAAATGTCCATAACCATACTAACAAATTAATTCTTCATGTTTATAATTGTTATTAGTTAGTTAGTTAAGTAGATTCAACTCTTTTTTGCAGGTGAAAGAGAGGTGGTCCTGGATGAGAACTTTAGGAAGTCAGCAGAAAATTCCATGACAGAAACAGAGATAGCCAAGCATGTCTTCATACCATACACATCAAAGGTAGGTCGGTTTGACTTTATTTATCTCTTATCTGAGATGATGATGATGATGATGAACAGCATTTGAATGGCGCCATATATCTGTTTCAGATAACATTCAAAGGCGCGAGATGAGGTGATGATCAGAATCATTCTTTAGAGTTTCATGATTTAAACAAATGATTTTTTTTCGCTAGCTCTACTAAAGTTCCTATTTGTTAAGGTATAACATCATCTCAGTGCTTTTGGTGTGATGGTGATGGTGATGATGTTGATGATGATGATAATGGCCTTGATGATGATGATGATGCTGGTGATAATGGTGACAATGATGAGGATTGAGAGAATGATGAAGAAGATTTTAGTGGTGATGATGACGATTCTAATGACTATGATTGTGATGATTGTGAGAATTATGATGATTCTGATTCTGATGACGATGATTGTGATGGTGATGATGGTGATGATTTTCACCCTCCTTCATTTATATATGTAAAGCATTCTTCTCAATATCCCTCTGTGCCTCAGAATAGTGTACTAATTGGAGCGACAGCACATTATAAATGCGTGATAGGCTAGTAAATGATGATGGTGTTGATGGTGAAGATAATAATGAAGATGATGATGATAATGAAGATGATGATGATGATGATGATGATGATGATGATGATGATGATGATGATGAAAATGATGATGATGATGGTGATGATGATGATGATGATGATGAAGATGATGATGATGATGATGATGATGATGATGATGATGATGATGAAGATGATGATGATGATGATGGTGATGATGAAGATGATGATGATGATGGTGATGGTGATGATGATAATGAAGATGATGAAGATGATGATGATGATGAAGATGATGATGATGATGATGATGGTGATGGTGATGATGATGATGAAGATGATGATGATGATGATGATGATGATGATGATGATGAAAATGATGATGATGATGGTGATGATGATGATGATGATGATGAAGATGATGATGATGATGATGATGATGATGATGATGATGATAATAATAATTAATCTCTCTTCGTTTACTTGATCAGCATAAATACTGCTATGCCCACAAGATCAGTCAGAGAAGGAGGAACTGTCTAGCTACAGTCAACAGTTCTTTCTTCTTTGTGATGGATGCTACAGACACCAGCCACGTTTCAAGTCTCACCATCATGTTCGGAGGAGAGAGTCTTGTAGGACCTTTACGGTTCAGAGATAGGTACATTGGATATTCATTGTAAAATGATTTTAAATGATTTTTACTGTAAACCATGCAAATAGGAGGAGGCAAGTTGGCTCAGTCGGTAAAGCGTCTGCCTTTTGAACCAAACATTGTGGGTTTGAATCCAACACAGACGGATGACTGAAGTCTGCCTTGTGTATTAACGTGTCCCGACCTTGTTTTATAGACATATGGTATGTTACAGTGTAAAATTTCAAATATTTGTTTGGAAATTTTTATGAAGTAGTTACCACAGTCAAGACAATCAATATTTTATTAAGAACAGTGCACATATTCCCGTCCTATCTTTCAAGGAGTTATGAAAATGCAAAATTTGCTTTAATTTGAAAAAAAATCTCTAAACATATTGGTCCAAGAATTTGTGTATTAAAGGTAAAGACCAGTATTGGAAACGCCCCAATTTCAAAAAATGAAATGGAGGCTCTTATTACCAATCATGTGAAAGAATATGTTTTGAATATTACATGATGATAAAAATTTTGACCAGAAACCGCCTACTAATTGATATATTTGGTAAATTAGTGTATCTCTCGCCTGTTGAGAGATATGAAATGCATGTGTCGCGCACATGTGTGTAGTCCCATATACATCTTTCTGTGTACAGTGCTTCTAACTTTATGAAGACTTGGCCAAATTTCTTATCATTTTGATGATTCCAGAACCTTGCAGTACATCTATGCTAGATGATCAACCTTTTCTGATCGATTTCACAACGTTTCTTTCACAATGCAATCGCATGACCATATTTGGTCTTTAGCTTTAAATTTTTGATATATTTCCACTCCTTAAAGTGACATCACTTCTTTTCCCATTTCAGGACCCTCGATCAAAGGTTTCTCTGTGACGTTCTGAATTTGATATCTGCAAACATGACCCAGGAAGCGGGTCATAGAGAAGGTGACCTGAACAGTGCAGGGTTCAAAGGTTGCCTAATGGCAACGTGTTTCATCCGAAGCTTTGTCAGCCTCTGTAAGGAAACTGGTAACGCCAAGGTAGGTCTCAGAAATTATAGTTTTGACTTCAAAAACTCTCTTCTTATCCCTTTATTTCATGCCTTGTTGGGTCTTTTCAAGCCTTTTTTGTTTGCTTCTTACAAACATGTATATATTAATTACTGCTTATTACTTTTTCAAGCTTTATATGTGAATGTTTTTGTCTAATTCCACCAAGTCATTTTTTTTTTCAATTCAAAGTTACCCATGGTAAATACATACTTTTTTTGGAACTTAGAGATTAACATACAAGTTAATCATAACGTGTGTTTACTTGAGTCTCCATAGACTGATGTAATATTGTTGATATGATAGTGATTGGCATCTGTTACATCTTACAATCAAAACGTGTTCCTTTGTCTTTGCTCTTCTGTTATTTGGGCGTGAAGCGTTTAATTTTTGTGTGGACCTTGTAGCTGCTTAGCCTATTATGCTAAACAAGTTATCCAATACAGTCTACTATATTACACCACTACTCACTATGAACATGACTGACAAAGAAAGCGGACAAAATATACAGCTCCTCTCGTAGACAAAGGAACATCCCTTCACTGCTATTATGTAAAAAGTGAATATGCATGTGACACCTTTCCTACACATTTTTACATAATAGCAGTGAAGGGATGTTCCTTTGTCTACCTGAGGAACTGCATATTTTGTCCGCTTTCTTTGTCAGTCATATTCATAGTGACTACTTGTTCAAATTATATTCTTTTCGACTTATAGTGGCTAGAAAATTATTCTTTTGTGAAGTTGATCATCACATACTTCAAATCCTCTACACTGAGATAAAAGGGAGCTAGTACATTTATTTTATTTGTTTTCTCTCTTTCTCTCTCCAGATTCTAGAAGAGACCACTGCTCTGGGTGTTCCTCTGACTGATGCTAGTCTCCTTACCAGCCTGTCTGATGGGACATTCACCAGTGCTCAGGTCTTTCAGGTGAATGACACACAACAATTTTAATAAAGACTAACACCAACATTGGCAACATGGTCACAAGTGATTCATCACTTCTGGCATACAGTCCTAATGGTTTTGGAAGAGTGGAAAACAAGTTCATTGTGACATTTATTGTTTTGAATCCAAAGTCAACAAAATTATTCTACCTGAAGTGATTATTTTATAGCTTTCAAGATAAAGACCAGTTCTGGTCTTGCGATTGCATTGTGAAAGAAACGTTGTGGAATCAATCAGAAAAGGTTGGAATTTGGCCCAGTCTTGGTAAGTTACAAGCACTGCACACTGAAAGATGCATATAGGACTATACGCGACACATGTGCGATATCTATCCGATCCTGATACATAAAATAATTTACCACATATATCAACTAATAGGTGGTTTCCCGACAAAATTTGTATCATCAGGTATTATTCAAAACATATTCCGTCTCATGATTGGTAATAAGAGCTTTCATTTTATTTTTTGAGAGGGGGGCGTTTCCAAAACCGGTCTATAGCTTTAATATAGCATTATCCGGTTGTTTGATCATATTGTGGATTACGCTTATATTTCAGCCTCCACCCGAGAGTCAACCTGATATTGACCCTATAGGGCGCCCTCTGGTTCACCTGTCGGCCTTTGAGCAGTGCTCCGGAGAGGCGGTCTACACAGATGATATCCCTCCAGTAGATGGTAATACTTCATCAATGTTTACCTTTATACCATCAAGCCCCACTGCACTACTTATAGCTACTTGTGCCCACTATAAAGCAAACAATGCCTAATTGGTGACCATTGTTCCTCATGGTCCCCTTTTTCTTATGTTAATTGAGAGGTGATTCGATGAGGTAACCACCTGTCAGTGACCATGCAGGGAGGTCTAATCCCTCCTGACCATACTAGTGCAAAGGGGCTTTAAAGCTGAGTAGATTAAACAAAATGCAATCAATGGTTGTTTTTATAGCATTTACGTTTGCTAGATGATGAAAAAAATACTTTTAAATCTCTAATTTGGGAATACATATTGGGAAATGCAGCCTTCAAGTTAAGAAGTTTATCCTGTAAAATTAGCATGACTTATGCTTGGGATGAGTTAAAACATGCAAGGGTACCTCGTTATTGTAAATTCAATTAGAGTGAGGATTAAGATTATTTCACCATTTTCTTTGCACAGGTGAGCTGTCACTCGCTCCAGTATTGAGCAGTCGGCCTCATGCTAAGATTATGTAAGTGAACAACAAGATTTATCCTTTTCTCTGTTTTTTGCTTTATAATCACTATAAATTCAGCAACTTTATGAATAACTTCTGTGAATTGTTAATGAATGCCATTCTTACCCCCCCCCCCTCAAAAAAAAAATGCAAAGAGCAAACATTTAGTGTTGTGTCAATGTGGATTTAATCATTTTGCAGCATGAAACTTTTGTAAACCGGTGTGTTGGCTCAGTCAGAAGAGCGTCCGCCTCACAACCGGGAGGTCATGGGGTTCGAACCCCGGCCGATTCATACCAAAAGACGTTAAAAGACGGGAGTTGCTGCTACCTTGTTTGGCGTTCAACAATAATGGATAGAGCAACGGCGATCTGGCGCTGCTCAGTGGCTGCCGGGCTCACGATCAATTGGGCAAAAAGAATTTCCATTTTCGCTTTAACTTAATAAAATTTGGAGAGGACTTTAAAAGATTATTATTATTATTATTATAAATCTAAATCCTTCTCAAAATTTCAAAGAGTTTCTGGTTTTACAGTAACGCATGGGTAAGCATATGAACAACTGTAAAATGGTGGCTGGCTGGAATGCTCCTCATGGAGTGGAGATTGTGCTTTTTTAGTTTGGAATCATTATTGAATCCAATAACCATATAAAATGCTTTAATCGGTTAGTTATTGAAAAACTACAATTTAAATATTGTTATTCATTATTTTGTACTTGTTTTTGTTGTTAATGTTGTTATAATTAATGTTTGTTGTTGTTACAAATGCTAGATCATTTCATTTTATTTACATGATGAAAAAAAAGGAACATTAATGAGCTACCTGATGATACTTCTTGTCGTGTTGTGCGTGTTTAGATCCATTGATCCGTCGGAGGCCTTAGCTCTGAGAGGGGTCGTCCGGTTTGTATCTCACTCAGATGTACCAGGAACCAATGGACAAATACTGAATCCTAAGGAGGAAGTGATTTTCTCTACATTAGTAAGTAATCAGGTTCAGAGTTTTACAGTACATTTTGTTTCAGAACTAAAAAATCATTATAAAGTGTTTTGATTGGTTTTTTGTTATTAAATGGAATGCACTAAAAACCTTTTAATTATGATGATTATTGTTGTTGATGTTTTGTTATGTGTTTATTGTCAATGTTTTGTCATGTCATTATTATCAAGTGTTTCAAAGATGATATAGTCCCTTTTGTTGAAATTGGTCAGAATGAAAAAAGAAATCCTCATTCTAAATTCTTATTTGTACTACCGATAATTTTTCTCTCATTCCTTTTACTCTTATATACAACTATTAAAGTTAATGCAAAATATCTGTCAATTACTTATAGAATTCATGTCCACCTGTTTGGACATTAAACATATCTTTATATATATTCATATCTTAGCTCATCAATGGGAGAAGAGTTATTGAGCTGTAGATTATAAGCATGGATGTTTCTCATATTTCTTTCTTGTTCATTTTTCAAACGGTTGTATTCCTTTGCTATATACTCACCTTTTGAAATACTATTGTTTGTTGTACTTCCTTTGTTCTCTCTTTGTTTATTTTAGGTCGAGGCTGTTGGACAGCCTGTGGGTGGTATTGTTGCTAAAGACAGACAGACTGCGCTGAAGGCTGCTAAGCTCGTCAAAGTTCATTATGAAGATATACAACCTGCTCTTATGACCATACAGGTACATTATCACATTGATGAGAATTCTTACTGAGAAATGATGGTACTAATAATCATATTGATGATTATGACTGTTATACCTGACTGCTAAGAGAGCATGTATATACAACCAGGGGACGGACAGCTTAGAGGGACTTGGTAATAAGGAGTAACGCCTTCCCATAGGGCAAGAGCGCATTGATTTGGTTTCGAACCCGGGATGTCCCGGTTACAAGACCACTGCTCTAGTAGTAGTGGTGGTTATTTTACCTGACTGCTAAGAAAGCATAAATACTTGTAAACAAACAATCAGGGGACTGACGGCTTTATGTCCTCTCAGAGGGACTTGGTAATGAGGATTAATGCCTTACCAAAGGGCACAAGCGCATTGCTTTGGTTTCGAACCCGAGACCTCTCGGTTATGAGACCACTGCTCTACCACTGAGCCATCTTGCCTCCTGTTACTCCTGTAGGGTTCCCAACTATTCTGGAAATCTGTTGAAGCTTTGAAAATGAATTCCTTTTTTTTCCAGTCAATGAAAAGTTCGGGAATTTAAGAAAAAAACACTCAAACCAGGAAAAATTTTGGTAATTAAAAAAAAAGGTCCCTTTTAAAAAAAAAATTTTGTGTCAAAATACGATATCTACTCGATGGTGCTATGGTAGTCTGTAAGCTTCTAAAATACCTCCTTTAATCATCATAGAATTCTAAAAGTCCTCCAATGAAACAAATGAGTGGAAAATCAGTGAATTTTGTTTTCATGCTTTAGATATCAAATGTTTTTATACAAAGATGGAATCGAATATAAGTGAATCGGAGGGAAAAAAAAGGAATGTGCATACATTGTATAATTGCAAGCCTGAATCTGATGACTGGGATAATGAAATTGGTAAAGCGCTTAGACCTATCATTGATGTATTAAGCGCTATATAAACCCAGAACCTTTTTTTCAGCATGCCATCACTCATAACTCCTACCTGGAGCCCGAGCCAAGGGTTCTGACGAGGGGAGATGCAGACACAGCCCTCAGAGAAGCACCCCGCAGCCTAGAAGGGGAGTTTAGCATCGGGGGACAGGATCACTTCTACATGGAGCCACGAGCCTGCATCGCTAAGCCGCTAGAACGGGATGGAATGGAGCTGACGCTGACGACCCAGGCTCCTAATAACGTACAGGTAAGACGCTGCAAAGGCCCAAATTTACAGTCTTTGTAAACCAGTTCGCTGATCTCACATTCTCATTCATATTGTCCAGAAACCTCGCGAGTCTTCTCATGCTATAATATATCCCAAGTTGGCCACCCAATATTAAAATGTGCATCTTCTTTTCTATCTTCATATATCAATTGAAATCCAATTACCACATACAGTACATCTGTGAATCTTGATGTACACCACCTTTTTCTTTTTTCTTTTTTTCTTTTTTTTTCTCTCTCTTTTTTCCCTTTTACCAATATTTTTTCCGCCATATTTGTATTATGGTGTATCCATTGAGGATAGTCATGCTATCAAGCTTTGCTTACTTTGTCAACCCTCCTGTTTGATGTTTTCGATTAGTTACAACCGGCCTTACTTTATTCTACATATATTCTTTTCTCATGTGTAAAATTTGCGATGTTTTGTTTGTTATATATTTGTAAAAGTACAAAAGAAAAAGAAAATCAAACAGAAATCAATCAATCAATCAAATCAAATCTAGGAAAATTTGATGACAGATTGGGGTTGTATGACACATGCTCCAATGACGATTGTTCTTCAACTATTTTCATACTCCAAGCCAATCTCTAACTTCAACCTTGTACCAAACACTATATACCTTAACCTTTAAACCTTTCTTGAAACCCACTTTCAACCCCAAAAGCTTGATCAGATATGAAGCAGCAAAACTGCTTTGTTTGTTTCATGACGTGAAGTGTAACACGCTTCGCATTTCTGTATCTTACAACAGAGAGCTCAGTGAATTATACAAGACACTTGTTGTGCACAGTTGCCATTCATTTTACACATAAACAAAAACTATGGCAGCTTTTTTGGTAATACAAAGTTTTGGTATGGTGTCATGAATTTGATTGGTTAATACGAAAATATTGGAAACATATATGCGATTTTACAATATGCAATGATCGCTGTCCTGGTTGAAATCGAGTCTAAAGTGATGAAATTGTAAATAATAAACTCTTTATGTTGTATAGCTCCCTCTGAAGACTGATATTACTTTAGCTTTAAAACAATGTTTCTTGACTACAATCGTTTGGTAATTATATATCAGAACTGCATATTCTGATATTTTTCGTGGTCACAGCTACCATGGAATGGCCTTAGGCGCTTTTTGAAATATTTGAAATTTACCGAGAGCACCAGTAATTTTGATTATTCAATTTCTCGAAAGCAGAAGTATTTTAGGGGCTAAATTCTCTAGTGCTTATGAGACATCCACAGGGGCATCCAAATAAATCAAAATTTTTACGGAATTACTATCCATCCAATTTTCAAAATTGTCCAAACATAATGATATGCATTTTTGTCTCATCATTTTGCGTCCTTTTTTTTCCCAAACTGTGTGGTTTGATGTTTCTTTTCCTGTTTGGCCTTTCTCCAAGCTTTCCAGTCTTCAGCATCCCCCTTCAGATAAGAGAAATAGAAATCTATTTGGTGTTTTGTTCTTCAGATGGATGTCGCTCACTGTCTGGGGATAGATGCAAATAAAGTGGTGTGTAAATTAAAGCGCCTTGGTGGAGCCTTTGGCGGAAAGGATACCAGACATCAATTCGCCATGATTACCGCTGTAGCAGCTTACAAGTAAGAAACACAAAATAGCTCGATGGAATATTTCATGTTGTAAATTTGGCTTGAAAACAATTGATGAGAAAGAGGGGAAATACAAATTTTGAAGGATGTGGGACACATCAAACATCATCCCAATGTAATATCAGGATGTACGTGTCCCTTCTCTTTTCACCACTGACTTGTGCTCTGTTATTGGGCAGATTTTCAAGCATCTACATATAGGATGACTAATATTGATTCACACTTTAATTTAAAGCATCTGATTTCTTATTTGATATTACTCATGTCTTTGATCCAATAAAAAAGATCCTTCAGCCACCGGATATTTATCTTTGCAGTTGCAATGTACTTTAAATAATATTCAGCTTTTATATAGCGCTTAATACAAATGTCTCTAAGCGCTTTACAAATATAACCTTACCCCAGTCATTGGATTCAAATCTTGCCCGCACAAACACTGTGTGCACAATCTCCACTCCCTGGGGAGCATTCCAGCCAGGTATTACATGACGCTCAAAAACTGTTTGACCAACGATGAGGGTCGCGTCCTACCGGGTACCCATTTTAACACCTGGGTGGAGAGTAGCAAGTGCAGGTTAATATCTTGCCAAAGGATATTAGTGACGTGTCGGGATTCGAACTCTCGACCTTCGCATCTCCAGTCAAGCGCCTTAAACCACTCGGCCACGTCACTTTCCGTTTGAATAACCCACTGTATATTTCCAGGGTCCGCAAGCCTGTTAGACTGTGCTTATCAAGATCCGATGACACCATCATGAGAGGGTTCAGGAGTCCCTTCCTGGCCAAGTATCGCGTCGGCTTTGATGATCAGGGAAGAATCCAGGCTTTAGATGTTACGCTCTATTGTGATAGTGGATGGAGCACTGACCTTTCACCTTTCGTGAGTATATCTCTCCCTCAGTCAATTACAGTCAAACCTGCTTGAGTTGAAGCCTTATCAGCAACCACCTGTATAGAAAGACCACATGCCTCTATGTGACTGCAGAGCTTTCAGGAGGAACTTTTAATACTGATGGGGCCATACCCTCTGTACAAATCAATTCAATTTTGAATTTATTTCTACATCTCCATTTTACAAAACTTGTATAAAGCATGGAAAAAATATTTTGAAACAATAACGTGGTACAAGCAAATATACAAAAAAGAAAAGTTTATTCTTTTTATTTTACTTAATTGCAACATGAATTCAAGTAACCTGTACATAAAGACCACTTGCCTATAAAGACCACTTTCTCTGTCTGCCTTGGGTAGTCTGTATACAGGTTTCACTCTGAATGATTTTCATTTCTTGTTAAAATGTTTATTTACGGTATATACATGTGCGTTATTTTAATGTGATACCCTACCCATGATCTGCAATTCTTTACACGATTTGACAAAACATAGACCATGCATTTCCACTTTGCCCATAAAATTAGTGGCAGTTCAGGCCTTCATTTATGAATGTTTATTATACCTTACCGTAATTGTTATATGCTATTTCTCCTTTTCTTTCCAAGATGATGTCATAGATTATTTATGACTCTGCACACATCATTGGTCTAGCAGAATAAGCATTAAAAGCTCAGGTATGCCTGAAGAAAATGTCTTCTTTTATCTGTTTGCATTTTCTCACCTTTGCATTTTGTTCATGTACACACTTTAGATTCTTGGACGAGCCATGCTTCATTTTGACAGCGCGTATTCGCTGCAGCACAGTCGAATCACTGGATATCTGTGCAAGACTAACAATCCATCGAACACATCTATGAGAGGCTTTGGTCTACCTCAGGGGATGGCCACCATGGAACATATTTTATCACAAGTGGGACTAGCATGTGGCATTCCTCAACGACAGGTATCTACATCGTTATTCAAAACCTTGTTATTTTTTTTCATTCACAGAAATGCCATTTTTTCTGCAATGTTTTGTCTAAAATGGAGCACATTCTCCTTATTTGTGGCCATTTTTAAATCACCTTTTTTATTAGAAACGTTCATCCAGGTTTATATCATCAAATTATATTATTAAGCAAAATGTCCCATTAGTAATTGTATTTGAATGAAAAATGTATAAAATTCATATTTTTAACAATGAAGTGGACAGTTCCACATTCCTTCTTTTTTTTTTTTAGATGAATAGAGATTAGATAATGTCATGGTTAAATCTCTTCTTGATTGTACATGTAAGCAGGGCTTTATGCTAGTTGTAAGGGGTCTAGATTAAAATTATGAAGGTTTGTATGCATAAGTCCCATGTAAATGTTTTTTGTTTTAATTTTGCGAACATGAAATAAGAATTTAGTGGCCCATGTGTCCCGAGCACGTGTTTATTCGAAGCCTCTTTTCGGTTCAGGTTCTTGAGATCAACTTGAAGAGTGATGGAGAAGCCATGTACGAAGGCCAGACTCCACTCAACATGGTGGTCATTAGGAAATGTTGGCAGACGTGTCTTGAACAGAGCAGATATGAGGAGAGACTGCAAGAGATTGAGAGGTTTAATGAGTAAGTTATACTCCTTGGAGCTTTAAAGGGATTGGGTAACTTTGTCTCAGATTCTGAAACAAAATTCTGAATTTAGCTCATGCTGCAAAGATAATTATAAACCTTCAGGTCAGTCAGGAACCCCATGACTTTTACAAGTCGATCGCCTGTCTGATTATCACGATATTTATGATTGGAAATCAACATTTCAAAATTTGTTTTCCTTACGGTTTTTATAGCACTACAGTCTATTGGGGAAAAATAGAATGGTAAAACCAGTCACTCAAAGATTTGTACTTTTTTGAGGCACTTTATGATGATTTTGAAGCACAATTTTTTTAGAGCTTCAATATTACACCATGTCACAGACACTGATAACATGTACATGTAGGGCCATGCATCTCAGATTTTACATTGTAAAACGATGCCTTTAATACAGGGAATTATACATATTAAAGGAACATCTTCATCTTCATCATCATCATCATCATCATCATCATCATGTGACGTGCGCAGCTGAAATGGAGTGCACTCTTTGATGCCACTTGCTCTTTTAGATCATGCACCTTGTACGAAACAAATAAGCCTTAACTATTTTATTTGATTATTATGAGAATTGTATCTTAAACATTCAGACTCAAATCAGTGATCTATAATCTTGGCCCAGCTGTTTCATAAAACTTGTTAACAATAACAAATGCTAAAATTCATTGACAAATTAGCTCTCAACCAATCAGATGCCACAGTTTCACTAGCTTATAACAGTTATTGTAACTTGTTTAAAGGTAATACAAAGTTTTGGTATGGGGTCATGAATTTGGTTCAAATGAACATATTGGAAGCATATACGATCCTACAATATTCAGTGATCGGTGTCGCGGTCGAAATCGACTCTAAAGTTATGAAATTGTAAATAATAAACACTTTATGTTGAATAGCTCCCTCTCAAGGTCAAGATATAAATTAAACTATAAAACAATGTTTATTGACTAAAATCGACCGATTAGCTATTCTCGTTCGGAAATTATATACCACAACTACATACTCTGAAACTTTCATGGTCGCAGCTACCATTGTACGGCCATAGGAGCTATTTGAAATTTATCCAAATTTACCGGGAGCACCGGTAAATCTTTATATTCAATTTTTCTCGAAAGCAGAAGTGTTTTAGGGGCTAAAATTTCTGGTGTTTTTAATAAACCCACAGGGGCATCCAAATAAGTCAAAATTGTAAAGAATCACTATCCACCCATTTTTCAAAATTTCCCAAAACTTTGCAATACCTTTAATATTGATAATAAGTTTTATGAAACAGGGCTCTGTAACACAATAAATATTGCATGTTTGGACAGACGGTGATATTTTTGTTTGTTTGTTTGTTACAGGTATAGACCGGTAGTGGTAAAATTGCGGTGCAAGGGTTTTGGGTTAAAAATATCCATTCAATATTGTTTAAATATTGCCTTCAGAGGTTTACAGTGTAGATGGCAATACTTCAACTTAAATTTGAAAACAAATAGAAATATATGCCAAAATGTTCAACGTTGAATTGCATTCACGATATCTATCCAAGCCTGATCGATATGATAATTTACCAAATATATCAATTAGAAGGCGGTTGGTATAATCACGTTTTAGTCAAAACATATTCTTTCACATAATTGGTAATAAGAGCTTCCATATAAATTTTTGAGAGGGGGGCGTTTCCAAAACTGGTCTATACCTTTAAGTTTGTGGTTTGAGTACTTTCAACAGAGATGAACAGTCCTGATGAAAGGAATCAATTTGTTTCCATCCTTGTGTATATTAAGTTTCTAATTTTCTTCTTTTCTTGTGTAGGAGCAATCGTTGGAAGAAGCAGGGTATAGCAATCACCCCCATGATATATGGAACTGGCTTCTATGATTGGACCCCTATGAACCAGGTGTGTTGTATTCTCTATTTTCATTCATGACTGGATTAATGTGACGTTTGATCCAATTTATTTCAGATTAATTCAATATTACAGTCTTGTTAAGTTTTCCTCACTTTTTACGGTGTTCTTGTTAATATGTTTGATCCCTAGCACAGCACTAACTGTTTCCAGGACAACATTTATCTATACCTGTGTTTAAAAAAAGGTTGTCATAGAACTAAGCAAGACTGGAAATGGGTCATTTTGCCATTGCACAATGCCATCCTACCGTCCATTGGTGCCTATTGTTTAGTGCAAAACTGCATGTGTGGCAAGCAAGTGACTGTGTAGAGAGGCAAAAAAAGTAAACTCAGTAGAAACCAGGGGGTGTTTCACAAAGAAAGTTGGACTTAACAGTTATGGAAAGCCGTTAGCATCTATAACAATATTTTGTAAAAGTTATTTTAAAAGGCCTAAAATGTTGATCATTCACATTTTCAATTATCAAGGAGATTTAATGTTCTTGATGTAGAATTTATAAAGAGTTTAAAATACTTAAATTTTTGCTTTTGAATATATTTCATTTTAGGGATACAAATGGCTTTCCATAATTTTTAAGTCCAACTTAGAGATAAGTTCAACTTAGGATCTTTGTGAAAAAACCCCCAAACCTCTAATCAATGCTCTCCATTCTACCACCAGGGAGCAGCTCTCGTACACATCTATACCGATGGCTCTGTTCTTGTTCATCATGGTGGGGTCGAAATGGGGCAGGGTCTACACACCAAGATCATACAGGTAAGGCGGCGCGATAGCTCAGTTGGTAGAGTCGTGGTCTCGTAATCTGGCGACCCGGGTTCGAAACCAAGGCGATGCGCTAGTGCCCTTTGGTAAGGCATTAATCCTCATTACCAGGTCTCTCGGAGAGGACCTAAAGACGTTGGCCGTCTGGTTGCTTACTAACAAGCATTTATGCTTTCTTAGCAGTCAGGTAAAATAATCACCACTACACACTAAACAGTGCTGGCATATCTTGGTGATCTAACATTTGCTCCTGTGACAATCACTCTGGGTTTTACATGTATTTTGTTAAAGGTTTAGGGTTAGGATTAGGGTTGCAATTGGGTTTTAGGTAAGGATAAGGTTCAAGTTCAGAATTTGAGTAGTATCGGAAATTAATACTTTGCTTTGACACCTTGTTGAAAGTGTCAAAACCCAAAGTAGAACAAATTAAATAGTACTATGTTAGTGTTGAATTTCATTTCTTTTATTTATCCTTGTTTGGTGTTCTTTAAAAAAAAAATTCCCTCCATTCCTCTATTAAATAAGGTTCCTATTAAAGATAAATACTGTATTTGCTGGCAATAAGACATCACCCCCAACTTTGACATTTCGTAGAGGGAAAGGAAAAAAAAATCAAATGGACCAAACAAAATAATCATAATTTTCTTGTAGAACACTATTTTTTCTACAAACTGATACCAAATTCATCAATATTCTTATAAATTTACAGGAAGTTCACCTAAAAAAAGATCGTAATTTAGCAAATCTTCATCGATTTTTAAGCTAGTACTGTATCGCAGGCAGATTTGGTATCCTACATATACCCCTAACACGATGTGCAGTGTAATACAAAATTGTGACTTTGGCTGGATGCGCAGTTGAGTTGCGCAGCAGCTAGCTCCATAACGGTCTCTTCTTTTACTTTTTAGCGATGCAATAGCACAAACTAAGATCTAGATCTACCGGTAGACTTTGTTAGAAATATAAATTATGCAGTTTATTTTTGTCTTCATGTCAACAATGCAACACAAAATTGTCGGCAAGTTATTCTAGAAATGTCCTGTACCATTGTATATCCATTGTAGTCCCATATGTCCGAATGGACGTGCTGTTTTGACCGCTGAATTTTTAGTTGTTGCGCAAAGGCCGCACCAAGGCTTTTGATATTTTCTCTTCAGAAAATACTGCAGCCTTTACGCCAGCAAATACGGTATTTCACTAAGGCTACCGCATGATGTTTTTTTTTTTTTTTTTTCTTCGATTGTGAATTCTGTCTTAACTTTGAAACCTACAGTATAACAATAAATATTTACTTAGATTATTAAAATTTGATTTCTTCATTACAATCTTAATAGTTTTGCTGCAGTTTACAGCTTGATTTGTAATTAATGTGTACATGCAGTGCTCCCAATCATACTTTACCCCATCAAACCTTTAATACCGAATTTCTGATCGTTTTTGTATTTATATCAGATTGCGAGTAGGGTTCTTGGTCTACCAGTGGAGAAGATACATACCACGGATACCTCAACAGATCGTGTCCCTAACACCACTTCCTCGGCTGGTAGTATATGTACAGAGCTCTGTGGAGGGGCTGTAAAGGTGAACAGTTCTTACTACATGTAATTGGCAAGTTGCATGGCTCAGTCGGTAAAGCGTCTGCCTGTCGAACCAAAGATCTCAGGTTTGAATCCCACCCAGGCGGATGACTGAAGCCTGCGTTGTGTGTTAACGTGCCCCTCCCCTTGTTTCATAGACGCAGGCTATAGTGAAAACACTCCGTCCCTCAGATAAGATGTTAAATAGAGGCCCAATGTACTTGAGAGTCACCACCCTTGCACGTTATGAACCCACTGCACTATTCATATAAGAGTAGGGGGAAACCCCGGTGTAGTGGTCCACCTGCACGCCCCAATCAGGCCGAGTATATACAGCATCTGCAAGAATCTTCAGTATTGAAGGAGGCAGATTATCTTGAAGAAATAAAATTAAATCATGAAAACCAGGTACAAAAATGGAAAGAGTAGTTGGAACAGAATAGCAAAATCCTATTATATATTTATTTATCTTTTAGACTTAGACCACAAAAGCCATCGGTTTACATGTAGGAGAGGAGGAAGCCAAAATATCTTTTATTTGTTACGTCAATATTCAATGCTCTTTCTATGTTAATTCAATGTCAGTCTTCATGCAATGTTCATTCAAAGTACATTCAATGTTCATTCATTGTTCATTCAATGTCCATTCAATGTTCATTTATTGTTCATTCAGTGTTCATCCAACGTCACCCAATAGTTATTCAATGTCCTTTCAATATGATCCTACAGAATGCTTGTGAAACCCTACTGGATCGGTTGAAGCCCTTCAAGGATGCCAATTCATCGGGGAGCTGGGAGCAATGGGTAGGTCTTTCACTTCTTCTAATCATGTCAGATTTGGTTTATAGCGAGTTGACTCGATAGATCTATATGACCAACCTATTCACCTTTGTGAATATTTCCTTTACCTTTCCCTGAAAAGCTGCTTGGGAAAGAACTTTCTTCTAAACGAAAGCATATCATTCTTTCATACTAGTCTGTACTTTCCAAGCGCATCCAGATTTTTACATAGATGTAAAAATATCAGTCATTAGTCTTTGCTTGTTAGGAAATTTCATATGTGTTCTCCAGATGTGAAGGTGGCTTTGTTTAGGGCATACTGTACACCTCTGTACACTGTGCATCTGTGGTGTAATTTTAAAAGAGCAGTTTGTACAGGCTTACTGTTGCCTATAATGATGCCATGAGAATGCTTCTTAGGGTACCTAGATACTTTAGTGCTAGTCAAATGTTTGCTGAGTTGAATGTTCCAGCCTGTTCGGCTGTATTACGAAATCTTATGTATAAGTTCATCCAGAGAGTGGATGTGTCTGAGAATGGTATTTTAAAGATGTTAGTGAACCCCTCGTATAGTTGTCTTAGGGTACACATCGGGCCTCTGGAGATTTTGGCTGAATAGCCTGCTGACACATGGCAATTGATCATTATGTTCCTGTTACCAAGGATTCCAGTATCCTTGTTTGTTTGTTTTTTATAATAGTTATTTATTATTAGTTTATCGTTCTGGTTAGTTGAACGGAGATGGATTGTTACAAGATACAACTTCAATAGATTGTTATTGATTGTTATACATGTACTTATTTTAATCTTACAGTTACAGGTACAGCTTAGAGTTAGATTGTTATGCTGTTATCAACCTTACATACATGTATGCAGGTTACATGTTACTCTTAGAGTTTAGATTGTTTGTACGTAGGCCTAGTAAAGTTTAGTTAGACTCTTTGTAAGATTTGTTGTTATTATATTCATCATGTTTATACTCCCTATATATCTATGTAACATATGTTTTATGGACCTCTGCCTTGTGTAGATGAGTCTGAAATAAAGTTCTGAATTGAATTGAATTGAATTACATGTATTTAATTCAAATACATGTACATGTAGCATATACATGCACAGTAGCAAATCTTACTCTGTTAAGCTCTAAGTTGAAGCATAGCTGAAGATGAATTTGCATTTGTCTTGTTATTTCTTATTTTTGTCTCTCCTCTTTCTGTAGCTTCCTTCCTGAAACAATCACTTATGATTTTCCTTTATTTCTCATTCAGATATTTGCTGCTTATTGTGCCAAGGTTAGCCTATCGGCTACAGGTTTCCACAAGTGAGTAACTAATTGTCTCCTAAATTTCCTCTTGAT
The DNA here is from genome assembly GCF_000002235.5 of Strongylocentrotus purpuratus. NCBI lineage: Eukaryota > Metazoa > Echinodermata > Echinoidea > Camarodonta > Strongylocentrotidae > Strongylocentrotus > Strongylocentrotus purpuratus. Next base: position 39,085,502 of record NW_022145605.1, read on the forward strand.
AAGAGTTGTTTATATCCACTCTGACATGAAGCTAGTTTAAATACCACTACTTCTACTAATAATAAAAATGCCACTCCTGGCGCTCTATCATTATTACCCTGGCTGTAGTACAGCTGCCATTGAACGCTCAAACATTTTAAGGATTCAATTCCTGCCAGGTACAGCCAGGTCAAGTTTGACAAATGTACATTAATGTCTTTCCAAAGGACATTAGGGCTGCAATAGTTTTGAATGATAGCAGAAAAACAGTGAAATATATATGTGAATATTTGATAAATTGTGATAAGAGGATAGAAAGACCTAAGTTCTGAAATATGAGATCTTGCAGAGATCAAACACAAATTGGCAACACAATGATCATTTCTGTTGAAAGCCTAAAGGGCATTACATTTGTGTAGCATATGATTGAATGCTCTTCCAACTCTCAATATTTTTAATTCATGAAATCTAATATAAGTACTAAAGGCTTTGAATTGATTCAAGAGAGTAAAAGATGTGAGACATGCCTGGGGGGTGTTTCACAAAGATCCTAAGTTGAACTTATCTCTAAGTATTATGGAAAGCCGTTAGCATCCTTGAAAATATTTTGCAAAATTTACTTTAAAAGGCATAAAATGTTGATTCAAATCATTCATATTTTCTATTATCATGGGAGATTTCATGTTCTTGATGTGGAATTTATGAAAAGTCTAAAATACTTGATTTTTTTATTTTGAATACATTTCATTATAAGGCTACAAATGGCTCTCCATAATATTTAAGTCCAACTTAGAGTTAAGTTCGACTTAAAAACTTTGTGAAACACCCCCCAGGTTTCTTTTATTTAGCATTGATGTCTTGCTTTTTTTCTCGAATATTTGTGACTTTGTTCAAACTGCAACATTGTAAAGATGTAATTCTATGCCAGGGCCCCGTCTTATTTGTGCTTGATATCAATTGTAACTATGTACATAAGAGATAGGTGACTGCAAACTTGCGATTGATTTGGATCAATCGTAACTCTTTATAAGACAGGGCCCAGGTTTTTTTTATTCAGCATTGATTTCTTGCTTCTCTTTCAAATTCTAATTTATCGTGATACTTTTCTAATCGCAATATTGATTGAATGTATCTATCCTTGCATTAGAATGGAAGGTATCGATTGGGATTGGGGAACCCAGAAGGGAAAGCCTTTTACTTACAACACGTACGGTGTCGGGGTGTCCCATGTTGAGATTGATTGTCTGACTGGTGAGCATCGTCTTCTCCGTACCGACCTCGTCTTGGAGATAGGAAAAAGCATCAATCCAGCCCTCGACATTGGCCAGGTAATTAATACTTGCCTTAAGCCTTAAGTCCTAGGTAAGGGATAGCTTATGAAGTTATGAAAAACTTTTTGGTTTAAACTGATTTTTAACAGAAATGGAGCTTCAAGATAAGCAAATATTTGTGGCCTGTGAGCCCTTAGAGTAACTGTACTGACATAACTTTGGGGGTTCCTGGGGAGTGTTTCACAAAGACTAAGATCAACTTTAAGTTGGACTTAACTATGGCAGGCCATTCATGCCACTGTTTACTCTCACCATTTACTGGCATTGGTCTCTCAAGAGATGTACATGTACATGTACAAATCATGGTGACAAATCTACAGAATTTACATTTTTTTGATAGTTCATTATTGAAAGAAAAATATTATCAAAAGATCATAATGGTGAAAGCAAACAGTGACATGAACAACCTGCCATAGTTAAGTCCAACTTAAAGTCGATCTTAGTCTTTGTGAAACCCCCCCCCCCCCCCCCCCCCCCCCCGGTCATGCAAAAGTATAGCAAGGAGCAGGAGAGAAGGATAGACAGAGAAGAGCAAGAGAGGGGGTGAGAGAGAGAGGGCAGGGTGGAAAGGTCATGAGGAGAGAAAAGGTTACACATATCTGTTCAAAAAATAATCTTTCTCTGTGTGTCTGCTTTCATAGTTAACTCTCAACTACTAACACTTCAGATTCGTCATCATGTTATGCTAAACACCACTTTTGATAGTAAATTACTTTGAGTGAAAGGAGAATAATCAGAAAAAAAGTTGTGAAGTGATCCAAGTTGGATATCATGAAACGGGGATTATATCTAGAACAACAGTCAGACAAGGCAGAGTAATTCAAAACTTCCTTCACAAAGGAATATTGTTGATAAGAGTTTGGGGCTGTTTTACAAAGATCCTAAGTTGAGCTTAACACTAAGTTGGAGTTAGAAATTATGGAGAGCCATTTGTAGTTTTCAAATAGAATATATTCAAAAGCAAACATTCAAGTATTTGTAGACTTTCATAAATTCCACATAAAGAACATGAAATCTCCTTGATATTAGAAAATAAGAATGATTTGAATCAACATTTTATGCCTTTTAAAATAACTTTAACAAAATATTTTCAAAGATGCTAATGGCTTTTCATAATTTGTTAGGACCTTTGTGAAACACCCCCCATGTGAGGTAGCTAGTAAGTCAATAATTGCTTGATATTGCAGATTGAAGGAGGCTTCATTCAGGCATATGGATACTATACAATAGAACAACTTAAGATGTCAAGAGAGGGAGCCCTTCTCACTGAAGCTCCGCAAACCTACAAGATCCCCCTAGCGTCCGACATACCGGCTGAATTCAACGTGACGCTGCTGAGGGAGGGCATGGACAATATCAGCACGGTCTACTCCTCAAAGGTAAGTGTAGTTTAAAGTGACTCAGTAACATTAATTGCCTCATATTCTGAAGCGAAATTCTGGATTTAGCTCATGCTGCAATCATAATTATAACCCTTTAGGTCAGTCAGGAATCACATGACTTTTACAAGTTGATCGCCTGTCTGACTATCAAGATATTCATGATTGGAAATCAAAATTTGATTTTTCATTTTCTGTAAGAATTCTGTAAGAATTGTTTATTATTTATTTCTTATTTTTTGGTATATGTTTGAATCTTGAATAAATGTAAATGCACTAACAACAAATGAAGTACATGTTTATAACTTGGGAATGAGAGATAAATTTCCCCACTTTTCATTCATTGCTCGCTTCATATTCTTAAAGTTTTCTTGTGTTCTTTGATTCTTGTCCAGGCCATCGGAGAGTGTTCTATCGTCCTGGCCATGTCTGTACTCTTTGCCATCAAGCATGCAATCACGTCATCACGGCAGGATCAGGGCATGATGGGCCCATTCACACTCAACTCTCCAGCTACTGTAGAAGAAATTAGGATGGCTTGTGGAGGTGACAGATTGATCAAGTATGAACAGGGCTCAAAAGATGAATAGAAACCATTCACACTCAACTCTCCAGCTACTGTAGAAGAGATTAGAATGGCTTGTGGAGGTGACAGATTGATCAAGTATGAACAGGGCTCAAAAGATGAATAGAAGGAGATGTGTTATTAATCAATGTGTGTAGGGGCAATTCACATTTAAGTCTCCAGCTACTGTAGAAGAAATTAGGATGGCTTGTGGAGGTGACAAATGGATCGAATATGAACAGGGCTCAAAAGATGGATAGAAGGAGATGTGTTATTGATCAATGTGTGTAGGGGCAATTCACATTTAAGTCTCCAGCTACTGTAGAAGAAATTAGGATGGCTTGTGGAGGTGACAAATGGATCGAATATGAACAGGGCTCAGAAGATGAATAGAAGGAGATGTGTTATTGATCGATGTGTGTCAGGACAATTCACATTCAAGTCTCCAGCCCGCTGTTGGAGAGATTAGAATGATTTGTGAGGTGACATGTGAACAGGTCTCTCAAATGCTGAATAGAATTATACAAATTTCAGGGGTCTAATTCACTTGAAGGAATCATTCACACTTGACTCAATCTCTAGCTACTGTTTAAGTGAATATAATAGCTTGTTGTAATGAAACAGAGGTGAAACAATGAATGAAAAAATTAACAGTTTGAACGATCTATGTTGGAGAAATGACTTGCACAAGACTCTCAAGCCTCTGATTAGGATGACTTGTGTAGGTGACAGATTAGTCAAATCTGAACAGGATTCAATTTCTGAAGAGAATGAGATAATTAAGTGATCTGGGCAAGACTGTCCGTTCTCAGTTTTCTCTCCAGATTATATGGAATAGCTAGATTGTGTTGGTTTGTCGGATTTAAAGATAGTTGTCTTTCATATCTTAGGCCATAAAAGTTGTGATGTTCATTGTCAAAAGCACCATTTTCTGAGGTTCTTATTGAGCAAAATAATGTCTCTGTTTACGCAAATATATACTGTGAATGCACATGAGGTCGAATAAACACAAACAGACAAAGGTCTCACTTTAGGGGAGCTAAATTGACTTAATCTTGGATCTTGGATGGGATTCCTCCGGAACATTCCACTAGGGAATTTTGACCGGAGGTGTGGCTTTGAGTGGTCGATTACTTATGGCTTGTGGGTTTTAAAAAGTGAACAGCTCTGTTTTGAATGCAGAGGTATTCTGCATAGCAAGACTTTCAGAACAACTTGTTTCATTGATTGCTCCATTAGCTTCATGAACTCCTTTAGCTCTCTTTTAATTAGCTCATTTAGTTAAAGTAGCTCTGGGAAATCTGTATGGATAAAATGTATATGAAAGCATCGTATATGCCTCATCAAGCTCTGGCCCGGGCTCTGGCTCGAACTGATAGTGTTTAACGTTACTGTGGTCAATTTTCTTATTTACGACCTTCGATCTTAGGAGAGTATGAAGTACCATTAGGGAAGCACTTTCTAAATGCAGGTAAAGTTATTTCTTCTAATTCCTTTCTGTAGTCCTTCACTGTCTGATTGATCATTAATGCAACCTCTTTGTCGCTCTCATTGTCTTCTTCAGTCATGTTTCCTTTTCGTTCACGATGAAGTTTGTCCGTAACCGAGGAAATAATTCTCCAGACACAAATGTTATCAGTATAATTTTGATGCGCTGAGCGGTACGTACCTGCAATGAGGTCATATCCTATTGCGTAATACAGCTCCGGATTCAGTGCTTCGCCCTTGTACTGTGCACTACAATCAAACACTATACAAAGCTTGTTATAGGCTGCTGAACTGCTGAATCTGTGGAGTATATATCCTGTGATACTCAAAGACGTTCTCAAATTTTCTCTTAAAGCTGCTTCTCAGCCATATCTCTGTTGTTGGGCAGCTTAGGATTAGCTTCCTTAAAAGGAAGAGGCGTTTCATAGCGTCCATCATCTGTGATACGAATCTGGTCCTCCATCAGTCTCGGAAAGTTCACATCATTCTGTGAGTAAGGCTGTTTCAAGTTTCAAGTTCAAGTTTATATGTTTCACATTTCCCAAAAAAGAATTCACATAATTGACAAAATTAGAACATAATATGAAATATACTAAAAGTGTCACTTTATATAATTAATTCTTTGAAAAGACGTCGAAATTAATTGTATTGAATAGAAGGTTATACAGGGTGAATTGTGAGGAAGCTATTAAAAAGCTCAGCTCGTAGATTATAGGTTCCCATAAATAATACTAACATTTGGTTGAAGTTGTTGTAATGGTAAAGGACGTAACAATAGTAATAGGTGGGCAAGAAGGCCTTAACATAAGATGATATACAACGTGAAACAAGCAAAAATAGCAAAAATGTTGTGCCCTTTTAGGGGTGAAGTCTGCTTCCAGAAGCTTGAGGACCTGATGAGTCTGCTTCCAGAAGCTTCCAGAAGCTTGATGACATGATGAGTCTGCTTCCAGAAGCTTGATGACCTGATGAGTCTGCTTCCAGAAGCTTGATGATCTGATGAGTCTGCTTCCAGAAGCTTGATGACCTGATGAGTCTGCTTCCAGAAGCTTGATGACCTTATGAGGTGCCATCTCCTCTCTTACTGTAGATTGATATCTAGATTCAATTCAATTCAATTCATTTTATTTCCACATTTGATAAAAATCACAATAACAAACATTTACAATACAAAGTCAACTCCAACAAATAACACAACAGAACAGAAGTATCAAAATGTAAGAAGACAAACAATGGCTTATCAAAGGCTTGTTCCTAAACTATATAAATAATTAGATATAAATAGTGGTACAACAGAAAGACAGAGAAAAACAAGGCAAACATACATAATGTGTGTCATTAACGAAATCATTCCGTATTTCCGTAAGGTTATCATACACTGAATCTGTACAAATACATCCTTGACTTTCATTGCCGTTTCTCAGAATTTGCATCTTACAACACAACACTGAGTAGACGACATTACAAGCAGTAAAAAAAAAACAAGCAGAATACAAAAACCATGTCTATCTGTACTTCTTCAGGAAAGACCATCACCATCATACAATGACTTACACCAATTGAGTCGTTATCTTTGTAGTCATCTTCTACCATGCCTATGACACTCCATCCAAGATCAGTCTGGGCAGAACAGAAACAAGTATGTTGCTGCAGCATTGCTCTATGTTGTGCGTATTTCTTCTCTTTCTGTTATTGAGCAGAAGTTTCTCGAATGTGGTCATACGCAGAATGCCTGGTATGCATGAGGTATAACATTCTGGTCACACGAGGAAACAAGGTCAGCCGGCCTTCTTGACTGCACTGATCTTGAGCAGATCATGATGAAGAACTTCAAGTCTCAAGTTACTCATCTTGCGGGAGGAAGACACCCTAATCTCTTGCATCTCTTCCTCAAATGAGTACCTAAACTGCATGACATGGGGGTTCTGCTTCTCAAATTTCAGGTGCTTGATTCTGGTCTTGTAGACACGATTACCTGAAATGTCCTTTACCATATTTTGGAGAAGCTCTGAATCGAGCCTTTTAAGATCAACAAACTCATGATGGTGAAGGTGTCTGATATGATAGGGCTTGTTCCTTCTAGCCATACTGGCAATAGTTGACCACTGGTCAGGGTGGTACACAGGGACTTTCTTCTTGACCGTTTCTATGGAGCTATGCATACTGTTTACCTCCATGGCGGAGGGGGAATGATAGCTCGAGGAGTGAGGGTGCTCAGGCAATCGTATCCTATAAGCAGTGCTATCTCACAGCCTATGATCGGTGACCTGCAAGTGTCCTGCAACTTCCTTCAAGTACGGGATCTTCTTAGTGACCTGAGGCGTTGGAATATGTCTTCTGTTGGCAGGCATAATGTCTTGGCATACCTGCCAACATTTGAAAATATGAATTAAGAATTTTCTAGCAGGGGTAGCGCCTCTGCGGGGGTTAGGGTGCAACTGAAGCATTATGGCACAAACGAAATGAAATGCCGGGCTCTGGCTACTGGCTACACATTTTGCTACTTGTAATTGTTACTGACCATTACAGGTGTGTAGATAGGCCTGACAGGGCTTGATAAGTTGCACTCTTTGCTGCCTTGAGTGTTTCTGGGGAATATTCAGAGGAGAAACACTTTCTGCCCCTACTCTGCACTGCCAACTTATGGATGAGCAATGCACCGAAGAGTCAAATGTTCATCTTTCGACCAATACAAGATTGTACGTTGGTGTACGTTGGAGGTAAGGCAATTACTTTATCACCATTCAATGCCCTCACCTTGAGACCCTTTATCTTCTCACTGGCAACTCTCTCTTCATGGTTGACAGCAGTAGATTAACCTCCAACCAACAATGCCCATATTCTCTTTTGTCTCACGTAGGATGAAGGTCGTGTCAGATTGTGTATCAAGCATGGCGTATACCATGGCGTATACTAGTCACTCCCTTGACGTTGACGTATGTGGTAACCATACTTGAACAGTGATAGATGTTTTAGATGTATGGTTATTTATTGATTCATCCTTGATTTTCTGCAGATCGTCTCTCTGAGATTTGATGACGCTGTTTTCTACGTCATCAGTAAGTAAGGTCCTTTATTTGATGCCATGTTTTCCAACCCCTTAATAAGGCTATGAAGAAACATATTATTTCCGGTCTCGGAGAGATGAATACCATCTCTCCTAAACAGCTCGCGCCGCTCGTGCCTGATGCCCAGGTGAGTCAAAGCACTGCCCCCGATCGTGCGGCATATGCGCCTGGCGTGCTTGTTTAGAGCTCGCCGCGTCCGATCAATTTTGGGCTGCTCGTCTTTACTGAAGCCGCTGTAGGTCCTGCGCGGCAAAATATCCGACCAAATGATGCGGGCATTGGGGAAATGTTCGTGCAATCGTCCGAGTGTTGTATACAAAAGCAAGAACAATTCGTGTTTTTTAGCTTGCCCGACGTCGTTCGTCCCCACGTGCAGAACGATGTGCGACGGAGAGGAACCGGGCAGCACCCATTGGACATGTCCACTTAGTTGACCTAGCTTAAGGCCCCTCCTTCCTCTCCAAACGACGTTGGCTGCCGACCCCAAACCTTGTTTTCCCTTACGATGCGCGAAGGCGGCTAACCAGTGGATCATGGAATCGCCTATGAGCAGGATCGTACGCGACTGGCAACCTACAGCAGGAATGAAAGAAAAAAAAGAAAAACTTCCGGCAGCTCATTGTTGTTGAAGATTATGATTTACTCGTGTCAAAACCACCAATAAATTGTAACATTATTGATCTTCAACTGCCTCATGCATAAACATGAGTAAATTATACATTCTATTTAAACATAGGCCTCTCCGAAGAAATGATAATTCTTCTTAACACACTTCCTTAACTCGAATGATAATTTTTTTTTTTTTTTTTTTTTTTTAACTTTGGTATTAAGTTGTATTTAGGTTTTGTTTCTATTCTGCTTCATGTCGCTTGTGTGTTAATATTGTAGTGTAAAGACCCCAAGGAAGAACAGTGGTGTTCTATCAACACTGTTGAATTGGGCTTTCCACCGATTTGTTTGTCTATGTACATGTATAAATATTTTGTTGATTTCGGAAATAAAAACAACAACAAAGAAGTAAATGTACAATACATCATGAATTATGTAATAGGCAGCATATTGATACGCACATATCTCTTATGCGCGTCCGAGGACCAGCGCCCCATGTTCTGAATTTCTCCTGAGTCAAAACCGGCCATAGCAGCTGATGTGGCCGCACCTATTCTGAAAGAATGTGATGTAAATCGTGCTACTGGCAGATCCAAAAAGGACAAACACTTCCTTAAAACCGCCGTAAATTCCCGCCTAGTCACATGATTCCCATCAAACCGACAGAAAAAGGCGCCGCTGGATTGCGGCCTGATGGCCATATAGTCTAGAACGGCCTACACGGGGCACAATGGACAACCGTCAGCTTCTGGCATGAGGATATAACAACCTTGTCCCTGTTGGTCCGTTTTAGAAGATCGAATGTGCAGCCTAACGTGCTGCCTTGGTGCCGAACCATCTACAATAACATCCCGACCTTCCAGACTGACGTCAGACGTTGACCGAGAATTAGCAGTAAACTCTCCAATCCGCAAAAAACCCCAAAATGCTGCTAAGAAACATGCCTTGAACAGGATAGCATCATAAGAATTACACACAGTGGGAAGCGCAGACAACAGTTTCTTGAGAATTGGCATAGTTATCGGACAACGCACATCCGTTCGAGAATGCCGACGGCGGCAACCGACTAACAAACGACTTACGACAAAGTGTTTAGTCACGTCTAAAAGCCCTTCCGTCTGCAAACGGGAAGATATGCCAGATATGTAGGTAACTATAGTTGAAGCTGCATATCCCTGCAGTGACAGGTAAGAAATAAACAGTGCCATCTGTTCGTAAGAGTACGGTGTATTGCTGGCTGGAAAATATAACAACAAGAACTTATGAAATGATTCCCACGCCTGCTGATACACTGCATGGGTATTACGGGCCCTAGATGAAACTAACAAGTCTGACCACTCTTGGTGAAGATCTTCCACAGATGGGGCGGCAGGGGCGTTGCCTCGTGATCTGCCCCTGGAGCAAGCTGACGGAAGCGGGAGGCCTGAAAACGAGAAAGAGCATCAGCAATGTTATTTCTCTCCCCTGGAACATAGCGAGCTCTAAACCTAATGTTGTGGCGCAGACAGATCAATACTAATTGACGAACTCGGATCATGATCATAGGACACTTAGAGGTCTGGGCATTTACAACTGAGACCACGGTTTGGTTATCCGACCAAAACAATACTCTCTTGTTGCCCAGGTCGCCACCCCATAATTGCAAACCCACTACGATGGGGAACAATTCGAGAAAAGCAATGGAATACTTAGGGGTGCAGACCCCCTCCGGCCATCTGCCCTGTGTCCACTTGCCATTGAAATAGACCCCAAAACCAATACTCCCAGATGAATCCGAATAAAATTGCAAGTCAGGTGTGCTCCAAGTATGGCGTTCGCCAAATAATACTCTACCATTGAATTCCAAGAGAAAATGTAGCCATGCTTTTAAGTCCTCCCGCGCTCCTAACGAAATCCGAATCATATGATGGCGCTCTTTAACGCCTATTGTCAAATCAATTAGCCGCCGCAGAAAGGCTCGCCCTGGAGCAACCGCCCGGCAAACAAAGTTCAGGCTGCCTATGACTGACTGCAATGTTCTTAGCGTCACCTTTTCTTTACCTAAGACTGTGCTAATTAACGCCTGAAGTGACAAGAGTTTGTCTTGCGGGACTCGAACTTGACCAACCACTGAGTCTATCTCCAAACCCAGAAAAGTGATCTTTGTGACTGGACCTTCTGTCTTTTCTGCGGCAATGGGTACCCCGAACCGTTCACACATGCTCTAGCAAATGTTTGCATTCGGACTCAGATGCCCCTACGAAAAAGAAATCATCCAAATAGTGCAGAGTATTGCAAGAGTCGGCTACCTTGCGACAGCAATATTCAAGAAATGTACTGAACTTTTCGAATGTTGAACATGCAATCGAACACCCCATGGGCATGCATCTATCATAGTAGAACTTTCCCTTGACGCAAATACCTAACAGGTCAAAATCATCCGGGTGAACGGGCAACAGGCGAAAGGCTGACTTAATGTCAGCCTTCCCCATGCATGCGCCCCCGCCAAATGCTTGCACTAACAAGACTGCGTCATCAAGTGTAGAATATGCAACTGAGCAATCCTTTGGATCTATCTGTCCATTGACCGAATTATTCCTAGGCGCGGAAAGATGTTGTATCATTCGAAACTCCCCCGGGCCTGACTATCCGCCCTAGCTCTACTTCATGCTTCAATTTAACCAACAAAACATCTTCCCTTTCCCGTGCTGATTTCAAATTAATTGCTTTTACCGTGACTCTAGGACCCTTGTATCCTAAGGGGAATCCCTTTGCAAACCCTTCATGTAAAAATTGTCCATCGCCCGTCTTAGTGTATGATTTCAGAAAGGGGATCATACGGAGCAGCCTAATCGGAGTTGGTGCGAGGGATCTAAAGCTTTCTTTTCCCAAGCGTACATTGGGATCTCCCGTGCGAGGTCTGGCCGCACTGCTGGCATCAGTGGGCGTACACACAGTCTTGCTTGACGCACCGGCCACTATTGAAGTTAAAACAGTAGCGCAAGCCCCCCGATCCACGCCCGAAAGGGCGCCCTGTGGTCTGTCTGCGGCCCGCATTGCCTTCCCATTGATTTGTCTGGCCGTAGGGGCTGCCTTCACGAAATGCATTCCCGTAGTAGGCGGGGGTTGATTGCGTGCATGGTGCTGTGGCAGTCATGAGCCACAATTCACTATCAATGACAGCCCATGATCTAGTGGGTTCTCTTGCTTGCCTCAGCCTAAACTGCAAATCGTATGTGTGCCAGCCGTTGCCGCCAAATCTAGCCGCCGTCCGGACGGTATCCATATACTTATACATCTCTAAGGCCCGAACTACATGCTTCTCGGTGTATATAGAGGCAAATACCAGAAATGCGCTGGTCAATTGCTCTATTGAGGTTATTCGCGGCACCCCTCGCTGCGGTTGTACCTGCAATGTCGACCCCGACAGTGCAATAACCATGGGTGCACTGCCGTCTGGCACGGGGACATTTTTTAGCAAGGCCCCTAAATCAACAAACTCGCCTTTCCAGATTCTGTCCCGCAATGCGCGAGGAACAGCTGACTCCAGCGCCTCCCGAGGAGTTGCCCACACGGAAGGGTCATTGATCATAAGCCCCCCCCCCCCTGCTGCGCCTGCTCGGGGCCCACATTTAAGTTTAATGTCTCATTACCCGCGCAAACAAGCGGCCAAGAATCGTACTCACTTGCGGATGGACCAGGTCCCCGCTGCTCCACTCCGGCGTTCGGCTGCGATGCCTGGACGAGAGGCTCTGATCCGGGCTGGGAAGGCGGAGCTGTTGCAGTTGCAGTTCTCCGTGAACTTGAGGGCCCGGCCTGGTCGACAGTTGTCCGCTTGGACTTCTGCTTAGCCTTCGGCATTATAATTCCAGAGGCGATGATACAATTAACGAAGTTATGAAGTTAATATAAAGTTAACCAATGATGAACTCCAAATGTACAAAATTCCAAATCCCGTTGTCGTATATAATTATTCCGAAGAACTAAGCTGAAGTAAAAAACCGATGTGGAATCAAAGTATAGTAGCATCGACTACCATATATCCTCAATAAAGTCCAATAAATTAATTTGCCACCGAATAATGTCTATGACCATCCTCTAAAAATCTGCAAGGTGAATGAGGATTCTCACGCCAACACCGTGAGAACCAATATATCCCGGCTAAAATAATTCCATATATAGATTCGAAACATACATTGCGCACATTACGTTTATAGATACGCGTACATGAAAGAAGCCGCGCGGCTGACTCAAAGGGTGTCGGCATGTTATTGTTTTCTATCAAGATGCCGCTAATGGTCATCACAGAAGAGAAGCCGCCGCGAACTCGTGATGTCACTGATGAATGTAAACCATTTCTTATTGATTCATCCTTGATTTTCTGCAGATCGTCTCTCTGAGATTTGATGACGCTGTTTTCTACGTCATCAGTAAGTAAGGTCCTTTATTTTGCTGATGACCTCCTCCATGCCGATATGCCTCTCTTCCATTTGTTGTGCTTCACTTTACCATTGTAGCCCTCAAGGTACAGCCTTGCCTGGTTTGTACGACAAGATTTCATGTCGTAATTCATCTAGCTTCCCTTTCCTAATCACCGAGCTGGAAGTAGCCATCTTTGTCGGATTGAGTATTAAGCATGGCGTATACCAATCGCTCCCTTAGCGTTGAAGCATGTGTTGCTACATACATGGGATATATGAGATTCTTCAGTCTCTAAATTGTTGAGTATCGCCTTCTCTTGATGGTCGTTTATCACCCAATTGTCATCGTGAAGTACAATGGGATGCCGTTTCTTGCATGAAGAACAAGTGTTTTCGTATGGTCATAGATCCTGCCGATTCCTTCAAACACCTGTTTGAATATCTCCTGTACGCTTGTTGGGTTCATGGATATTTCTGCACTTTCTCACTCTTCAGCTCATTTTCCTCTTTGAGTGAGCCATCCAGTCTCAATTCCATCATACCAAGAGCAGTTGATGTTTCCTCTCAAGGCAATGGCAGAGAATTAATTGTTCCTTTCACAATGAATTCTGCTTCCACTCCCCTGGTCTCATTTCGAATGATTGTTCTGAACTTCCCTTTTACTTGAAGGTCAGTTTGAAGTGTCAAATTAAGCGTCTCTGTTTCTAGAAACTCAGCCCATGGCCTCACCGGGATGAGGGGTAGATGGAGGTCTTTCCACTGTTTGGATACTATGGATACTTGTGATCCAGTATCCCAAAGAGTTTGTGTCCTTACTTCTCCTATTTGACAGTTCACCATACATCTTTTCCCTACTAGTCAGGTGACACTTTCCTGTTTGGTTAGGGAAATACAGCAAACTCTGGACCTCGGTTAATAAACAGGTTTGGTTACTGCCCGTCCTGTGGCAGCAACCCCTCTTCCGTTTCCCGCTGGTCTACTGTTGTTGTTTCTCAGCTTACATCCTCATGCAAAGTGCTCTGCAGAGCCACAGATGTAGCAGTGGTCACAGTTGCTACCATCTCCAGTCCGTTGACATTCTTAGCATCTTCTTCTGTGCTGAGAGCTGCATGGCTGTCTTGGTTGTGTCCTATGAGTGTCTGCTGCTAAGGCTTCCTGGATACTGCTCAGCTGCTGCTTTACTACACAGATTTCTGCCAAACCAGCTTTCAACTCGGCTATCTCAGTCATTAGGGTGCCGTCCTTGGGTTTTCTCTTTTCCTCGCGAGTTTCATCCACCATCTCCTTTCCATCATGAATATTATTGATGGAGGTATTCTTCGACAGAGCAGACCTCCTGAGTTTCTCTTGCCTTTCAGCCTCATGTACAATTATTATTATATTTTTTAATTCAACACGGGGTCTCATTTCAAGTCCATTTCTGGACCTGCTCTCCCAGAGAGCCCTGCATTCACATAAAAACATTTAAAGAAAAACATGAATTCAAAACATACATACAAAGTTAAAAATATACAGGGTGTACATGGCATATGCAATAATTCAACTCAAATTGATATAAATAACAAAAAGGAAAACAAAAAATTAAATATAGGTAACATAAAAACATAGGAAAAAAATACAACTATCAAATTGAGAAAACAAAATGACATGTCATTAATAAAGGTCAAATTAACTTGAAAAGATTGCAGCCATATTAGCCTCTCAAACAGTTCCTCGTCTGTTGTGGGTGGATTCTCGAGGTAAAGCCTCAGCTCGCACCTTACTGGTGAACTCCTGAGGCCTGTCAAGACGGCATCCAGAAACATGCTTTGTACCAGGATGGGGTCATATTGAAGACCCGGCCCAGCCTCCTTGCTCACAGATGTCACTTTCTGTCTCAAGTCCAGTGCTCTAATGAGGAACTTGCGCCAGACTAATTGAGAGATTCTGATATAGTTTGGTCGCACTTTTCTCCTGGTAGTGGGACTGGAGTATCCGTCTGAGGCTTGGAAGAGTTAGCCCCATTCTGCCCTCTAGATAGCTTCACAGAGGGGACCCTGGAACTACGGCTCGAATGACTGCTTCAACAATATCACGATTTGTATTCAATTCAATTCAAAGTTTATTCAACACTCTTCATTAAAACATTTAAAACATACAAATACAGCATGGAATGATAAAAAAACAAGATAGTGATAACAAATAACAATGGTAATTTATTAGAGCATGTGGGATACCGGTAGGCAGAAAGGAGGGATTCTTTACATGAAAGCCTACCCCTAAAACACACACATACAGGAAAAAAAGAAACAAGAACATAAGAACAGAACAAAAAACAAAAAAACATACTAAAATATAATATCATGTACAATCAGAGTAAATCAACTCTAGCAAGAGAGTGTAACAAATTTACTCTACTATAGTGTCAAATGTATGACCTCTCTAACTTCCACTCTTAATCTGATGGGCGAGGATTGAGAATGTGAGCCTATATATCTTTCTGGCCTGGCTCACCAATGTGTCCGGATATCTTGA
This sequence comes from Strongylocentrotus purpuratus, assembly GCF_000002235.5. Lineage (NCBI taxonomy): Eukaryota > Metazoa > Echinodermata > Echinoidea > Camarodonta > Strongylocentrotidae > Strongylocentrotus > Strongylocentrotus purpuratus. The sequence continues at coordinate 39,100,835 of NW_022145605.1, forward strand.
AATCTCTTCTTGAGAGCTGCATCCACATGGCGTCGGGAGTGGAGTCGGAGCTGATGGTTCTTTTGGTCGAGTAGTAACGGAAAAAGGGGCTAGAGTGGACTCTGGTTCCTGTAGAATGTCCTTTAGTGATGCAGTCAATTCCTATTTTCCTGTTTCCCACACGTTGTGTAATTTACCTTGGATTGACACTTCATCTTGATGTGACCTCGCTTCAGGCAATGAAAGCAAAGCCCTTTCTCCTTACAACTATCTGATCTCTCCTTGACTACTTATGACTTGAACTTCCTACATTCGTCAATAGTATGCTGTGTTTGCGGTCCACAGAATCCACATGTCTTAGACTTCTTACTTGCGTCTGAACTAACTGAACTATCTTCGTTCGTGGCTTGGGTTCCATAAACATAGGCATAGGCTTGTAATTTAATAGGCTTGTGTGTCCGGTCGTGACTGTAGTCACAAGAACAGTTGTGTCACTAAAGCAATGTTTTGCATCCGTGTGCCAATGTCTTTCCTCCCCCTTTTTTTTTGTTATTCCGTGGGACAGTATTAGTTATTGAGATCGATGCCTTTAATAACCGTCCATTGCCATGTGCAGTATGGAGAGACTTTGGCAAGTTTGGGACAGAGAGGCAGCAACCTCCTGTTCCATTACATTCTGTATGTCAAGTGCTTTAAGGTCAAGACCTTTTGCAAGGAAAGAATTGCCCAACTGTTCTACCACATTGATGAAAGAGAGGACATCTTTTCGAAACTTGACTGGAAAGCTGAACTTGTCCTTCTTCATCATGTGCAGTGGATGATGAAGGGGGTTGTAATACTTTGGTATCAGTTGGTGTAATGTGATTTTATAGACCTGACATGAAGCTACCAAAAACTTGTTTGCCATGTCAAATTCAGCACAACAAAAATATGCTCAATTTGAAAATTAAATCAATTTAATTCCAATTTCAGACACTTTATTCATTGTTTGCTACCAGTGTACACTAACATACATTTACATTTCACATGATTGAAAGCAAACCATCATCCCACTCCTTTTTAAGTGGATAGCAAAATAATAGGTCATAAGGTGGATCATATATACTGTAACTGTGTAAAATATGTATCCTTTACTCACAAATGGCCTGTACATTTCTTCCATTAGTTCTTCAATATCCCCTTTAGAACTTTCTCGTACCACTCTTCCCTTGTTAGTTGCCAAGTTATCCCCACTTGGATCTAAACAAATGTGGCGTATGCGCTTGTTTACAATTTCATCTGGGAAAGGGCATTTTCTTTTAAGCGTATTGCCACGAAGCTTTGAAAGCAATTTCTGTTTTAACTCTTCACGTCCCTGTTGCTTGTCAACTACATTATCAACGACTTCAGGATCATCAGCAACAGGCTTATCAATTTTTGAAATAATTTCCTTCAATCTACTCTGAAGTTCAGGAACAGAAAATGCTTGCCCTCCAGTTGAGACAAAGAACAAGGACCCTTTCACTAACCCACGATTGACACATTTATAGTACTTTATCTGGGAAAGAAGTGCTTCTCTTACTGCTTCATCCCCAGAGTTGCATTTTCTCAGCACCAATGCATCAACATCATCTGCTGTTTTGCAGATACCCCCACAAAGTTTCATTGCATGGTCAGTGTTCGTGATGGTTGTAGAGACTAATTTCCTCTCCTTCTCCTCCTGTACCTTCTTCCTCTCATCTACTTCTTGGTGCCTTTTCACTTTAATTGACTTGACTTTATCCTGATATTTCTTTTGAATTTTCTTACAATCCTTCACTGCTTTCGATATCAGTCTCTCTCTTTCCAATGCACTACAATTATCGAGAAACATACGTCGGCATCAGTAGGAGCTTATAGCTGGGTTCAGAAATAGATGAACAAGACATGTGGTAAAGGCTATACATTGAGCGCTCTATCTGCCTCTTGCACTAATCCCCAACCGAGTGGCCGCGTCAGAGGCTCCAACAAATACTTAATGTATACATTTAAAGCCCACCAAGCAAATCGTAATAGTATACTATAAGCTACCTCTGGGCCAAATTTGGTGCTTTTATAAGAATCTGCACCAAACAACCCTATATAGCCCTACATCCTGACTATTATCATAAATCTTATACATGTACATGACAATATTATATGCATTATCGTCACATGTCATAGTAAACAAGATATAAACCTGACCTTATTTTCTGGCCGTCATGTAATGTACTATCGGGTATGAAATATACTATGTAATGTAATCTACTTTGGACAATCATCCACGTCAAAGTACTTAATTTCCACATTTAACATAAAATATTACATAACATATAGAATTTGTATGATTGACTAACCTGTTTGCCTCCTAAGATAAACCAATGATCTTCTTGTCACGAGTTATTTTGAACTATAGATAAATGGATTTTACTAACTTTATGTGCCAAGCAATTCTTACAGAAAATGTGTAAAAGGCAATTAAGAAGCAAAATGAGATAATTGCTAGAACTACATCAAAAAAGTTAATACACCCTACAAATTCAATACTCTATCATCGTATATTGACGTTTTTCATATCATATGATGAATCGTAATCATAATCATATCACCTCTTTGGATTTTAACCAGAAACCATTGGTTCTTAAGATATATATTATTAGTTTTTCTATGAATTGACTCAAACTATTCATGCCACTGCCTCTTGAACCACTCAGGAAAAAGCTTCCCTTATGTGTGAAGACAAAAAATTGTGCAAAAGATATCGACTGTTTCCTCAGAAAGTGTTATATGCAAGATAAAGAAAGCTGAATATTGTACACAGTATTATAGATCAAATGATATGATTGATGTGCAACTGCCTTCAATTTTATTCCTCAAAAATGTATTGTGGGATTTGTTTTAGTTCGAGTGGTAGTGGTACATGTACAAAGAGCTCAAAATGCATTTTAAATGGTGTGTGTGAAAGGCAATTTTGTCTTCTAATTATTGTATTGAAAGGAACATTGAATAAATATAATATGCTTGTAAGGGGATGTAATCAAATTGCTTTTCTTGTTCTATTTTGTTGTTTTTGTCACAAATTAGTAGACATGTATAATTGATGTATTTGATGAGTGATTTCGAATATTGCTTATGTACATGGAAAAGCTTTTGAAAAGAGAGAATTTACATGTGATCTTTTAAAAACTCAAGCTTTCAATCAGGCCTAAAAAAGAAAGAAAAGATGTTGTATTTCCCTTTAGGTTGGAAATATTTTTTTTTTTTTCCTTTTTTTCTTTTTTCTTCCTCTTTGGGCTAATATTTTTCAGTTTTGAATGCCTTAATTTATTTTTTGTATTCGTGAATTCTTTTTTTTGTACGCCTCAGGGTAGAATTTTACAGCATGCTGAATTTTTTTGAATTTGAATTTTAAAATATAATGTACCTTAAAAGAATAGAATAAATATCAAACTTTTTTTTTTCTCAAAAGAAAATCGGTTTGAGTATGGGAGTGTGGACATAAATGTGTACAAGCTTAATTTGCTGTTGGGGGGGGGGGGGCTGACATCTCAGGCTCAACAATAAACTTTCCACTTGCTTATAATAGATTTGAAAACGGGAGTGAAAATATTGAATTGAATGGTATATTTATTCATAATCTTTCTACAGCTGTTAAGATGAATTGTACAAATTTATTTTTAAAAAGAAAAAAGAATGTGTACAACAACGCATTACAATACTATACCAACAAAGAATAAAAGGGACACTCTTTATTTTTTATTTTTTTGATACAAACCTTCAATGAATTATGTATCACATTAAAGAGAAGTTAATACTGTTTAATGACAACATCAGTAAATATCGAGAATTGAACTTTCATTTAACTGTCGGAAGATCTGATAAAGAAAAGAAAAACGGTGCAAGTAGCCATTCAAGAGATGAGTCTGGTAGTCTTGTAAAGATTATCTGATGTTCAGTCATGCATTCAGATATTCAAATGAAAATGGTACCTAAATGTACTGAGAGGATAACTCTATCAAGACATCATGAAACCCATGATTAAATATTCATACTTCAAACAATACAACTTTTAAAAAAGTGGGACATTTTTTCTGACTCACTCTGTACAGTGCGTATAGAAAAAGTATACCCAACTTTGGTAACTTCTATGACCTTGAACGGATCTAACGGATGGGTGGAGCAATCAGTAGGAAGAAAAATGAACTAGAGCGAAAGACTTTTCTCGAAAGAAGCGATGATCTTGAAAAGCAAAATACCACTGATTGAGCCTAAAACCCATACAGGCCTTTCCTATTTTTAGCTTTAAGAAAAAAAACAAGCAATAGACTTCAATTAATCAATCAATCAAGCAAATTTTCTGTAGATTCCCTCGGAATAGCGCAAGTCATGTACGGTAAACTACTCCTTGTGCCTCCCAGGTTTGCATCCAAAGACAATGGTGGTGAGTTGTCTGGTTTCTTGAAGGTGAATCTGTGAAGGAGGCTGGTGAAGCCTAGAAACGTCTCCATCCGGGCTAGTTGCTCTCCAGGACAAATGCGTCGTCCTGGAAAAAAGGTTAAAAGGATCGAATTTTAAAAAATGAGTCGGGATTGCATTAAACATTGAGCTAGGGTTCTCAATGTGGTAAAAGGAATTTATCATGATGATCATCGGTTAAGAATTCAAGAAAATGTAGTTGTTCCTCCCATGTAGACGTAGAGGCGTATTAAATACGTCGCCAACTACTAGGGGCCCGAATTCCTTGTTGGAATATTAGCGAGCAAGCGAGTATCAATGTTTTCACTTGTTAATGGTGATAATTATGTTATAAAAATATTCTAAGGTAGATAACAAAATGAAATAATTACCATCTCGCTGGCCAAATGTAATCATTAGGCCTATTGAAGATGTAAAACTTATGAAGCATCTAGCAACTACAACGCCCCGTATACATATCGTAGTTATGTTTACATGTTTTCGATCAAAATACTAAAGGCCCAATAAGTATAAAAGATATTGAGCGTACCAGTACTGAAATATATCAGCTCTTGCCGATTGGTCAACTTCCCATCTTCGCTTAGAAACCTTTCAGGTTTAAAGGCATCCGAATCGTCCCAGAAGTTCTTGCTGTTCATCACCTTCCAGATGTTAGGGTAAATGATAGTGCCCTTTGGTATGGTGTAGCCTCTGATTGTGACGTCAACAGAAGCCAAGTGGGGCACCCCCATTGCAACCACAGCCCCCTTGCGCTGGACCTTTTACGGACATAAGACACCAATAGATAATTCTTCATTGGTGTAAAGAACAGTTAATCCAAAATTTCACGTGAGAAAATCGGAGGTATTTTTAGAGAGTTTGGCTCTGCATGCATCTGTCAATGGCAATTCATATCGGCAATTTAGATCTGAATATTTGTCATTAAATCCTTTTGCGAATTTTATAATCTGAAAACATTTGGTACAATTACATACGCGTTTGACTTTAATACAGTCTGCCAATGCCCCAGAGGCAAGAACACCTACTGCAAACTTCCTTCTCTTGGACTTTCGTCCTTCGATCTCGATTTTTTTTTCTCGACAAACACACACACGCACACACACACACGCACGCGCAAGCACAGACACACGCACACCCACATGCACCAACATGCACACGCAGACAAGCGCAAATGTTCGTCGGTTTTTCTTTCCCCTCCAAAGTCAAAGCCAATATACAAGCCACTGACCTCCATAATCACAGCACAGGTGTAAGGGAGATTCTTTCCATCGCTCAACCCAGGTAACCGCTCTCTTCCGACCACGTGATCGAGCTCCGCCTGGACACGTGACTGGACTTCGGGGTAGGCCATCATGTAGAGGATAAACCACTTGAGCGTGGTGGTCGTTGTCTCCATCCCCGCGAAGAAGAGGTCAGCGATAACGGATTTAAGACTATGGTGGCTGAATGAAGATTTAGTTCCCTGCATGGTGAGCAAAAATGACAAACATTTTTAGTTTGAACAGGATTCCCTCAAACATGTAAATTGTCTATTGTTCCCATATCAAAGGCGTTCAATTGTCCTTTGTTATGGGTTTCTGAAACTGACGGATTCGATGGGGGCGGCATATCCGTCCAGTGCCCACCCCCTCCGCCCCAACCTAAGTGGCTCACCTTACACAGCGCCAAGATGATGCTCCTGCTACCTCAGTATAGGTGATGCCCCCCTCTCTCTCTCTCTCTTTCTTTCTTTCTTTAATGTTGTCTTTTTGCTGGCTTGTTTAAAAAGAAGATCGGAATATTGCGCCTTCTCTTTTGTTTGTCGGATTTCATTCAAATATTTACCAATCTACGCCTCTGACTTTTTCCATTTAGTTTTTAGGGTGGGATTGTCCATTAAAAAACCTTAATAACATAAGAAACTGGAACTAAAATATTTCTCGATATTTTCATAAATATAGAGGTAATCTCGAAGTATATTGGACTCAATCATAAATTGTAATATCAACTCAGCAAACACACAACGTTCTCATGAAATTCGAAAACGTCCAGAGAACGTTTATAAGTGCGTCTCTATATTTTACCTTCATTTCTTTCAACTTAATCAAATACTGGTCGATGAAATCTCTTGGGACATCGGGCACTCCATTCTTTTTGTGAGTTTCAATATGGCCATCGATGAAAGCATAGAATTCCTTAGCATTCGACGCCATAGTCTTGATAACACCGAAGGGAACTTTCGAAATGCCTGGTATTGGAATAAAAAACAACCATCCTCCTACTCCCGATCGCCTCATGCTGAAGTTCAACAAGGAAAGAAGCTTAAAACAAAATATATGGAATGAAAATCAGTCTTGATTGAAAACGAACGTTCCTAATTGGTTAATTCAATATTAAGCGCAAGCATATCAAGAATACTAATAGTCCCACAAGATTGAAACCCGCTACACTGACGGTCCACGAAACCAACAGCAAAGATGACCGACATTTTTCACTATCTTCCCTGATGTTTTTCGTTGTTGTGTTTGCCTCGTGGCCTGTCGGTATATAGTGGACCCCTTGTAAATGTCAACGTCAAAGTCGGGGCGAAAACTCAAAAGAGTTACTTCTTCTTCTTCTCTACGTGCCATATCCTGAGACGTTGGCGACCATGGAGTGCCAAAAGCTCTGTCCCATATTCTATGAAGTAATTCATTCTCCCCGAGATCAATTCCACATTCAGAAATCCCACTCCTTAAGCTACTAATCCACCGAGTTACTTCTGGGTTGGAAAGAACGATGAAAGTTGATATTTGGAACAGAACATTTTCAAACACTTCTATAAAATAGTGTAATAAGAGTAATGACGTCTTAGACATACCTGTTGGAACTCTGTATCGCTGTACGTGTACTGCGTCCCGAAAATGATAGTGCAGATGACGTTGGCAACCGCTTGTCCGAGGAGGATGTTGGGGTCGAACGGGGATCCTTTCTTCTCCTTGATAGCCCTCCCTAGCTGCGTCATCTCTGCAGCGACGGTGTCTTCGTAGCTCTTCTTGCCCACCCCGAGGCTACGGAAGACTGAGAGGGTGAACTTGCGCTGTTCCTTCCAGGATTGTCCAACACCGATTAGCAGACCTGCTGTTGTACCGAATCGCAGAAGACATAAACTTGTTATCTGGGAAATTATTATTGACTGGAATTAATCAAGCAATTGAACGGTTGTCCATAGTGGACAAGTTAAACTTTCTGGTAAAGTGTACATTATCTTAAAATGGCTTTTTGAGCGTTGATGGGTTATAGCAAGATTTAACGTCCCCGAGAGACGTAAACCAATGGGGATCTCAGCAAATGTTATTATGTGGCCCGTTAGCTCGGGGCGACGGGCATCTTTTTAAAAATATTGACCGATAGGCGGGCATGGCTAAAATCACGAATTTCGACCAATCCGAAAATTGACTAGATTTATATAGCATACTAAAAATAACTATAGAGAGGTATATAATAATCATTATGTCGCATCATGCAGCTAAAAGTTCAACTATATGTTTTTTTTCTTTTACTGGCACTAAGCCTGCACGATATCCAATGTTTGATTTGTCATGTGACCTAATTCAAACAAATCGTGTTGCCTTGAAGATTATTGGTATGTGGGATGAACACTATCGAAAGTCTTGTTCTTACCATTACGGCCGCACCCAGATACTTCCTCTTTAATGCGACACCTTGGTCTGTCCTGGAGATCGGGGTGACGGAAGGCTTCTGCGACCACCTCATAAGCGTTCAGGAGCACCACCAACTGTGTACCGATGTTGAAGGACGTGATTTCACCGTACATGTCGGCCCACTCCGAGAGCAGGGCAAGAGGGTCCGAAGTGCTACCCCAAAAATATGTTTATAATTAATTAAATAGGCCTTTACACGGTTGCACTCAGGCGAACGATGGGGAAAAACAAGGCCCCCCCCCCCCCCTCCCTCGGAAAAACAATGTTTTACTTTCATTTCAATGCGGGCAGCGACGTACGTGCCTGAATAAGCCTACATTCAAGCAGCGAGGTACAAAATGGCCTCATATTTGGGTAGAGAGAGGTGCCGAAGATATGTAAGATATTTCATATGCAGAATCCTCTAAGTAACTAGAAAACTCCCACCGGACCAACAATGTTTTTCTAGTTGGCTGTCGGTCCCTTAGGCTGTCAGTCTAGAGGAGCATTGGTCTATTGGGCCTTATCCCCCAGTAGTAAAGAATATGTAGATCAAATAATACAATTATTATTATTATTATTATCATCATTATTTTTTATATACTGCGCTTTTCCCAGAGCCGCGGTCTAAAGCGTTTACACCAAAAAGAATTCTACATAAAATGAAAATGAAAACTTATAATGGAAAGATGAACCCGTATGCAAATTTTCTCTTTAATAAATACATTTTTATTCATATCCCAGTCACACCGAGAAGCCGATTCCAAACCAATAGATTCATGGTAATTCAGGAAATTAAGGAAATTAAACCCACCGATTCGTTATCATTCAGGTTAAAGTATCTTACTTTACAGAAGGTTGTCAGTCACGTTCATTTACCCGAAAAATTTGGATACGACTCCAAGGAGAGGTAGTCCCGTCGGCCCGGGTGGAAGGTTCTTAGGTAACCTCATCAGGTGTTTCACAAACCACGCAGCCATTAGACCAACTAAAGCCGTTGCCAATAAATGATAAGGCGTTAACTGGTGCCAGTCAAATTCCATTGCAAAATGATTGATTCTGGGGATAAACATAACGGAATTTATTTTATTTCATTATAGAAAAGATTTTTTTGGGTATGAATTGAAGTATAAAAAATTTATTCTCATATTTTTAGGGGTGGCATACTGAAAATCTCTGATCTATATTTTAATGATATGTGATAAATTAGACCTACTATCAATATGACCATAATGCGGTTTCTTTGGAAAATAAACTACCGAGGAAGAACGTGGGAGAGGTTATTGGAAAATAAACAACCAATTGTTAAACGATACAATGTATAAAGAAAATATCTCAAATATAATTAGAAAGGGATAAATTAAATGATTCGTATTCTGTACAAATTACAAAGGAAGTGTATAAAGTGAAAATAAAGAATTTTCTATGAAATATTCAAAAGAGGTCAGTAAAAAAGGAAGATTGATTTATAAAGATTTAGAAGAAAAAAATACTGTTCATTGCAAAAGGAAGTAAATAATAATCCCGATGAAGAAAAAATGCTGGAGTTAAAAGATGTTCGAAATCAGGTTGATGAGGTTTTAATTGACAAATGTAGAGGAGCTTTCAACCGCTCCAGGGGAAAATGGTAAGAAGAAGGGAAAAATTAATTTGTTCTTTCTTGCAGCTTGAAAAGAAAATTGTTATAAAAAAGTTAATTGATTGTATAGAAAAGTCAGGAGAACAAATTATTAAACAGGAACATATTTTATTAAAAATGTATAAATATTACAAAGATGTGTATAGTATAAACAAGGTAGTACTGAAAAAGAAGAATATGTTGTTCGAAATGTTCAGTTGACAACTTTAAAGGAAAATGAGGCACTATAAGCTGTGAAGGTGACCTTACGGAAAAGCAATGTGCAAAAGCATTGTCTTCCATGCATAATATCAAGGCACCAGGAAGCGATAAACACACTTGTGGACGGAAATAATTATGTAAATATTTGAATGAAATGATTGGAAATTTTCCACATATCTTTAGATATAATTTCATTAAAAAAAGATGTTGTGTAAACAAAATAGACTGCCAGAGTTTCATCAAAATCTTCTTTATGAATGGTAAGTTGAGGTCACGGAAAAAGAAGATATCATGGAAAAATATTCATATTAGATTTTAAAATTCTTCATTATTGTTTTGTAGCTGGAATTTGTAAAGTAAAGCACGTGATTAAAACAAAAGTTGGAAAGATTCGATTCGATTGAAGTTAAAGAAGAAATGTTTTCCAAGCTATTGATTAAAGGGGCTTTGTAACATCGTTCAGATGAGAGAAAATGGTGCTAAGGTAATGACTTCAATGCTAGATGTACAGCTAAAGGTAATCTGAAAGTTTGAGTGAAAACAGACCATTATTAATGATACAAATTTGGAAGAAAAAAAAGATCTGATCGATTCCTGAGTTCTCCCAACTATATATATTGTTATAATTTAAGTAAATTTTAGGTGAATGTAAATCGCCACAAAGTAATGAGATTGGCTCTATGTATCATTCGAAAAATCAAAGTGTTGGCAGATTAAAAAAAACTGTTTTATGTCTCATTTTTATGGAAAACGGTTGGGAAATACAGAAAGTGGTTGAGAGAATTTATTGTTAGAGGGTGTTGCACAGTGACGGCTTGAAAAAACTTAAATGTCTGTATGGTTTGAAAATGTTAAAAGGTTAGTAAGGTAAAAGGAATATAATAAGTAATATTCCATACAAAAAATGATCCTTTTTTTTCATCAACCTTCAACAATGTAAACGTTTTACTTTGAATAGATTATGTAATCGAAAACGAAACAATTCAAAATCGATAGAAGTAGCTCTGATCCAGGAGATTTTGTTGATATATTTAGTTTTAAGGTGAAAAAATATTTTTCCCTCCTTAAAAAAAAACTTCAGAAACAAATTTTTACACGCTAATGGGAGAATTATTTGAATTTACCTTTTTCTTTTAGTTGGCAGAAAGTATTCAATCTAAAATTTCAACAAATATGTTAAATTTAAAGTATTGCATAATATCTTTCCATCAAAACATAATCTACGCAGATGGCGTTTAATGAAAAATGACCCGTGTGATATACGTAAAGAAATAGAAACAACTTTTCATGTTTTGTTAAATTGTAATAAGGAACGAGTTTTGGGGAAAATTATTGAAAACTTATTTGGTAATTACTTTCATGAGCAAATAGATATTAATGAAAAAGTATTACTTATAGGTTATTATATTGAAGAATAGGAAAACTTGTCTGGAATTACCATATGGCTAAAGGCCTGTATACATCCACGTACGTATACTAGCTCCAATTAGGGACTTTTAGATTTGCACGTCTACAGCTTTGACTGCAACGTGTGACGTCATTTTAAGGCACTGCGCATGCGTTACGTCGTCTCAGTCGGCGATCGAGAATGAGCAACCTTGATTTTCCTAAATCTAGTTCATACATACATACATATTGGTATTTATATAGCGCCTTTACATGCTCAAGGTACTAGTATGCCGCGTGCGCATAAAATATACAGTTCCTCTTTCTACCCTCAACAAAGGAACATCCCTTCCCTGCTATTGTAGAACAGGTGTCACATGCATATTCACCTGTTCTACACATTTTTACATAATAGCAGTGAAGGGATGTTCTTTTGTTGAGGGTAGAATGAGGAACTGTATACTTTGTCCTCTTTCTTTGTCCGTGATGATCATAGTGTTACTATGCATGCATGTATATCGTTGAGTGCAATCTAAAAGATTTCTTATTGTAGTCAACATGGGCAGTTAAGTACGTTGACACGCATGATTAGTCGGTGTTCGTCGTGTTCTCGTCCAGTCATTCTAAAAGTCCCTATTGAAACAGTACCAGGCACATAGTAACACATACAGGCCCCACGGAACGTATTTCAAAGTGGGGCCCGGAGGAGGGCCAAATTCTTTACGATCAGGTAAAACGTAGCTAATGTAAATTGCTCATCCGATGTAATATGTTTAGAGGAATGGAAATGAAAATGAAAAATTCATTCAACTATTAGGACTTTGATCCCCAGACATTAAAGTACAATATTTCTTTTGAATTACAAACACAAAGGCCCGAATTCACAAAGGAGGTTTGTCGACAAACCTTGGTTTTCGTACGTCATATGACGCGTTTCACGCGTTTTTTACAAACCTGGTTTGTAAAGAACAAAAGGAGGTTTGGCGAAACAAAAGAAGGTTTGAGCTCAAACCTTGCTTTGTGAATTCGGGCCAAAGTTGTTTGGAACATTTGTAATATACAAGTATTTGTATAGCTGTACAATGAGACTGAGGACAGTAGAGAAGTAACTGGAGCTTATCCGCGTGGCTACACGCACAATGAGCATGAAAACTCGAAGGTTACTAAACCTAATTGCTAGAAAAAGGTTTTTGACCGACATTTATTACTTCAGCCCCAAGTTGGTACAAAAGGATTCTGACACTACCTTTTGAAAAGCCTGTTGTTCAATCATCCTTGGCAGTACAGTTATTAAAATGATATCATTAGACAGAGTATTAGTTCTTCTTTACAATGAAAAATGATTCAATGTCATATAGGTTATGACTCTTTAAATATAAGCTACCAAAGTTGGGTTTTTGCGTATTAAACGGACTCACCAAAAACAAATCTCACGCTCTCGTTTTGCAAAAGCAGTGAGTAATGAGGCAACAAAAGTTCCCAGGTTGGTTTTCGGAAGCTGGAGAAAAATAATTTTTGCATCGTATACTGATTATAATTTCAATAATTTACACATCTATCCAATCTGTCCATATAACAGTAACAAGCTATCTGTGACACTAATTAACGATGTGCATGAGACTAATTTTGGTCGGTATTATTTGCATATATGCGCAGATTGATTAAAAAAAATAATGTATAAGTGAATGGAGTGTTTTCAGCCAGATTCTTGCGATAAAAGTGTGTTATTTTCTGAACAAATTAGGCTTTTACGATCGCTTTTACGTACGATTTTTCCCATTTAACCATTCAAGATATAGCGCCTTTCTTTATTTCTTTCTTTTTCTCTTTAACATACTTTTTCGAAAAAGTGGGAGGGGGAGGGGGCGCTCGAGCCCTGAGCCCCACCGTTCCTCGGGGGCCGTATGAAATCCCAAATAATTAATTTGCTTGGCATAGATATATGCCTCACAATATGTTTATCATTTGTTCCATAATTCAAAGTCCATCGTTTATGTTTAAGATATTCACAATATGGAAAAATCGTGGCACTATCTTTCCTCAAGGATATGGCAAAATGTATAACCCATATCATCATTCATCGAATCACCTTTAATGCTTTAGCGCCTTATCATGAAGGCTACATATATCGACACCTGCACGGGGTAATATTAATATGATACTTTATAGTAAGCGCAGCAAAGTTTATTTATTAAGTAGCGGCTCTTTATGAATTGATATATTATTGTACGCACATGAGAAAGTATGACAATTAATTCGTTTGTGGCAATACTTACTCGACAGACGGGAACAATCTTCAATTCACTCTGTTAATAAAACAATCCTAGTCAGACTGCATCGCATACGTAAATGAGTTTTTCAGTGAAGATTTATTCAGCAGCTCGTTTGCGAACATGACCGATTTGAGTGCATTGAACCATGGACAATGCCTGAATTGATTTCCCGCTGCTATAGTAATAATACGCCTGATAATCAATATCTTGTTTTCTCAGAAACCAAATTATTTAGGCTATCGGTCAAAATACATCAAATAAGGTTTTGATCCGGTGATAGTATAGTATTAATGACTGCTTTGAGAGAAATAGTTGTTTTTATACGCTCTTGGGAAGGTTAGAATTGTGCTATTACCCGAGGCGTGCCGAGGGGAATAGCCCAATTGTAACCTTCTCGATAGCGTATAAAAACAACTATTTCTCGAATATTAAAGCAGTCATTAATACTTTTATATGCCGAAAAAAAAGAAAAAAAGAAAAAAAAACTTTTGTCGAAGATGGGTTTTGAACCTTTGTGATGTAACTACAACCAGCGCCTTACACCGCTCGGCCAGCGCGCTCAGTCACCAAGAACAGTAGTTTTCTTTAATATATACATTAAAATGAATTGAAAACGGCTTCGCGTGGTCGATGCTTCGCCGCTGCTCCATTAAACGGGCCCTTCTTTTACTTTTGCAATGCATATTGGCACGAACTTAGATCAAGATCTATCGGCAGATGTTATTTTTTTGTTTTTGGAAGTTTATTTTCGTCTTCATGTCAACAATGCAAGATAAAATTGTCGGTAAGATCGATCGAGATTCAATTGTATTGAAATTACCGACCAATTCTTCGCACACGTACGGTATCCTCGATCGCTCAGACCATTTTTTAACATGTAAACCTATGGGGTAACCATGGAGACTGACCTATTTTCCCAATAACCATGGTTATTGGGATTTTGAACTGTTTTTTAACCATGGTTACCGGGAATTTTCGGGAACAGTTAAAGTTTATGAATACAATTTCGACCAATCAGATTGCTGGATTACTTAAGTGAGGTATATAATCTTGATTATCGGTGTGAATCATGAAGATAATGTATAGTGGAGTTCAGAATGCAGCGTACCCCCTTCACTGCCCCCCCTCTCCCCTCCTCCCCCTTCTCTCTCTCTCTCTCTCTCTCCCAAAACAAAATTTATGCAAAGCAATATTCATAAAGTACAAGGAAATCGTTAAAAAAAAAAAATTCCAAGGAATCTTCTAAAATTTCAAATTTATTAGTATAAAATACATGAAAACATATTTTCCAATGTCTTTCCTCTTCCCCTCCCCCTGCCTTGAAAATCGGCCTAAATTTGTTGTTTTGTATAATGAATCAATGAACTAGCCATGTGAAAGATAAAAGACATGGGGAGTGTTTAAAGGTACTATGTCCCTTTTGCAGTCAACCTCAAATGCTGTAGAACTTTGCAGGAATTATAAATATGTCATGTATGTCCTATCTGTGAAATTTAAACATCAGCAGTGTCCTCATATTCAAATTATGCAAGGAAACCCGTTTACTTGCTAGACTTCACTGTCAGACACTATTGAGTGACTGACTGTTTTTTTTTCTTCTTTGGTAATAACATACATGAAAAGAGTTGTAAAGGGTACATGAGCATTTGTCTACTTCAATAACCGACTTCTTGTGATGGCCAAGATTAAACTGATTGAATCCTTGCGCAGCATAAAACGTATGACCATTCAGTACAATTGTCTGAAAATCAAGAATATTACTTTTGGGCTCTATAGCCCTAAAGTCGATTTGACAACTAATAGTCGTTATTTTCCCACTTGAAGACATTTTCAAGCCCCCCCCCCCCCATTTTTTTTAAGGGAAGTTCTAAATTAGTATTATCTTTCAAATGCAGTTGGAATTTGACTTTTTCATTATTTTGGCCTGCAAATGGGACCTTTAAGAGCGACTACAGATACTATTTAATATACAGCATTGCACTACTAATTGTAGATCCTGCAAACACGGCCAACCACACAATGCAGTCAACTGTCACGAATGAGAGGATTAGGCCTAGGCTAAACAAATTATTCCAAAGGGCCAATAAAAATATAGTTTTCGAGTATCAATTCAAAGCACATCACACCATATATTCAATTCAATTCAATTCAAATGAACATTTATTTTCTTCCAAACAATACAATTTATAAGTAGGAACATAATTATAATTAAAGAACTTGTATTACAAGGAAGAAGGCGCGAAACCCGAAAAGCATAGCTTGTAGTGGGTACGCCCGAATACATAAATAGATTTATACATTATAAATGGGAGAAAGGAAGAAAGGAAGAAATGGATGGGCAAAGAGGAGAGGAGGATAGAGAGCTTGGAGAAGGAGAAAAGAAGAGAGGAAAAGAAGAGGACTGCAACATAGTATCAATGGAGTGTATGACATGCATAAACAACATAATGGCAAGAAAGAGGTGAAGAGTGTAGTGTTGAAATATTAGACTGCATATAATATATGCAGTCTAATACATATATAATACATATATATATATATTTACTTCGTTACAAGTACATGCATTTATACAACATAGGCCTATACATACATACATGTATGTTTACATAATTATTTACATAATTATACACATGCATACAACACACACACATATATATATATATATATATATATATATACTTATACATCCCTTATACAATATAAATACACACTCGTCAGCCTAACTGGGTATAGGGATAATAATTATGAATTGTAGTTTAAAATGATACATTTTTTAAGCTTCCAAGTGAAGCTTAACAGAGATACAGATTTCCTCATAGGTTCAGGTAAATCGTTCCAAACAATGGAATAAAAAGCACTCCAAGGTTTGGTGCATTTGACAGTTAAGCTTCCTCTCATGCATGGGCGTCATTGGTTGGACAGGGGACATGTCCCACCCCCCAAAAAAAATCAAATGTCCCCCATGTTTTTGACCTCCTTTATCATGAAGCTCAAATATTGCACTGTGCAAGACCAAACCCTGTGTCCCGTTGCTCGTGGTAAACAACTTTATCATGTTTTTTATCATGCGAGGGCAAGTCTTACTTGTTGGAATTTAAGTATAGCGTATAATAAGTTAGGACTCCACCTGCAGGACCAGACGGTCTGAGAAGCTAAGAATGCCATTTGTGTAATTTGGTATTATCTACTTTTCGTTCTCATTTTACTGAAAATCAATCATTATGTAACTAGTATATTTATATGATTCAGTCGTAATAAAACTACTTCCTGAGAAGAGGTTGGTAGTGAAGTAAACGGTCTCTGTCTTTGTGAACCCGCGTTATTTATCGCGTCTTGTCTCCTCGCGCGACCCATATGGCGCGGTCAACACATTCGTGCATCCAGAGACGCCTTGGTGGCGTCACTACCGATCTCTTATCAGGATGCAGTTTATATAACGACTGATTTATAAAAATATACTAGTTAAATATGATAGATTTTCAGTAAAATGAGAACAAAAAGCTATTTAAAAAAATTGATATTGCAGCAGTACCTATTGGTTTTACAAACAAATCTATTTATAATTTATATAAAGATGTAGTTGATTTTTAATTTTGAAGTCAAAATTCTGTGCATTGATGAAAATATGTTACTTTTATGAAGCAAGTAGCTTACCTTCAAGGCTTAAAATGCACTTTGTCTGGTGAAACGCATTACCTTTTCTACTCAATTTATGGCATGTCTCTTTTAGTTTGCATCTGTTTAGAACAACAACCAACATATTATTTATATCCAACATTTTTTAAATTCAATAATGGAGATATAAATGAGGTCGTTTCATCATTATATTCACAAATCTTTGAAGTCAATATTTCTAAATCTTATATTCCCATTTAGCCTACAATTAATATGAGTAACATTAGTAACTGAATGTGACATTTATATATAATTCTGAAGTATACTTTGTGTTGCTGAGATTTTCACCAAAAAAACGCTTTTTTTGGAGCTGCTGCTGTAAGTTCTTTAGAACTTGCAAGCCGCTGCGAGTAATAAGTGTTATCATATTTAAAGTGAAAGGTTATGAATGTGATTGTTAGCGATTGTTTAAGCTACACATTTTACTTGTGTAGCTTATGCATTTACGTGAAGCTTCTCTAGTTAGTACTTACTTATTTTTATGAATACCAGGCGCGGATCCAGGATTTTCCAATGGGGGGGGGGGGGGGGGGGGGGGAGGGGGGGGATTTGAAAATCGCGCAGACCGCCATTTCAAGTCAACATCCCAATGCAGGGCCTATACTGATGAGGCTACCCTGGGTAAACAAGATATATGTATTATTATTATTATTATTAATACTGACTAGGTCATATCAGAAGCACCGTATTTACCGGTAGGAACCTACAAGTGGGCACAATTTTGGAAAGGGGGCAGGCTCACGTCGCGTCATTTGTTCGATAACAAAATTACCCGTTTTAATTAAATTCTTATCATTTTCATCGGGGGGGGGGGGGCTGAAGCCTCTTGCCCAAATATGAAATTGCTGGTTTCACAATTTGGCGAGCGAGCAACCGAAAATTTGAGCATATGTATGTTGTAAAAGTGTTATTTATCACCAAAACATACGAGATCAGATATTTAAAAAAAAAACTATTCGGGCAGCTCGCTCGCCAATACGGCCCCAAGCCTTTTGGAATGACCCCAAATGTCCTGATAACCATTCTGCCACCCTTTGGAGGGGCCGGCCGACCGCGGCCTTTCAGAAGTGTTTAACATGAACAAACATGCTTAGTATATTTTTTAATAAGCTGAATTCAGACTCGGTTATGCATGCACAACCTAAAAATTATAATACAGTCGGCATTTCATACGCGCGCATACCCCCCCCCCCCCGAGTTTTCCGTTATTCATCTTTACTGTCACTTAGTGCCATTTCCTTGTAACTTTCTCCCTTTGTAACCCGGCTTCTCTCTTCTTTTTCTGTCTTTCTCTCTCTCTCTCTCTCTCTTCTTTTCTCTTCTTTCGTTTTTATCCTCCTTTCTTTTTTCTCTTCTTTTCTTCCTTTTTTTTGCCCCGCCAATAGGGCGGGGGGGGGGGGGGGGTCGCGGCCGTTTCGGCCCCCTGGATCCGCCACTGAATACGGCTTATTGTTTGTAAGTTTATTTTTCATGGACCTTTATTTACCCTGGGCTGTTAACAATACAGTAATGCACTAAAATAATAAATGTACATTTTATTTGAAAAAATAAAATGAACACAGAAAACATGTTAAAAATGCATAATCAGTACTTGCGATTGTATTTCATTTGTAGATTAGGATAGACATGATCTGAATAACAGTTCAGCATTAATATCTCGAGTTGTCAATGCCATAGGTCAAAGCCGCTGCACTTTAAAAGAAAACTTGATTCATTTGATTTATTATCTGTGTGTGTTTTTTTTTCTAAACAAACATGTTCGGTAATATACTGAATTGAAGGAATCTCAAATGTTATGAATAAATCAATTATTACTAGATCGATGATCAGTATGTATCTATAGTTAAATATGTAAGTAAGGGGAGTGTATCTAAATATACTTTCAGTTTGAATTCATTTTGTTTAAAAAATAATTTATTTATTTTATTAGGTATTATGTTATGGAAAGGATTGCTGCAAAACATGACAAACTATATTCTTGAAATCGAATTATATAGCCCGCAACTTCCGAGTTATTTGTTATCGAATGTTTTGAGCTATAGCAACAAAATGGTGCCCAGCAGCTGTTAAACTATAGTATTCTACCAACTCTGGTTTTAACATCGTCTACCACAAACTCGAGATTTCAAATTTAAAGCTTGATTATCACCGAGTTGTAACATTTCGACTAACCGAAATTTTGGATTCACTAATCAGGAGATATGTCATACTCTATTTCTTTATTTTAAGTGAAGATGTGTAAACTGAAGATGTTTTTTCTTCATTGATAATATGAGGTGGACTGAGCATTTTGTAGACATTTAATTAATGATAAATGGAATGTTATCATACTCTAGGGTAAATGGAATGTTATCATACTGTATGGTAAATGGAAAATTACCTTGTATATTATTGTGATTTTTTTTTTATAGTTATCATAATATTCAATATCTAAATGGTCACTTATTAGTCACTTACATCCATTTTATTTATACTTTATATAATATTTTATATATACAGTACGTCCCAAATAAGAATTATCGATGTTTTATCAATACTTAATCACAATTATAATTAAGAAATGACACATGTGTAAAGCTTAGATCCTCCTCTTTCATATGATGCACATTTCACGCATGAGTGATTCAAAACAATTTAAAGAGAGGATACCAAAAAGTAATTTGGCGGACGGTATCTGAATTTCAAAGAGAAAATCACATTTATAATAAAGTTCATTTTCTGCCCTTTCATATGACATCTCAATCAGAAAAAATGAGCTAGGCATAGGCATAACAAAGTTCCGTTTGTTTAAAGTAATGCTTGCATTCCCATAATTTGATTACATGAATTCGGTTTCACTTGTTGCCTGCCGTAGCAACAAACAGAGTTGACAAAAGACTTAACCCCGTTTCGTTGACGATCAGCCAAGCATGAGGTCTTTCGTCTTCTTTGTGCATGGCTGATCGCCAACGAAACGGAAAAAACAAAATTAAAATCATATTTTCATAGTGTGTCAAGATCCAAAATTAATTTGAAATTAAAAAGAAATAGAATTAGATCGACCTCCACCTAAAAAGATTATATATAACAACTCAGGTACGCTCTCAAAGTTACAAATAAAGGCTACAATACACTTTATGACTTCTCTGCGTATGGACTTTTTAGAGTGTGAACATTTAAACATTAAAGATAAATTCTTCTTGATAAAGGTTCCACATTGTTTGTTTGAGTAGTAAAAACATAATTTTGGGGTGTTGTGAGTCTTCAAGTAAGAGGAAATATCCATTTAGCTGCACCAAGAATGATTAAGACCTCATACCAGTCGCATGGTAATGTAAGACATCAAGAATAAACAATGTACATCTTTGAAATTCCATACTCTTATTGCAATTTCTTTCAAAATCCATATAAGTCATATCTTCAGATGTCCAGTGACCTTAATTGGAGAATGAATTACTTTCAGACTTCTTAGAAGGGCAAATTAATCTCCGAAAAGCTCTTCTAAAGTCTTTGTTGAATCCGTACAAGAAAGGATTTAGCGTGGAGTTCATGTAGGCCAGCCAGTAGGACATGTCGTAGAGCCACAACGGGACGCAATCGCAGTATGAATTGACGGGAAAGAGAATCACGAAGAAAATCCAGCATAGTACGAAGGAGACAACGATGATACCCAGAGTTTGGGCTGTTCTTTGATGGAGACGATTGTTCGCAAGATGACGTTGATGGACCCGCTCAGCTCTCAGACCGTTACTGTAAGCATTTTTTGTAAATTTTAAAGGTTTTTGCGTCAGATGTGTCTCCTGAAGCACACGGGATGGTGGCGCAGGATTATTTGTAGAGCTTCCGTTGCCAGGATAGCGACTCGTCGATTCAAACGCATTTGTCCCCAGTGTCTCAGAGCTAGTGCTGTTAGAATGAGTTGCTCCCATGTGTCTGCCTATGGTGTTGATGACATCTAATGTAGGGGATGAATCTATTGAGAAAGATATGGTCGATATTGACGATTGCGTGTGATCTACGGCCAGCGTGGAGTCAGGATT
The DNA here is from genome assembly GCF_000002235.5 of Strongylocentrotus purpuratus. Taxonomy (NCBI): domain Eukaryota; kingdom Metazoa; phylum Echinodermata; class Echinoidea; order Camarodonta; family Strongylocentrotidae; genus Strongylocentrotus; species Strongylocentrotus purpuratus. Next base: position 39,122,142 of record NW_022145605.1, read on the forward strand.
GATGGTTTCCCTGCAACAGCAGAATGTCCTTGCATACGTAGGATCTACTGATTCCATCATCGTTGCTTCAGTCAAGCTACGCAGATGTCTCTTCAATGCATACAGCATCTTGGCGTAAAGACAAACCATCACTACCATCGGACAAAAGAAAATGATGGTATTTGAAAGCAGGGTGTAGGTAAAACCCGGTAGATACAGACAAGCGGAATCTACCGCGAAGCTACCCAAGATAAATCTGTGTGCCAACACACCAGGAATCCAGCATAACCCTGCCAGGATCCAGATGGCACAAACGATCAACAGCGACCTCTTCCTGCGTTGCCTTTTGAGATGCTTTAGAGGCTGCGTGACCGCCCAGTAACGGTCTACGGATATCATGCATATGCTAAAGACAGAGGCTGAGACGCACGAGAAGTCGATGATGATCCAGAGTTCACAGACGATAGACCCCAGAGGCCATCTTCCTAAGATGGTGTAGAGACTGAACATTGGAATAACAAAAATCCCGACAACAAGGTCGGCGCATGCAAGGCTGATGATGTAATAGTTGCTGTACCGACGTAATTTTGCATCTACGCTCATAAGAATGATGAGGATCACATTCGCAAGAACCGTGGTTAGTGACATCAAGGATGCAAGGACGATGAAAAGACAGTTCTCAAAAGTGAACTCAAACAGTTCGACATTGTCCGGCAAAGAAGCGTTCCACGATGAAGCCATTGTCGCGATACTGCTCGACATGACCGAATCCTCGTCGGTCTCCACCTGCCCAAAAGTTGAGGCATTAATGGTCATCGCTGGTTCAAACGGCCGATCCGTCCATTCCTTACTTTGTACCGTCGAAAACATCTCAGTATTGGTCGCTTCAGTCCAGAATGCCATGTTCTTCGACAGCTATCATCTTCCCCAAGCACAGTTGATGGAACAACCACACGTTACCTAAGATCTCACGAATTTCCCGGCCGATATGTCATGTGCAGTCTGTAATGAATAAAAGAAGGGGAAAACAAACAGCACAGATTATAAGAAATTGAATAAGAAGTTTGAAGTGAAGAGACTCAATTAACTATCTTCCGTATGCCTGAAACCCCAAAGTGTATTACCTGAATTAGCGTTAACGTTTCGAATATCCTTCACAAAAAATACTGCCTATGCCATTTCCCTATGATATTATGATTCTCCCTAAACATTAATTTAGTAGCCGATAAAATTATATAACATTTTAAAAACCCATAGCAACTAATTTGAGCTTTTCTTTAAGTCATAATCAAGGTTGAAAATGTTAACTGCCAAAAAATGCAAATATTCGTTTATTTATTGACTTGATGGTTATTGGCAGACATTGACATTACAGCTTCGTTTCATAGCGAAATACACTTTGAATTGGTGGACCTAAATTTATCAAATCTATTATAGGGCAATCCAACCCTTGTAATAAGTTGATTTGTATGAAAGTAGAAAAATAACAGAAACAGAATGGCAAAAGTTTGAATTAATCGAACCAATAGTAAGGAAGTTATGAATGTTTCAAATATGAGATCACTAAGTCTATGCGAATCTCAAGTTGGTTGTTCGGTCAGTGGATTGTCCCGTAGGACGTGGATAACTCTCCCATTTGCCGTGTACAAAAATATCATTAATTTCTGTTTTTCTCGTAAGTTCCTTCTCTCTTGGGGCACTACTCAAAATATATTATAGATAGCATATTAGTATTATAGGTCCTCTAAAAATAACAGACCCTCCTTAGCAATGAATTTTTGAAGAATTAAAAAAAAAATCGTTTCATATGTTGGAAAAGATGGAAAAGTAGTCCAGCACTACATCACATTTACATTACAGCTGCAGTCAATAGTGCCCATACGTATAGTGAATTACAGCTTTGGAATTTCATAACTTTCTTATATTTAATTGAAACTTTCGTCAATTGGCTTCTCTTATGATTCTGCCTTCTTTTAGAGTAGTTGTCTATTTGGGTTGGATTTCCCTTTAACGTCCGTGATGAAGATTTTCCTTGTTGTCGACATGTTTTTCATGTGCAGAGCACTTATTTCCAATTACAAATTTTAAAGTGTATAAAAAGATGCTACAAAGTGTGTTTGTTCAGGCAATATTGAAGCTTATAATTTAAGCTCTGAGAGTGGCGTTCCATTTCTTTATAAAAAGGCTGAAATAATTCTGAATTGCTCGAGTACAAGATACGCTGTTTAGACCAACGAAAATGTAATTAGACTAAAATTAAATGATGACTTTCTAGAAATCATGTTTACAATAAAGCACTCTCGATTTTTTCTCTTCTTCTTTGCATCTAAAATATAACTGCGTGTGGTTGTACTGACTTCGGCTTCATTTACTAACTTTCGTTGATCATTTCGCATGTACTTTGTTCTACTAAAACCGTTAGAGAGACATCGTGAAATAATGTAGCTCTAAACATTCACCTGAAGTCTCGTTTGATTATACTGGTTTTACGATTTATTGCCGCCATCACCAAACTCATGACATGTTTACTATTGCAATTTGCCATCACATAATTGACCCATCACTCGACGTCGCTCTCCTAAATTATTCAGATTAATTATCTACACATTGAAACCACCATCTGAAAAATAATGCTCTAACCGTTCTGATACATTTCCAAACACGAAATACAGTATACGGGTTACACTACCATACCCGACAGTATTGTGTTGTTGTTTTTTAAACCATATTATCAACATACAGATGAATTATCCTTTGGCATCCTTTAAAGGTGCTGTGTCCCATTTGCAGGCCAAACAAAATGAAAAGGTTAAATTCCTACGGCATTTGAAAGACAATACTAATTTAGAACTTCCCTCAAAACGAAAGGGCTTGAAAATGGCTTTTAGTGGGAAAATAACGACCATCAGTTGTAGAATCGACTTAAGTGATTGCAATCACTACAGTAATAGTTTCAGACGCTTTTCCCGAATGGTCGTACGTTTTGTGCAGCACAAAGATTCAATCAAATTTAATTTTGGCCACTACAAGTAGTGGGTTATTGATGTAGGCAAATGCTCATGTACAAGTAGGCCTACCTGTTACAGCTCATTTTTACGTTATTATCAAAGAAAAAAGATGTCAGTCAGTCACTCAATAGTGTCCGACGGTGAAGTTTACAAGGTAAACGGGTTTCCTTCCATAATTTCAATACTAAGACACTGCTAATGTTTAATTTCACAGATAGGACATACATGACATATTCATAATTCCTGCAAAGTTCTACAGAATTTGATGTTGGCTGCAAAAGGGACATAGTATCTTTAAACTAAAATGTTTGCGCAGTTGATTAAAGCTTATCTGCCGTAGTTTACAGGAGGGATTACACTGCCCTGCAAGGTCACTGGACAGGTGGTTATCTCATCAACTCAGCTCTCATTTAACATAAGAAAAAGAGGATCATGGGGGACCAACAGGCAACGATAGGGGAAGTTTTCTATATAGAGGGAGCAAGTAGCTACAAGTAGGACAGTGTGCCTTTAAGGGAAATGTTTTTATCCTTCAAACGACAGGACTGCGAGGATAACACACATCAATCATGCTAATCCTCCGGGCGTACGCATCAGTAATTGATCCACTTGCACAATACATTCTGAAGGCGTTTTGATTTGATTTCCGTTGGTAAATATAACGCAATCGCCAATTAGTCGTCAGCTAAAGTGCGACATATGTTCGTTACCCCCCCCCCCCCCCCCCGGTCCATCCAAAAAAAAAAAAAAAAAAAAAAATGAAACAAAATCAAAACAAATCCAGAAGACTAGTGGTGTATCCAGACCTAAACATTCACTCCTGAGTGATAAACGACTATAAACCAAAACAACAACAGCAACCATGAGCGCACTTGTCCATGTATTTCACTACCATCATAATACTCAATTATAAGATTGAAAATCAAATATTTAATTAGATTCTAATGAAAAATACATATATTGCATTGAACAGGTTTTAAGGTTTTATAATATGTTAGCAGTTTCATTGATAGCTGGGAATAACCAACCCATTCCTTTGTGTTATTACCCCCCTCCAGGCGCGGATCCAGGATTTCTTAGGGGAGGGGGACCAACTGAGCACATTTTTTTTTTGGTCCTCGAAAATTTTAAAATTTGCACCCCCCCCCCAAAAAAAAAAGGTAAAAATCACATGTTTTTACATGAACTTTTTCTCAAGGGGCCCGGGCTCGGGCCCATCGCCCCCCCCCCCCCACCCTGGATCCGCCACTACCCCAGTACCCCCTCCCTTCTCTGTCTATCTCTCTCTCTCTCTCTCTCTCTCTCGCTCTCTGTCTCTCTGTTTCTCTTTCTGTCTCTCTCTATCTCTGTCTCTGTCTCTCTCTTTGTTCCTTGTAATTAAAGGTAGTGTATCCCTTTTGCAGCCAACATCAAAGTCAGTAGAACTTTGCAGGAATCATGAGTATGTCACGTATGTACTATCTGTGAAATGTAAGCATTGGCTCAGGAAACCGTCTACTCTCTAGACTTCACTGTCAGACAATATTGAGTGACTGACTGACTTTTTAAGAGGATTTTTAGTTGGTATCATCTCTTGTTTACCATAGGATTGACATCATTTTTATATTTTCAGCCTGAAAAGGGGACAGACTACCTTTAAACCCTTTCAATAGTGTATTATGAACTCAATGTTTCTGGGCTGCAAGAATATGAAGCTATGCTTCAGATGTAGCCTGTCTGTATCACCACATCTAAATACACGATTATCTTATTGTTCATGCTATGCTGATGTGTAATGATATTTTGTCTAAAATACGTTTTGTACATGCGTTGTCAAATGTTGTTATTGTGAAAGATGATGCAGTGCGTGATAAATATATATATATTTTTAAACATTTGTTTCGGTTTAAAAAGACACATAAATATACATGATTCAAAGGTCCAAGGACCAAAACTGATCATGTTTACAAGTAATGCAATAAAGTTACAAATACAGTAAATATACAATAGTGAGCCAAACAGACAGGTATGACATGTACAAGATGGTAATAAAGATGAAAAAATAATACATTTCAATCGATACAATACCAAAATAAACTAAGAGAAAGTAGTGGTCAAGATCGTCAAATTACTGCTTTAGGGTAATGGTAGCAGATAAACAGACAATAATAATGTTGAGTAACCAAACAATCGAAAATATAGGGGAAAATTATATTTTTAAAATGAGTCGCGTGATAATTATTGTGTTTCATCAATTTGTTACGTATGTTCACAGAACTACATTGACATTGGGTTTTGAAAGCTAAGTTGTCTTCTTCTCAACTACTCCAACGAAATGAAACTGAGAGGAGTTAATTATTTGATTCCTATTCATCGTTCTGCACGATTGTATGCCTATCAATAATCTATGAGCCGATAATAGCATCATTTGTTTCTGATGAGGATGGATTCCTTTTTTGTTATCCACAATCATACTAATAGCATTTGCATTTGCGTACTAAGGCGGTAAATGGTTCAGAATATTTATTTATATATTTATTTATTTATTTATTTATTAATTTATTTCTAATCTTTTGTTAGGGTAGCTCATATTCTTAATTAGAAACGTCACAAAGACGTTCGGAAAATCAACTCAAGGACGGTTTCAATATCCTATTGTATGTCCCATCATTCAATACTGAAATCAAGATCGGATTACTCAATTTTAATGCTCACACGTTGCAAAGGATGATGAACAAGGTTTAACGAAGTGCTAACGTTATATTCGCTCGTCGTCCAGGTTACTGGTTCCAGAGCCTTTTTGCGAAATTGCCTCCGGTTGATTTTCTGTTTTTGATCAAGTTATAAATTATGAAGTTCATCTCGGCTCGTTTCGTTTAGCACGATCAGGGTATTATTGCATGAAGACGTTAAAAAGAAATATGCAAACCACGGTTCTATATATCTGTAGCATAAAAACCCATCAAATGCTTCTAATCAAGATGACTTATACAGCTAAGAAGATATACAATAAACCATCACACCGTCTAAACATTCAGGAGGATCCAGCGTAATTATCAAGATATAGTGACACAGAAATCAGAGGCATCGTTTAACAATGTTAAGATGCATGGCCCTACGTGTTATTATTGTCTGTGATATGGTGTAATATTGAAGCCCTAAAAAATTGCGCTTCAAAATTATCATGAATTGCCTCAAAAAAGTAAAAACCTTTGATTGACCGGTTTTACCATAATCACTTTCCCCAATAGGATGTAGGGCTAAAACGAAAAATGAAATTTCGATTTCCAGTCATGAATATCTTGATAATCAGATCGGCGGTCGGCTTGTAACAGTCATGGGATTCCTGACTGACCTAAAGGTTTATAATTAGATTGCAGCATGAGCTAGATCCAGGATTTTGTTGCAAAATCTGAGGCTATATGTAACTGAGTCACTTTAAAGGAAACCTAAAACCAAAGAATAAGTGTAGGTATTCTGAAAAATGAGATGTATTCCTGCCCTTTGATGTACAATACCCCTTACGAAAATGTACAATATATATATATAAATGAAGATATTCCTGACATGACGTGATGCCTTTCAGCATGATATGGGCGCAGCCATTTTCTTAAAAATGTGATGTACCTGTTGAAGTTGTTCATGTACCATGCACCAAGCTTTAGTTGGAAAGAATTTTTGAATCAATAACGAAACCTTTGCTTTTCAATAAAAACAAATAATAACTGAGATGATAGAAATTATATTAGGTGAAAAATAAATAATAGGGGCACAATTGTAACAAAATTCATTTGTAAAAACTACACTATAGCAGTTGACAAATCTATTTCATTTATGAGAAACCTTCACCCCAGAAGAGCACTAAATTATTTATGCAATTTGCGTTCTGGCATTTATAGTACAAAGGATAATAGCAGGTGAATGAAATGCTTCATCACTACACACGTTTGGGAAAGAAGCATCCATACATTTGAATACATTTACTTGATAAACGACTTCGCATAATACGTCACATTATCAAGAAAATGGCGATGCCCATGTCATGCTGAGAAACTGTACTTTATTTTTGCTTTATACCTCTCTCATACACTTTGGCGGGGAATCTTGTAAATTTATGGGCAATAATATAATAAATCTCTCAGAATAAATAAAGTTGTTACCTGGGGTTCGGTTTCCTTTAAGAGAAGATCAATGGAAATGCGCTGGGATTATAACAAAAGAAGCACTTGGCTGGCTGGCATAAACAGGGTAACGTTGAATGAAGTCCTAATTATTGCGATGGATATCACATACGGATATTCGTCAACAAAAAGTCGATCTTTTTTTTAAAAAGAAAGTCGGACCCTGATTAGTCTTCATAGTTTCAAGGCAGTGCGTGTCCATACATGGGACTTCGTGAGATTTTAATTAACGTATCATGTTTCACCACGTTCAAAACATGTATACTTTTACGAATATAACAGAAATTTCGTGAACAGGGCACCGAGATGATATTTTTAAATGTGACAGTTATCTTTCTAAATTTTGGTCAGTTTCTCAAAGCGGAGAACATTTTACATGACATTTATCATCCGATGACTTCCTTACAGACATTGAATTTTCTTTTCTTTAATCGTTATCGTTTTATATGTAGTTTATAGTCATGTATTATACAGGTTTCTATTTTGAAAATGCGTTTCTGAAATCCTTTTTTTACTGGAACGCAGCGTTCGTTCTTGTTTATACTGTATCCAAATAAAAAAAAACAGTAGTAGTAGTAGTAGTAGACTTTATTGGATAACTTGTTTAGCACAAGGCTTATCTGCCACAAGGTCCATAAACAATGAGATATAAAGGAGTAAACTGCTTATACAAAAATATCTTTCTGAATTACTTTTAATTTGATTTAAAGGTACTATGTCCCTTTTACAGGCAACCTCAAATACTGTAGAACTTTGCAGGAATTATGAATATGTCATGTATGTCCTATCTGTGAAATTTAAATGTTAGCAGTGTCCTCATATTCAAATTATGCAAGGAAACCCGTTTACTTGCTAGACTTCACTGTCAGACACTATTGAGTGACTGACTGGCTTTTTTTCCTTCTTTGGTAATAACATACATAAAATGAGCTGTAAAGGGTACATGAGCATTTGTCTAAATCAATAACCCACTTCTTGTGATGGCCAAAATTAAACTGATTGAATCTTTGCACAGCAAAAAATGACCATTCGGTACAATGGTCTGAAAATCAAGACTATTACTTATTGGCTCCATAGCTCCTAAGTCGATTTGACAACTAATAGTCATTATTTTCCACTTGAAGACATTTTCAAGCCCCACCTTTTTTAGGGAAGTTCTAAATTAGTATTATCTTTCAAATGCCGTTGGAATTTAACCTTTTCATTTTTTGGCCTGCAAATGGGACATAGTACCTTTAAAATACAACAGACTAAATTTGTTAACTCTCATAATCCTCAAGAATTTAAACACGCACTCAAATGTGTAGCCTATAGATGATTTATCAAACCATTCGAATATGTGTCTTTATTACAATAATAAAGGCAATTCCTGTAATTACATGTATTAATTGAAACATGAAGAATAGCATGGCATTGTTGGGGCTATATTCCTCAGGAGCAATAGAACATAGCCTGAATCAACCAAATACATAATGTTGTTGTTGTTGTTGGGTTTTTTATGGCATTTTCCATCGTCGTTGGATGATTTTCGCCAACCAAAAACATATATAGGACTTTGACCCCTGTTTTTACATTCACCACGCAAGCTGTAAGAACCCGTCGTCATGGCAACTACAATGTATGCATGTTTCATCTTTAGAAAACGATTTAATCCTCTTCAGATCTTATCCGTCTACCTAAGGCATTGCGAGCTCAGTTTTTCTAGATGGGGGGAGGGGGAGGGGGAGGGGGAGGGGGGGGGGGCGTCTGCAGTGTACAGATCCCCTTTCCATACAAGCATGCATGTATATTGCAACTGTAAAATGATAATGAAATAATAAACATTCATACATCTGATAAGTCATAGGTATTATTTATTTATTCAGTCTTCTTTAAAATATAGGGTGGTCCCTTCAGAGCCGCAAGGCCTGCTTTTCAAGGGAGCCCTGTAGGCGAGTGACTAAGTATAATAATGGTAAAAGTTACAACAACAACAAATAATAGGTAGGGTAAAGGCTGTGATATGAAAGGAGCACCCAGTTGCAATACTCGAGGATGTAAATCATCCAAACCAATCGCTTCTGTACAATCAATAGTACTTAACTTTATCTGAACAAACTCGATGTTTCCAAATTTAAAAGAAAAAGCTGTGTGTGACAAAGTTTTCAAAAGATTCGTATCATCATTTGTGTTTAAACTAGAAGCTATATCGCTGCCGACACTACTAAATATTTCATTGAATTTGTTAACTATAATATTTGTATCAGATATCTCATCTTGGTTAATAACAATATGCGTTTCTTCCTCAGACTTTTTGCTTGGAAGTAAATCATTCAAAACCTTCCAAGTTTTCCGAAAATCGTTGCTGTTTTTCGTAAGCTTAGTCCTATAATAAAACATTTCCAATGATTTATTCAAATAGTTCGCTTTGTTTCGTAAGCAAGTGTATTTTCCCAGTGCAACTTCATGGTTTGGCTATATTAATCAGGTTGTGGAAGATGACAATTGGATTCCGATATCTTAGCTTTAAGTTGGTCGAGCTTCATTTTGGGCTAAAGTCGAGTATTCATCATTAATCCATGCAGGGAGAACCATTCATCTTTCTCCTCACAGAAATGTACGGAGCGTGTTTGTTAAGCTAAAGCATTAACAAAGCAAATAGTTCCCATTATTTGGTCGACATTGTCTTCTATAGAGAAGACTGAATGAATCTCATTCAATGGATGGAATGGAATTTTCGTTCAAGGACCTGAACGTTCTGAAAGAAGAGATTTGGGGCGTTAACCTTGAATGATGTGATTTTGTGTTTAAGTATACTAAAGAATGGTCGCTTAATCCAACTGGTTTAACTCCAGCTTTCAATAGACCAATTGTGTTGGAAACACATATTAATTCTATGAATGAGGTGCTGTTTGGAGTAATGCGAATAGGTTGCTGAGCAAGCTGAGTAAACCCTAAAGAGGTTCACAATTCAGTTAATTTTTTCGAAAAGGGATTTGATGTAAGCATGTTAGATTTAAAAATTCACCGCTAATATAATTCTGGCCGAAAAAGAGGGAACACGTTCTGAAACACTTTCCAAGTTGTCAAAAAAGGTAAAACCACTATCTGGTTTTCTGTAAATAATTCCTTACAGCAAATAGACTATTTGTTGGTTTAATTTTTAAAGCCACATTAATTTCATATCATCAGTTTCCAGATCACGTCTCCTTTTACATAATTTAAATTTCTTTTAAATAGCCTCCTCCAAACTGATTGCGATCTTTCCTTTTAAACTCAAAACCCTCGATATAAAGCATGTTACATGTAATATCTTCATCAATCTAATTTTCAGAAAGCGACATTATATCATTATGGATTACACTGCTCGTTGCTCGTTGCTCGTTTACGCGGCGGTTCACCACGACATTATGTTAACGAGTACTAAAATGTCTGATACCTTCGAATCAATGATTTAATATATATATATATATATATATATATGTATAAATATCTCAAAGTAACAACAAATAAACGAAATATTCTGAGAAATGTTAAAAGTTATGAACCCATTCCAAAAAAAAAGTAGACTTTCCAAAAAAGTCTAAAAAAATGGACCGTTTCATGCAATTCTAGATGGTCTAAATTATTACTTTTTCACTCAAATAGAACCAAATTTCTTGGGTTACAGAAAATAATGGTCCTTACCTTTGTCGTTATAGAACAATGTTCTTGCAAGTATCCAGCAAAGGTTCGTCGATTGCCACACTTTGATCTGTACCAGGTTTGTCGATTGCCACACTTTATTCTTACCAACGTTCGTCGATCGCCGCACTTTACTTTGACCAAGGTTCGTCGATTGCCACACCTTGATCTGTCCAAGGTTTGTCGATCGCCACACTTAACTCTTTCCAAGGTTTGTCGATCGCCGCACTTTACTTTGACCAAGGTTCGTCGATTGCCACACCTTGATCTGTCCAAGGTTTGTCGATCGCCACACTTTATTGTGACCAAGGTTCGTCGATAGCCACACTCTACTATTACCAAGGTTCGTCGATCGCCGCACTTTACTTTGACCAAGGTTCGTCGATTGCCACACCTTGATCTGTCCAAGGTTTGTCGATCGCCACACTTTATTGTGACCAAGGTTCGTCGATTGCCACACCTCGATCTGTCCAAGGTTTGTCGATCGCCACACATAACTCTTTCCAAGGTTTGTCGATCGCCGCACTTTACTTTGACCAAGGTTCGTCGATTGCCACACTCTACTCTTGCCAAGATTTGTCGACCCCCACACTTAACTCTTTCCAAGGTTTGTCGATCGCCACACTTAACTCTTTCCAAGGTTTGTCGATCGCCGCACTTTACTTTGACCAAGGTTTGTCGATTGCCACACTCTACTCTTGCCAAGATTTGTCGACCGCCACACTTTACTCTTACCAAGGTTCGTCGATCGCCGCACTTAACTCTTTCCAAGGCTCGTCGATCGCCACACTTTACTCTTTCCAATGCTCGTCGATTGCCACACCTTGATCTTTCCAAGGTTTGTCGATCGCCACACCATACTCTTTCCAAGGCTCGTCGATCGCCACACTTTACTCTTTCCAATGCTCGTCGATCGCCACACCTGACTATAACTAAGGTTCGTCGATTGCCACACTTCACTCTTATCAAGGTTCCTCATGATCACCATACTTTACTCTTACCAAGGTTTGTCAAGAAAAAAAGTGTCTCCCCCCCCCCCCCCCCATAATAATAAAACATGGCTCTATTTGATACCAGTGTTTGAAAAAAAGGAGTATTTTTTGAGACTCTATAACTCAGATTCTACTTCATTTCAAGTCAAATTTTCTTCCCAGGTGTGCAACAGAATTGCAAAAGCTCCTTTACTGTGCAGGGGCAGACACCCTTTCCCCTCCCCTCCAAACACACCTCCTGTCACTTGGTCTCTATGCTCCCTCGGGAATCGGTCTTGTCTGCATCTGGTATATCTTGTTCATAAGTATATGTGGTGTTATGCTTTAAATGGGCATGAACATTAATTCTTGGCGTGCATATTTTGGTATAATTATGTTTTCTTCATGACAAAATTTTAACTTGATCACAATCTGTAAAATCATTATGCACTTACCCACATATAGAACATGTCAAGTCTGAATTGTAGGACCGGTATGGACCAGATTGCACATTATTAAGAAGAAAATGCAAAATCTCCCTATCGTGGGAGAGGGAGACACGTACCGCTCAAACATCCTCAGACCCTGCCCTCACCCACCCCCCCCCCAACCCCCAGCTCAGTTGCTTCACTCCCTCACAAAGTCTCATGCTCTAAGTTTGCAACCCTGTCAATCTTGCCATTATGCTATACCTGGTGATGAATGGATGAAGACTTTCTTCTGACCCCCAAAATTGTTTGCTCATTACAGCACTCAATGGCTATTAAGAATCATTGTAAGTATGTATAAATAATATGTGAACAGAAATACTGTATGTATTCAAAGTCAATACAATTGACATATTATAAATATTGAAGATGCTTTAATTCAAGATCAATGCAGGCTACGTACTGGTTATAACTTCCAGCCCATTTTTAACATATGGAAATATAATTTGTGAATGACATGAAAAAATAATTATTTAGGTACAAAACAATTGCATACAATTCATCGCGTGTGGAATTATAGACTATAACAAACTACAACCACTTTGTTTTATACATTTACCTACATGCACAATAATGCCTATAATTAGAATTACCCAAACCTATAGGAATTATGCTGTGCAGTATGTTTCATTCAGACAATTTATGACTATTCAATGCATATCGACACTGTGGACTTACCGGTATTAAATATCATAAACGAACACATGCATTATATGCCGATAGGCCAAGTTTTGGAAACCATTTCCATCAAGACTCTGAAATCTCCATAAAATTGGTACAGCTTTTTGCATGGTATGTCTATAAACAATCACAATACTGAGAGCTTTTGAGATCAATCAATGTTCAAGGTTGTCTTTGAACATCTTTGTCACTATACAAGAGGCACTAATGCCAAGTGAGTGGCTGCACAAGATTATAATGTATATTTTAGTTAATAGAAACTAGCTGTATTCTCTTCAAGGGATAGTTCAGTTTTGGTATAGAGGGCTCTACACGAAACCAGCCGCCATTTTCTTTTTTAATGCTTCCTCTTTTAAAAAGAGGTTTTTGTGAGATATTAACACTGGTAACACTATATCACTGCCTGAAATACAAGACTATCACTATCAAGCATTGACCCCATTACCTACCCCCTAAAACAATACTCTCCTTGTGTATATGGTACTGGTTTAAAAAAAAAACTATGACCAAATAGCTAAATGGCCCTTTGAGAGCCTGAAACTTTTCAAAGATAAAGAATTAGACATCAGTTACAACTTTTTCTTGTAGCATGGACCTAGATTGACCTCCCATAGGCCATAGCTTAATGAAAAAATGTTGCTTTATATGCATGAGGTATCCCTGAGCAGCAAATTGTTTACAGAATTTTGTAACAAAATTAAACATACCATTTTGGTTTGAGCTGAAAAAAATATATAGCAACATACAATTTTTTTTCTTCTTACTATTGATGATTAATGAGCATGGGTGGATCTTCAAGAAAGATAACAGTAATCTGATTCAACTCCTGTATTTTAATGGAACAGAGCAATTGAGGAAATGGTGTTTCGGACGTTACATTTTCCGTAAACAATGTTGACCCTCATTTAACCCACTAGAACAATAAAATAATGAGATTGTATATGGTTTGAATGAGCTTATTAGTTACTCCAAGTGATTATATTGAAAGAAAATATAATTTAATTATAGTAGCGCTAATATTCGAAAAATACTCAAAATTTGAAAAAGTTGTCTCAAATTTTCTGTAAACAATTTTGTAACTTCCGAAACAACTTTGAATTTAAAGTAGCAGAAAATATATGAACTGCAGGACATATCTATCCTAACATTTTGTTAACATCACATGGCAGCTACCCATCAAAACAAAAAAATTGCAATACATTATTACAATACTATTTTATGGTTAAAACCAATTTTCCGTAAACAGTTGCAATGTCCAAAGCAAAGAAAACCCAATTAAATGATGATAATCCATATTTAAGGGTATCTAGAGTGAATAAATTGTTTTGAAATAAGTTATTATAAGTCTTAACACAAGTCAAATCACAAATCAGGCCTTTCAAATCAAATAATTTTTTGTAATCACAAGAAGGGTGTTTCCGATGTTACACAATGGTGGTTGCACAAATTCTTGATGATCAGCAGTGTCTGATTCATTGAATGAATATTCATCCACATGATAAGTGAAGAGATCGCCATGTTGTTTTCTAGCGCCAACTTGATGATTTTCAGAAGATACATCATCAAGACTCAATTGTGATATATCCATACCATCAATAGACAAATCGTCCTGACTCGAGTGAAGTCGATCGAGGGAGCAAATTTTTGCTTTTTCTTGGGAGTACTTGCAGCAATACGTACTGGTGCTTCTGCTAGGTCTACATCATGCAGACTTAGTTGCAATAAATCTTGTAGTAAAACTCTGAGTCTGAGTAAGACTCATAAATACTGCCTGAATGAAAATCCATGTCATCGATAGACAGATCATGAATATGATTAATCCCTGCTGCTGTAGCCATGTTAGAGTCTTAGACTTGTTATATCTGACAATATAATGATTATTTTCAATCATGATATGATTGATTGATATTCACAGAGAATAAGTTTTTATAGTTTTTCAATGCAGTGAATGACTCCTGTCAGTAGGCCTATAATGTAGACTTTCTGCTTACTACATGCTCTACAGAAAATACTTCCACTATCCACCTCACTGCACTTGGTCAGAATTACATAACCTCATCTGCAATGAGTTGGCAATGTAGGTTGATGCACTGTGTCGGTTTGGGAGTACGATTATGGTGTTTGCATTTGCTCTGTGTGCGTGTGTGTGTAAGTGTGTAAGTGTGTGGGAGCGCGTGCGAGTGAGTGGATGTATGTAAAACTTGTGGCAGGGGCATTATGACATTACGAAAAGCTCTCGTTGTACCCCACCACTATAGCACAGCAGTCAATGTAATCTGGTGGGGTAGCACCATAGACGTAATTGGTAGCACTACCCCAGTTTTGTTTCTCTCGTTAAAACTTTGAGAGAGCTACTACTATTACACAGGCACCAATGGGAATCTGATGGGGTCTCACTACCCCACTTTCGATTCTCTCCTTAAAAACTTGGACAGAGCCTTGAGGCTCTGAGTGAGAGATTAAGATATGGGATTGCAGCAGGACTCTGATCATCATCTTACGTAATACTAGTGTAAACAAACTCTTACTTGGGTCTGCCTGAAAGGAAATGAGAAGTAGGAAATAAGTATTTTACTTGTTTTAAGATATTTTCATGTCCTAAAGTCACTAAAAATTTAGATGAAGACCAAAATGAAAGTTCGAACGAAGCAAAATGACCCATAATTGGCAATATAACAACAATTTTAACTCTGGCAGCGAACCCCTGCATGTGACTTTCTCCCTTCTCCCTTCCTTTCCCCTTGTATCATGCTTATCTCTCTTGCGCTATCACCTCATCAAGGTCTCGGTGGGGGTGGATTACAGCGCTTTAGTGTTTACTTAAATAGGGCTTATCACAATCTCAGCTCTAGTACAAGTAGAAATGGTGAAAGTCAAATGGGGGTTTCAATTTTAAACGACGAGTTTTCGTCATGACAGATAAACATTGTTATGTTAATTGTCAAGGGTATGGAGTTATACAATAATAGATCCATGTTTTGAGGAGGGAACTTTTGCTTCTGTAGGTTTTTTTGTTCATAGACTTAAAACATATGTTGTAAGTCTATGGTTTGATAAATAGAGGTCAAGGAATTTAGGAAATGTTAGTTTTGAGCACACTCTTTTCCACCTACCATTTGAAATCAATTCATGAATGAAATTATATGCTCTTCCAAAGAATAGAATTACAGCGTTTCTAAATCTAAATAAGACAAAATTGTTATGTATCAATTTGAAATAAAAACCTGCAGACTGTGAATGTACATTTACAGTAATTGAGACTTTTTTTATAAATAATTTTTATACATGATTTATGCAGAAGCAAGCAAATCAGAAATATCAAGTATAGTCATGAAATCCTAATTAAAATTTGAGCTCAAGGCCTCAAAATCCATGCATTACCCCAAATTTCACATGAAGCGGAAAATATGCTCAGAAGCGATGAAGATCGAGGTTGGATACATGCTTGTAGGTATTTTACATGGTTGAAAGTATGGCTGAAACTCTGTAGCAGCAGCCATGCACTGATTCAAAATTTAGGACTGATCCATGCAGCCTGCTATTTAGCAAAAAAAACCATGCACGATAATAATTAAGATGCCTTTTTGTCAAGTTGTTATCCCCAAACAAACACACTCTCTGGCCCATCAAAAATTAAGCTTTAGTATATTTACTATGAAATACATCCCAATATCTCCATGGAAGTCTGTAGGCCTATTGTCGTGTTGGGATCGATGTGTTATGTTATTGGCGGTAGGAGAGGTACATCAATAAATATGAAGAAGTAAGGATAGACTATATTAAGAGTATTATCTCCAAACTTTGGAGACTCGAATCGGTCACCTCATTATGAACTTCCACATTGTAAAATACAAGATGAAGAGAGAGCCAGCTAGAAAGAGGGTCTTGATCATATCATGGAGTTACTCCATGATCATATGAGGGTAGGTTACATTGTGTCAAAGGGACAAAGACAAGTTCCCTCCATGGAGTTATGTTCCCTCTCACAGTCATTTAGCTAACACATGTAATCTGTTCTGGGAAAGTGTCTTATGAAACAAAGGGGGTTTTAGTTATTGGGAGCATGTAGTAGGGTCCATGTTGGGAGAAAGACAGGAAGTCTTTTGTTTTGGAGGTTTGGGGGCTCTTATCAAGTGTATACAATTTGGGGTTTATTTGGCTAGATTAAGTTATTAAACAAATGTCTTGGAAGGAGGTCTGGTATTTCGCAGGGTGGGTCTTATCTGTATTGGGGCATATACTGAGTGATATTACATATTATTACCGAGGAGTGTAGACTTGTACTACCATTACATAACAATATATAAAGGAATTGGTGTGCACCTAAACTTGGACAATATAAGAAGGATACATATCATTCTGGATAATCACCATTCGTTCATCATTTCTTTCCTGGGCCTTGATAACTGCATAGATAAGGTGAGAATATTTCTTCTAAGGTATTGATATTTGCTAGCTCACTCAATGCAATTAAAGTATGCATGACATATTTCAGCATGAATATCTGTATGAGATAAGTGTGACATTCAACAAACCTTGGACAGATCAAGGTGTAGCAATTGCATACCTCTGAAAGATCGACGAACCTTGGTAACAATATGGTGTGGAGATCGACGAACCTTTGAAAGAGTGAAGTGTGGCAATCGACGAACCTTAGTAAGAGTATGGTGTGGCGATCGACAAACATTGGAAAGAGTAAAGTGTGGCGATCGACGAACCTTGGTAACAATATGGTGTGGAGATCGACGAACCTTTGAAAGAGTGAAGTGTGGCAATCGACGAACCTTAGTAAGAGTATATGGTGTGGCGATCGACAAACATTGGAAAGAGTATAGTGTGGCGATCGACGAACCTTAGTAAGAGTATGGTGTGGCGATCAACGAAAATTGGGAAGAGTAAAGAGTGGCAATCGATGGACGTTGGTAAGAATAAAGTGTGGCAGTCGACAAACCTTGAACAGATCAAGGTGTGACGATCGACAAACCTTGGACAGATCAAGGTGTGGCAATCGACAAACCTTGGACAGATCAAGGTGGGGCAATCGACAAACCTTGGAAAGAGTAAAGTGTGGCAAACGACGAACGTTGGTAATAATAAAGTGTGGCGATCGACGAACCTTGGTCAAAGAAAAGTGTGGCGATTGACGAACCTTGGAAAGAGTAAAGTGTGGCGACCGACGAGCCTTGGAAAGAGTAAAGTGCGGCGATCGACAAACCTTGGAAAGAGTGTGGCGATCGACTAGCCTTGGACAGATCAAGGTGTGGCGATCGACAAACTTTGGAAAGAGTAAAGTGTGGCGATCGACGAGCCTCGGAAAGAGTAAAGTGTGGCTATTGACGAACCTTGGAAAGAGTAAAGTGTGGCGACCGACGAGCCTTGGAAAGAGTAAAGTGCGGCGATCGACAAACCTTGGAAAGAGTAAAGTGTGGCGATCAACGAACCTTGGTCAAAGTAAAGTGCGGCGATCGACAAACCTTGGAATGATCAAGGTGTGGCAATCGACGAACCTTGGTCAAAGTAAAGTGTGGCGATCGACAAACCTTGGACAGATCAAGGTGTGGCAATCGACGAACCTTGGTCAAAGTAAAGTGCGGCGATCGACGAACGTTGGTAAGAATAAAGTGTGGCAATCGACAAACCTTGTACAGATCAAAGTGTGGCAATCGACGAACCTTTGCTGGATACTTGCAAGAACATTGTTCTATAACGACAAAGGTAAGGACCATTATTTTCTGTAACCCAAGAAATTTGGTTCTATTTGAGTGAAAAAGTAGTATTTTAGACCATCTAGAATTGCATGAAACGGTCCATTTTTTTAGACTTTTTTGGAAAGTCTACTTTTTTTTTGGAATGGGTTTATGGGTCCATATACTACTAATTCTGTTAAACCCAACACTTACTCTATATAGGATCACGTTTATCAAACATAAACGTATGCCTCAGACTAGCTTTTTCTGTCAAACCCGATTCTGAACAAATTTCTTAAGCCCAGCATTTGGATTTAACTGAATAAGTAAAAGAAAGAAAGAAAAAAAAAGGAACAGGAAATCTAAGGCGTATACTCACACGAGACATGGAACAATTTCTTTCCAGAACAAGGACAAGACAGTGATCAGAGCCGGATGAGCGTTGCGTGACAAAATGGTTGAATGAGGAGTTCAACAATGATCTTCTTCATGTTCGCATTGGACAATTCCATTTCCGAAGAGGGGTATGAAGGGGGTGTGGAATCAATGCTCTAAACACTTTCTTTTATAACGACGCTCTCTAACAAAGAAGTCAACATTCGTGACAACAAAAACAAGGATTAAGTTAGCCTGTCTTTCGAAGCTTCGATCTAGAAGAGTGAAACACTATTGTTTATGGAACTCAATGCAAAATTAAAAGTGCAATATGTTATAACTGCAGGCGCGGATCCAGTGGGGGGGGGGGGGCGAAAAAAAAAACTGAATTTAGACAAAGATTAAGAGTCGATAACGACACAACAAATCGTCTTTTTTTTTCTCTAATGATTTATTGAAACGTAAGCTTCCGCTTAGCGCGGGAGGGGGAAAACTAAATTCAGACGAGGATTATTTTTTGGGAACGGTACAACAAATCGTCTTCTTTCTCTAATAATTCATTGAAATGTCAAAGCTTCCGCGTTTCGCGGAGGATGGAGGGGGAAACTCGCCCCTCCCTGCACCCACCAACCCCCAATTACGTCACTGCTGGTCACCATTACGAACCAATATTTGGCTCGTATAATTTCAAATTTTGCCCCCCCCCCCTAAGAAATCCCTGGATCCGCGCCTGATGTATATACAACGGCAACAGTTTCAATATAAAATATAAGTTCTTCTTACTTAAATCATTGGTCTGGAAACAATTATTTGCCCATTGTTGTGTATTGTATTACATTTTCACTGACAATTCACATTGTAATGCAATTTTCAAGTTTCCCAGGCTTATTTAGGAGAACAGAAGATTGATATTGTTAATTTGTATGATAACATCACTCACTTTGATTTGATTGGAGATATATCTCATTAAAAACAGAGTAAAGGCTATACAGTATCAAACAAACCTACATCATTAAACTTCAAGCTCACTCACACATGATTTATTGCGACACTTTCAAGACTACTTATTATTTCAAGTTCATGTATATACAAAGGGCAACAGCTTCAATATCAAACGTAATTAAATCATCGGTCTGGAAAATGTTATGCCCATTGATGTATATTATACAACATTTTCCATAACGATGAATATACATTGTATAATGCAATTTTCAGGAAAACCATACTTGTCATTACTGTTATATTTGTTATATGATACTAAAGCAAATCGTTTTGCTTATCGATAAGATAAATGAATGTGAAGTACGTGTCAAATAATGAAATCATTACGTGCTATTTTTAACCGGACTAGACATTTGAAATGTATAAAAAATGTATACACTATTGACAGCAAGCAAGTTTTTTATACAAAGAATTCAGAAATTGAACAACATTGCACATTTTAGTCTACACGGCATGCTATACACCCTTAGTTGGACTGTAAACAGTTGTCTTCCATATAAATATACATTTTAAGGAGGTCAATAATCATTATGAAAGCACCAAGGTTGACACATCAATATATATATTGTGCACAAATGTAACAATGTGATAATATTTTTTCTTGGGGGGGGGGGGAGGGGACGGGAGGAGGGCAATCCAAAAAGGGACTGATATGTGAACATTAATATTGATAGGTCGCTTCACAAAAGGGGCATACATAGTCCTTTTTTGTGGATAGTTTTCTGAGCAAAACACAAAATAGGTGGAACCAACTTCCACACAGGTCACATCGCACCCATGGAGGTTTTGGCCCGAATTTACAAAGGAGGTTTGTCGACAAATCTAGGTTTATGTGCTTCATATGACGCGTTTCGATGCGTTTCAGACCAAGGTTTAGACAAACCTTTGTCTGAAACGCGTCATATAATTATGACGCACATAAACATAGGTTTGTCTACAAACCTCCTTTGTGAATTCGGGCCTTTGTGTCTGTGTCCTTCCCTGGCTTTTCACACGACACATTTTTTTTCCCCATGTCTTTTGCGAGATGCCCCACATTCCGAGACTTTGTTCTCTTGGACACAGCTAAAGCGTTCTGCAATTGAAAGCGAAATGTGCGAGTCAGGGGCGGCGATCCCGGGGGAAGGACGGGGTACACGTCTTCCCTCAATTTTCTGAGGGGGATCGTTCCCCATGGATAATTTGAAAAAGTGCACACCAACAAAATGTATAGCAAATACTGACTAAAGACTGCAACACGCTTTAAGGCTCTGGTGGGCCCAAGAGTACAGCGTTTAGACTAATAGAAATGCTAAAATCTTCTCGCTCGGTCGCTACGCTCCTTCGCATAATATCCTAAAAATATACAAGTAAATATTGTAGAAAATATGTATTCTGTTGGTATCACGTATGTACAGTTTACACTGTATGTTAAAAAGATTAAAAGTTATAGAAATAGATCATTGTTCCAAAAATGAATGTTCAGCTTGCTCTTTTAAGAAGTCCCTTCCTGCTCAGTACTTACTAAAATTTACCTAGTAAATATTTACAACCCTTCGGACTGCACACTAAATATCGGCAAAGTAAAAGTGAAGCGTGAACAAAGTATATTGCTTGTTTTTATGCTGTAGTTTTGCTAAAGAATGTAATTTTGTAACACAACAAAACTTCAAAAACCTGTGAGGAGTTTACATATAAGACTTATCATACAGCTTTATGGGGGTAGTCCCTTTCGTCACCTCCGCCTCTTTCACTGGCGTACTGATGGGGGAGGGGGCAGTACCCCCCCCCCCAATACAATTTAAACATGGGTTATTTTTTATTTGATACCAGTGATTTACAAGTATTGCTAAAATGGCAGTATTTTTCCATGAGCTCCCGGGGCTCTACCCCCTGGAACCAACCAAGGGCCCTAAGGCGGGCCCCTGTTTGCTCATCTGGCCGTAATTAAATGCCTAAAGTCCTTGAGCTTTCGGGGGCTCTGCCCTCTGGACTCAACCAAGGGGCCTAAGGCGGGTCCCTAGATGCGTAATTTGGTGCCTAAAAGCCCTTCCGTTATGTTTTTCTTATGTATTTCTTTGTCTTTCTTTCTCCATATCCTCTGCACTCTCCTTATGTATTTTTTGTTTTCCCTTTTCTATTACCTTCCCTTCCCTGGGTATACGTGCTTGCTCATGTACTATATATTTATGGCTAAACAGTTTTGTAAAAAAAAAAATATGCGCGAACGGTCAAGGAGTAAGAAGAAGGCAAAAAGAGAACAAAGACGGCATCCATGGAAGCCATGTGAGAGTGTCCACTTTTTTCGCTTTTACTTTCACCCTTGCATTCTTTCCTGAATCAGAGTTTTCTCACACCTTGTAGACTCGTGCAGGTTATGATCTTGTGTGTGTGTGTGTGTGTGTGTGTGCTCTCGCCTCAGCATTCTTGTGGGGTTTTATGTGCGCTTCACATACCCCTTGTGAGGCATTTTTACTTTGTGGGGTATTTTTTCAGGACCCCACAGAGTAAAGTCTTTCAAATGACTGTATATTCGGTGTCCTATGCCCTGCGGGGCATTAGAAGTGGTACCCCATAAATGACTTTTTGTGAGCGTGTGCTAAAACTTGCACACTTTTTTATGGTAACATCGTAAGCACACCGCCGGGTTGTTATCGCCAGGTTGTACATACCCCACTAGTAGGGGACCACAAGGTATATCTGGAACACACAGAAATACCCCACAATCAGGTGCCCCACAAAGGCCCTGATGTGAGAATGGGTGTGTGTGTGTGTGTGGGTGTGCGTGTGTGTGTGCGTGTGTGTACGCGTGCGTGTGTATGTGTGTGTGTGTGTGCGTGTGTTTGTGTGTGTGCGTGTAACGAAATAACGTATACAATAGCTTGGCAATTCTCATGGTTATTAGATACAATGTGAAAGGAAATGAGAGAATAATGGTCGCGTAGCTTAAATCAAAGTTTCCCATTGCAGTCCTCTCTTTTTGGATATTTTTGCATTTTGTTTTTGTAAGAGGTGTAGCGCCAGAAGAAAGAAGAGGAAGAACAAAAGAAACGGGTGAAGAAGGAGATCGGGGGGGGGGGGGCGAAAGGGCCTTGCCTCCCAGGCTGTTGCACCCCCCCCCCCCTCCAATCAAAAAATAAGAGAAAAGGAAGGAAAGGGAAAGGGTAAGAGGAGATAAAGGGAAGGAAAAAGAGGAAGAAGAAAAGAAAAGAAAAGGGATATCATTTGCAATTTTCCCGCCGGTGGATCGAGGAGGGGCAAAAGGCCCTTACCTCCCCCCGACCCCGCTATAACAAAGAGAGAAAGAAGGAAAAGGGAAAGAGGAGAGCTAAAAGGGAACAAAAAAGAGGAAGAAGAAAAGAAAAGGGCGAAAGAACGGGAGATCAGTTCCGGTTAATCCCGCCGACAACGTGTGGGTCGGGGTGGGGGCCGAAAGGCCCTTGCCCCCCCCCCACCCCCTGCAAACCTTAAGGAGGAGAGAAAGGGAAAGAAGAAAAAAAAAGAGAAAGAAGAAAACTGGGCACTGGCGTACTGATAGGGGGGGGGGGGCTTGGGGGAATTCAAATTCAAACGTGGTTTATTTCTAATTCCATAACGGTGGCTTACAAATAATGCTGAATTCTTTCCGAGATTTTTCCTCAGTTTTTAGTAAATTATACTTGTGTATGCGTTTGTTGGAAAATGACAAATTCCTAAATTTACAGCCAGGCAAGAAATATGATTCTTGAGAAAAGTTAGGGCCCGGGGAAAGGCTGGAATCGCAAGCCTCGAGCTCCCCCCCCCCCCTCCACTTTTTTTGAAAAGGTATAGTAAAGAGAAATAGAAATAAAGAGAGCAAGAAAGTAAGAATAGTTAACTAGTTGCTCATCTAACCAAAATTAAACGCCTAAAAACCCCTGAGCTTCCGGGGTTCCGTCCCTTGCACCCCGCCTAGGGCCCTAGACTCCCCTGGATGCTAATCTGACGGAAATGTAATGCCTAAAACCCCTGTTTTCTGGGGGCTTCGCCCGCTGGACCTCACGCCAATTAGTGTCCTGCCAGTGTCACAAATAAGGTTTTAAAATATGTTCATCTGACCGTAATCAAATGCCTAAAACCCCTGAGCTTCCCGGGTCGGACAAGGTATCAAAATTTGTTTATCTGACCGGAGGCGCGTAGCCAGGGGGGGGGGGGGGGATAGAAAAAAATAGAGAAGAGAGGAAAGGAAGAGGACGTAGGGAGAAAAATGAGCAGACAAAAAACATCTTTGAAATTCAGACAAGAATTAAGAGTATAGAGAACGGTACAACGAATCGTCTTCTATCTCTAATAATTTAATGAAACGTTAAAGCTTCCGCGCTTCGCGGAGGGGGGGGGGACTGAATTAAGACAAGGATTTAGAGTATAGAGAACGGTACAACGAATCGTCTTCTATCTCTAATAATTTAATGAAACGTCAAAGCTTCCGCGCTTCGCGGAGGGGGGGGGGGCTGAATTAAGACAAGGATTAAGAGTCGAGAACGATACAACGAATCGTTTTCTTTTGTCAATAATTTAATGAAACGTAAAAGTTTCCGCACTTCGCGCGGGAGGGGAAAATTGCATTCAAACGAGGATAATTTTCGAGAACGCTTTAACGAATCGTCCTCTTTCACTAATAGTTTAATAAAACGTCAAAGATTCCGCGCTGCGCGGAGGGGGGGGGGGGGGGGGCTGAATTTAGACAAGGATTAAGAGTCGAGAACAGTACAACGAATTGTCTTCTTTCTCTAATACTTTAATGAAACGTCATATATAGCTTCCGCGCTTTGCAGAGGAGGGAGGGGGAAACTCGCCCCTCCCTACATCCCCCTGCATTACGTCACTGCTGGTCACCATTACGTAACAATATTTGGCTCGCATAATTTCAAATTTGGCCCCCCCCCCCCCCCCCTAAGAAATCCTGGATCCGCGCCTGACTGAAATCATGATCGGATTGCGCAATTGTAATGTTCACACATTGCAAAGGATGATGAACAAGGTTAACAATTAAAGTACTAGCGTTATACAGCACCGCATTGGAAAGGCAATAGGAGCATGCCAAGCACTCAAGAAAATCTGGGCATCGAAAGATAAACGCTGCTCAACAAAGGTAGAACTGTACAAAGTCCTGGTGTTGTATGGTGCAGAAACATGGACATTAAAGAAGGTCGATGAAAATAGACTTCATACTTTTGAGATGGCATGCCTCAGGGTATCATGGGTGTGACCAGGTTTGACAGGCTAAAAATCACACACATACGAACACAACTTAACATGGAAGAAACCATCATCGACAGGGTTGCCACAAAAAGACTGAGATAATTTTGACATATCAACAGAATGAATTAAGAAAGATACCCCCACATCCTTCTCAACGGAAATGTACATGGCAAACGCGGCCCAAGGGGAAGACCAGCTAATAGATGGAAAGACTGCTTCGAGGCGGACTGCAACAACAGACAAGTTTACTCCCTGACTAAAGCCACTAGGCTAACAGAAGAAACAGAAGCCGTCATACATCCCAGTGATGGTGTGGACGGCTTGAAGATAAATTTGAATTCTGGTTATATTGCGATTGCATTGTGAGAGAAACTTTGTGGAATCGATCGGGAAATTAGGTTGATCATCTAGCATATAAGTATCGGTGTGTACAGCAAGGTTCTAGAATCATCAAATTGATGAGAAATGTGGCCCAGTCTTAGTAAATACAAGCACTATGTACACATAAATATGTATATGGGACTACACGAACATGGAGTTTAAAAAATCCGTCCCGATTTGTATGCTGTTACATACCATTATTTAGAATATTATGGCATTTGAAGAGCCATGATTTTCAGAGAACGTTTTTTATCTGATGTTCTTCCACACTTGCATAGTAACAATAACAACGCTAACAAATTGTTTTTTACCTCTTCCCAGAACTCAACCTTCTCTTTAAGTCAAGTAAGTCAACGTTAAATTCAGGAGGATCCAGTGTGATCAAGATATAAAATGATACAGAAAACAAAGGCATTTTCATTTGAAAAATGTTAACTACCTCCTGTAACTAATATATACAATAGAATATATAACAACAGGTGGAGAGTTTAAAGGCATTGTTTGAAAATGTTACAGCTGAGATCCATGGCACTACGTGTTATCAGTGTCTGTGTTATGGTGTAATATTGAAGCCCTAAAAAAAATTGCGCTTCAAAATTATCACGAGGGCCTCAAAAAAGTAAAAATCTTTTAGTAACCGGTTTCACCATACTCATTTCCCCCAATATACTGTATACAAAACAAACAATGAGATATAACGGAGTAAACTGCTTATAACAAAATGTCTTTCTGAATGACTTTTGATTTGATTAAAAATCCAACAGACTAAACTTCTAAACTATCATACTCCTATAGATGACTATCAAACCATTCGAATAAGAGACTTTTTACAATAATAAAGGTAATTCTTGTAATTACACGTATTAATTGAAACATGAAGAATAGCATGGCATTGTTGGGACTATACCCCTCAGGGGCAATAGAACATAGACTGATTGCCATACAACACTAATCACACAACCAAAACATATAGTTGTTGTTGTTGTTTTTATGGCGTATTTTCCCAGTGCAACTTGTTACGTATGATTTGGTTGATAATTGGATTCCGGTATCTTAGCTAAGTTGGTCGAACTCTTTTTGTTGAAGCCCCTCTCTTGGGCTAAAGCCAAGTATTCATCGTTATTCCAGGAGAACCATTCATCTTTCTCCTCACAGAAATGTACGGAGCGTGTTTGTTACTATATAAGCTAAAGCATTGACAAAGCAAATAGTTCCCATGATTTGGTCGACATTGTCTTCTAAAAAGAAGACTGAATCTCATTCAATGGATGGAATGGAATTTTCATTCAAGGACCTGAACGTTCTGAAAGAAGAGATTTGGGGTGCTTAATCCAACTGATTTAACTCCAGCTTTCAATAGACCTATTGTGTTGGAAACACATATTAAATCTATGAATGAGGTGCTGTTTTGAGTAATGCAAGTAGGTTGTTGAACAAGCTGAGTAAATCCTAAAGTAGTACACAATTTGGTCATTTAAAAAAAAAAGGGATTTGATGTAAGATAATTCTGGCCGAAAAAGAGAGAACACGTTCTGAAACACTTTCCAAGTTGTCAAAAAAGGTAAAACCACTATCTGGTTTTCTGTTAATAATTCTTTACAGCAAAAAGACTATTTGTTGGTTTAATTTTTAAAGCCACATTAATTTGATATCATCAGTTTCCAGATCACGTCTCCTTTTACATAATTTAAATTTCTTTTAAATAGCATGCAACACCTCCTCCAAGCTGATTGCGATCTTTCCTTTTAAACTCAAAACCCTCGATATAAAGCATGTTACATGTAATATCTTCATCAATCTAATTTTCAGAAAGCGACATTATATCATTATAAATTACACTGCTCGTTGCTCGTTTACGCGGTGGTTTACCGCATCATTATGTTAACAAGGCTTAACATATCTGAAACCGTCTAATCAATGATTTAATATAAATATCTCAAAGTAACAACAAATACCACTATCTGGTTTTCTGTAAATAATTCCTTACAGCAAATAGACTGTTTGTTGGTTTAATTTTTAAAGCCACATTAATTTGATATCATCAGTTTCCAAATCACGTCTCCTTTTACATAATTTAAATTTCTTTTAAATAGCATGCAACACCTCCTCCAAGCTGATTGCGATCTTTCCTTTTAAACTCAAAACCCTCGATATAAAGCATGTTACATGTAATATCTTCATCAATCTAATTTTCAGAAAGCGACATTATATCATTATGGATTACACTGCTCGTTGCTCGTTTACGCGGTGGTTTACCGCATCATTATGTTAACAAGGCTTAAAATATCTGAAACCGTCTAATCAATGATTTGATATGTATATGTATATATATATAAATATCTCAAAGTAACAACAAATAAACGAAATATTCTGAGAAATGTTACAAGTTATGGGTCCACATTCTACTCATTCTGTTAAACCCAATACTTAGTCTATTTTTATCTAACATAAACATAATGCCTCAGACTAGCTTCTTATGTCAAAACCGATTCTGAACAAAATAGTCTAAGCCCAGCATTAGGATTAAACTGAATGAGTAAAAAAAAAAAAAAAAAAAAAAAAAAAGGGATAAGGAAGTCCAAAGCGTATACTCACACGAGACATGGAACAATTTCTTTCCAGAACAAGGACAACACAGTGATCAGAGCCGGATGAGCGTTGCGTGACAAAATGGTTGAATGAGGAGTTCAACAATGACCTTCTTCATGTTCGCATTGGACAATTCCATTTCCGAAGAGGGGTATGAAGGGGGTGTGGAATCAATGCTCTAAACACTTTCTTTTATAACGACGCCCTCTAACAAAGAAGTCAACATTCGTGACAACAAAAACAAGGACTAAGTTAGCTTGTCTATCGAATGCACGCAAACGTGATCCAATTCGAGGCTTCTCATTGGCTACATTCTTAAACTCATTTTATACATTTTTTAATTGGACTGTACTTTCCCTACAGGGCATTGAAGTTATCTAATAAAAATGAGAGACACATTCTTTGTCCCCTAATTTCTGTTTTGTTACCTATACACTCAGAGGAGCAATTCATTCAAGTTATAATGATAGAGTACAAAGTATATAGCCACCTAATGAGCTATGAGAAATGGCCCTTATTTCCATTTGTTTTACTATTAGCTTCGGCATTTCTGTCTGTAAATCTAATTGTAGGTGAATCGTGGCCTTTTCGAAGTAACTTACTTCGGCAAATGGTTATACAAAAGTTCAGTACAGGAATTTAAGAATATCTTCCCGATGGCATACCAGTAAAGCAACGGCTCCATTGAAGTTCTCTTAATTTACCTTGAGGAACATAACAATCTTCTGAAAGCTTTTCTGAAGTCTTTGTTGAATCCGTACAAGAAAGGATTTAGTGTGGAGTTCAGATAGGCCAGCCAATAGGACATGTCATACAGTCTTAGCGGAATACAGTTACAGTAGGAGTTGAGTGGAAAGAGGATTACGAATAAAATCCAGCACCCGATAAAGGACGCTACAATGATACCAAGGGTTCGAGCTCTGCGCTGGTGCAGACGAACCTTCTCAAGATTGCGAAGGTCTACCCGTGTAGCTCTCGGACCTTCGCTAGAGTTCGTGATAGATTTGCTGTTGGAATCTGTGAGATTCGTCTCTTGGAACCTGTGAGACGACAATGACCCATGTGCGTTTGTAATGGTAACTTGATGACCTTTTTTTTCGTCTCCGGTGCCATGGTGGTCCGCCATCTTGGTGATATCTAGAGTAGATGTAGAATTAACTTTAAATGAGATAGTTGAGATCGTCAAATGCGGCTTTTCTGCAAGGGTGGATTTAGAAAGGGTTGTTTTTCTGAAACAGCCAAATGATTTCCTAGTAGGGTTAGGATGTGAAGGTTCCATCTCTGTAGCCTGTGACCGCTGCAAATTCAGCAGATTCTGCTTCAAAGCATGAAGCATCTTGACGTAAAGGTATACCATAAATCCCATCGGGATGGAGTAAATGATGGTATTTGAAAGCAGAACGTAGATGAAACCTGGCAGGTACAGACAGGCCGAGTCAATCGCGGAGCTACCCAAGATAAATCTGTGTGCTAACACTGCAGGAATCCAGCACAGAAGCGCTAATACCCAAATGGCGCCTACAAACAACAGCGCCCTCTGCTTCCGCTGTCTCTGTAGATACTTCACTGGCTGGGTGATAGCCCAGTAACGGTTTAACGAAATCATGCAGATACTGAAGACAGATGCTGACACGCACGTGAAGTCAACTATGATCCAGAGTTCACAGACAAAGGGGCCCAGTGGCCATCTTCCTAGAATTGTGTAGACACTAAACATTGGGATTACGAATATCCCGACAAGAAAGTCAGCGCATGCAAGGCTGATGATATAGTAGTTGCTATTGCGGCGTAATTTTACGTCGACGCATACGAGAAAGATGAGGATCACATTTCCGAGAACCGTGGTAAGCGACATCAAGGACGCAAGGCTGATGAACAGGCAGTTCTCCCAAGTGAATTGAAACAAGAACGAAGTGTTCGACATAGGACTATTCCAAGGTGAATCCATTCTTTCATTGCCGCTACTAGACATGACTGAACATAATTATCCTGGTTATCTTCTTCCGAAATTAGGATTCAGGAATCCAGAATGCTTCGAGTTTTCAAAGATCTCTTCCGTCAAACCTACGTGTCCTGTAAGTCGTCGTGGTCAAATTTGCTCCACTCCGAACAATGATGTTTAAATTCAGATTGAAAATTGCTGTTAGAACATTTCACACCCATCAATTATCAAATGCCTACGCATCGAAATATAGACCTTTAATTGGTACGGAGTAGGTAAAAGGTGATACGTGTACGATCAATAGAGATGCAGTGAAGGTGTGACTTTCATGAAGGAAATTTGATTATTTCCCATCCTGAAAAATCATCCGAATATCCCCGCGAGAGACGATTGTAATAAGTGGAAAGTCACAAAGCCAAACGAGCGCATAAATGAGATTTTGTCCACTGTTACCGTGTTTACACAGTGATCCGCCTCGAGGGTTGAATCCGGGTTGAAGCCGCGAGGCGTGTTGAACCCGGCAATTTTATGTCATGTAAACGGGGTCCCATTGCCGGGTTCAACACGCCTCGCGGCTTCAACCCGGCTTCAACCCTCGAGGCGGATCACTGTGTAAACACGGTATATATGTCCATCCATAATTCTACATATTCCTGACCAAATTTTTCATATAAGGGATAAGATATGGATATGAGTTCAACTAAAATGTGCCGTTACTATGGCGTTGTGTATATGCCGACATAGTCGACAGACCCTCATCAAATAAAATGACTTCTAATCAAAATTTGCACATGGACTCCCTGCTCTTGCCAAAGCATATTTGATGCATTCATGTTTATTTGTTTTTAAAAAGATGTAAATCTGCTTGCTACTCAGAATGAAAATTATTTGAGGATTGAAAACGATAATTAAAATGGAAGTCGCATTCTGATTGATCAATTCTAACCATAATGGTCATAGGGATGAAAGGATTTCCTTTAAATTTCAATCTCTCAAAAAAGCCAAATATGGGATTTCCATCAGTGGCGTATCTTCGGTCCAGCAACTGGCACACTGAGTAGCGTGGGAACCCCTCCCCCACATTATTAGATGCATAAGATGCTATACAGAACAAGGCCATAGAACACTTTCTACATTTTTACGAATTTATATTTCTACGTAATTTGAATTTTTGATGGAATATTTTAGCTTTCGAATACAATAGATGTGCAATTCAGCTTTTTGCTGCAAACCTGTTGACTTATAATCCGTGTTATAATTGAATCGAGCTAGGGGAGGATGTGGGAGGGAGTCGTATCGTCTCCTTGTTACGTCGCCCCTTCCCCATTTTCCCTTCCCCCTTTTCCGTTCTCTCTCTCTCTCTCTCTCTCTCTCTCTCTCTCTCTCTCTCTCTATATATATATATACATATATATATATATATATATATATATATCTTTCTCTCCTTTTCCCATTAGATGGGGGCAATTTAATAACCCCATTCCTCCAGTAGTTAACCACGCGTTGTATTCCTCAATGCCCAATGACACAAACGGCGCCAATATTTACTTTCCATCAAATAAAACTGACTTGTCGGATGGGAGGTTGTAAATAAACTGCTCCCCAAAAAAATATGAATGAATTTGTACAATACCCTAATCTTGCCACATTTTTCATATGCTGTCTTAGCTTGGGGTGGATGTTTAATTACCTTAACGAACCGTCTGCAGATTTTACAGAAAAAGGCTGTTCGTGCAATAACAAACTCTCCATATCTTGCACATACTGCACCCTTGTATAAACGCCTGAATATTTTGAATGTGAAATCTCTATATTATATGCAACTTGCTCAATCTATGTTTCTTTTCAAGAAAAATCAGCTGCCATGTATTTTTAATGAGATGTTCATTGTTAATGCTGAAATTCACTCTTATGAAACAAGAAGTTCAAATAAATTTCTTTTGCCCTCTGTTAAAACAACTTTTCTTCAAAGGAACATTATTTTAGTGGACTATGGAATTTACTTCCCAATGATTATTGTCAGCTGCTCATCACTTTATTCTTTCAAGTCAAAGTTGAAACAATTTTGATCTCGTATCCAACTCTTAAAATATAGTTTGTACGGTGTTTCTTTCTATTGTTCTCAATATTTCTTTCCTGTCATTCATTTCCTCTATATATTGTATTTCTTGGTACCACCAACCCACTACTACTCACCCCATACATAGATTTGCATGTAATATATATATATATATATATATATATATATATATATATATATATATATATGTTTTTGTATGGGTCATTGTTTAATTTAAAAAAAAACTATTGTAATTTTAAGCAGGGGATGATCCCCGATAAACCTCTGTGGTTTTTGATCATCCCCTCTGCAGGTTCATCTTTTGTTGTAATGCTTTTATATTTGATTGTAATTTAAACTGTCTTTTATGAATCTGTTGAAATAAATGAAATTGAAATTGAAATCTATATGAATTCATATCCGTTGCATCTGCATATTTGGCTGGTACTTTCTAAAAGTGCGATTTGGAGATGAAAATTTTAAAGGAAAATGCACTATAGCGTTATTGGATATTTATAATTCAGCTACTGCGATGGCAACTGCCATCCATTGTTTTATTCCCTAATCCATAATTGATTGAATCTAAATTCCATTCGACCTTGCGCAAAGAACAACGCATTAAGCGTGGGTCGACAAATTAAACATCATAGATCATTTCCACAATATCCCATGCAGTCACCCTGAGAAAATAACATCGAGCTAATCAATGAACGACCAAATCTTGGCGTTCGAGTTATGAAATCTTTTGATAACTGAGTCGAGAGTCTTGTTTCGGTTGTATGAGTGTGAGTGGGGTAATAAAATCGAGTCGATTGCCAAGTCAATGAACCACTATATACCACAACACCGCCTTGTTAAAAATCTTCTCCTGATGTTGAATGTTTACATTTCTTGAGTGTTAACCTTTAAATGTTATGACCCGCAAAGGCCATTGGTTATTTCAGGCGGGGGTACAAGTTAGTGTTAAAAATTATCTGACAAGCTCAACAAAGGGTTGTGATAAAAGAACTAATAGGTGAGGGGGGGGGGGGGGGGCAAAGTTGACCCTCGATTTCCCGACCTGCCATCGATTAATTGATGGTGAGAACTACCTACAAGTAGGCGAGGTATAATACACGGCCTTCATGCAGGTGATATTGAAAAGGACGTTGAGTATCTTGTTTTGCACGAAATGGTCAGAAGTTTTGGCGAACGATGGCTATCAAGCTCGTTCTCTGATTAGTGTCTCAGCTTCGAGGAGAGAAAGAGAGAGAGAGAGAGAGAGAGAGAGAGAGCAATACAGAGATGAGAGGAAGGAGAGAGGGGGAATATGTACGACACCCTTCTTCATATCCCCCTCTCTCTATGACCTTGTTCTCTCGTTTGTCACCTACCCTAGCCTTTGTTACAAAGCCCCCCCCCCCCCATAACGCCAGTGTGAAGGACCCGCGCTACACCACTGTTTCTAATATTAGTATGGGTGTAATCCACATAGAGTGCTGATGAGTCCTCATCTGTTTGTATATAGTAGTTTTTAAAGGTAATGCAAAGTTTTGGGAAATTTTGAAATTTGGATGGATAGTAATTCTTTCAAATTTTGATATATTTGGATGCCCCTGTGGATTTATCATAAGCACTAGAAAATTAAACCCCTTAAACACTTCTGCTTTCGAGAAATTGAATGATCAAAAATTTACCGGTGTTCACGGTAAATTTCAAATATTTCAAATAGCGCCTAAGGCCATTCCATTGTAGCTGCAACCATGAAAATCTCAGAATACGCAGTTCTGATACATAATTTCCAAACGGGAATAGCTAGTCGATCGATTGTAGTCAAGAAACATTGTTTTAAAGCTTAAGCAATATCAGTATTGAGAGGGGGCTGTACAACATAAATAGTTTATTATTTACAATTTCCTCAATTTAGACTCGATTTCAACCGCGACAACGATCAGTGAATATTTTAAAATCGCAAATGCTTCCAATATGTTCATTTGAACCAAATTCATGACCCCATACCAAAACTTTGTATTACCTTTAATTCCGTATATTTGTGGGGGGAATTGTTATGACTTTCATGAAATAATTTTTCTTTTTTGGTATTTGCCAGCTATGCAATTGACAAAATATCCCTTCTCCCTTCTCCGTAACCTCCACTGGCTCCCGATCATCAAGCGGATTCACTTTAAGATCCTACTTCTCACCTACAAGTCTCTCTCTAACTCCACCCCTTCTTATCTGTCTGAACTCATTTACACCTACACACCCTCCCGTGCTCTCAGATCCCAGAACAAACATCTTCTCCAGATTCCTCGTTTTAAGACCCAGTAGGCTACTACGGCCGTAGCTCCTTCACCTTCAATGCTCCCACCCTCTGGAACTCTCTCCCGCTCGTCATTAGAACTGCACCTTCCATCCAGACCTTCAAGACTACACTTAAGACCTACCTTTTTAAGAATTAATTATTATTATGCTTTGCTATCTATAATTTCAATCGAAATTGTATATGCCTACAACTTGTAATATATGAATAAAATCTTGAACCATAATTGTTGTATCATTATTTAAGAATGAATTATAATGTTTATCTCTCTAGTTACTGTTAAATTATTTTAGTTAAGATTTTGGCAGAATTTTTGTTTTAGGATAGTTCAATAGTAGATGCATGTAATTAATTAAGCTTGTAATACAATGTAAAGCGCATAGAGACATACCTTGTATAATGCGCTATAGAAATATAATTTATTATTATTATTATTAAAAAAGCAATCAAACTTCAACGAGACATCTTTGCATAATGTATTGACTGTTCATGTATAAGTCCTCGTCATATACTCACATCAGCATACCACGCAATTCTGTCGCCACAATTTCACAAATGGTTGATTTCTGCCTTTCTTGCAATGAATGCTTCTAAATATAGTATTAAATGCGACTAGGGGAGTGACTTGATCATTGTGTGATACACGTATAACTCCAAAACTCTATCAGAGAAAAATAGGGAAGATTTTTTTTTTCCTTCAGACTTTATGATTGTCAATTAGCTTCATTTCGTGTTTGCAATTCCAATGCAAATAAGGTAAATTCATCGATCAAACCCATGACATTTATCATGCTCATGTTATAATTCTTCAGTATTTTGTCTGTCACTATAAACGCATCACATTTATGTATTACGTATGACATCTTTTATGCCAATTAATGAATATATATGCATTTTCTGCACGCCCATATCATGCATATTGAATCGGGAATAAATCGAATGAAATCAATTCAAAATCGAATCATTGTTATATTCATGTAGTATGTTTGCATAAGCCATTCTGCTAACGTACTTATTTTATATACCTTAGATTGTGGTGAAGATGCTATTGTAAAAATGGATGTAGGAAAGAATGGTAAAACAACAACAAACAAGAAGTATCTTATCCAGCTCACTCAGGCCTGTGTCTATCTCCCTCCCATATTTCAAGGGCCTAGTGAAAAGAAGAACAAAACAGATAGACTGACGGACAAACAAACAAAATACACTTATGCTGAAGAACTATTTCGTTTTGGGGGAGGGGGGGGGGGTGTAAAATATGACCTTTCCTCTCTTTCGTCCTGCATTATCTGTTTGACTGCGAGCTAAGTGAATTGAACAAATTCTCCAGTGAGATATAGTTTCAATGATTCTGCTGAAGTTACTCTGTCGAGATTGATCAAAACATCAGAGTGTGCAGTGATTTCAAAATTCAATTTTCCTACTTTAATGAAACAAGGAATGGGCGAGAACATGGTTGCATGCATGCACTGAATGTGGAATCACCCCTGCTGAGTGGCTTTAAATTACATTGCAATCCATTGTAAAGATTCAATTATTTCACTCTGAGGCCGCCATCCTAGACTTTTTCCACAGATAGTTCGGATATTACTTTAAATATATCATATGTTATAGAAATATTAAGTTTTTTTTTTAAATGTTTATATGTAAAAAACATTTTGTATATTTTGTATTACACCTTACGTTTATATTTTCTTTGTTATTCAGTTATTATATTTGGAAAAATGCAAAAATAAAATACAAATCTAAAATAAGAATAAGAAACTTTGCCCCATAATAAATTATTAAAGCCCCTTATCATACTCCAAAAGCGGGCTATTCGGTTGTGCTGCAACGCTTCCTTCAGGGCGCACACCTCTCCATTGTTTAAATCCTTAAAATTACTCAAACTTTCTCAAGGTACTTCTTTATTTATGTACAATCTCAAAAATGCTATGTTATCAGTAACATTTTATGACAGTTTTCGGTTGAACTCGGATTGTCCACTCATTTAATACAAGAAAAAAGGATGACTTCCATCTACCCAAATTCACTAACTGATTTTTGCAAAATAAATCAATTAGATATGAAGGTCCTCAAAAATTGAACTCCATGCTAAGTCATTTAAAGGGTGTAAAGAACCACAACGCATTTAAACGTAAACTGAAAAGAACAATACTTGCCACTTATTGATTTATTGAAATACATAATTGATTCATATATATATTGTTAGACGTATGTAACATTATTAATATTGTATCGTATTTCATAGTATTGTATTGTATTGTATCTGTATGTTTTTATGTTTGGGGTTGCTTGTTTACAATTTTTTAACTTATTTTTGCAATCCCGGTATTTATAATGATTTCCTTTGTAATGATTTCATTTTGATTCGTATCTTTTGCCGAATAAATGTGAATTGAATTGAATTGAACGAGGAAATTAACGCGACCTTTATTAAGTTGCGTTTCAAGAGAGGTGAAATAATTATTAAACGTTCTCGCCCACAGTTACAATACGAAAGGTAGGAATATACGAGTGTATAGTATAAAGAAAGCATAGTGACTATCGTTAATAGTGTATAGATTTCATTTGACACTAATTATTCTTAACCTAAGTTCTAAACCCAAAGAGAATATATTTATTTTTAAAGCAGTTAGTTCATACTTTAAAATTTTTTTCTTCCCGTTTTTATAGCACGTCTGCCGGGGGATGGGATTTATTTCTTGAGACGAAATAATTTCCGACAGGTACAGGAATTACTTCAGTCTTCTTTTGACTGTATGCAGTGGGTGTCAAATACCCGCTTCCTCGAGAGCAGGCGCGCCGGAAGCAGTTTGGGATTGGGGGGGGGGGGGGGGGGGGCAAACGTTCCAGGGGGCTCAAATTTTGGGGCAGTGGCGTAATGAGCAAAAACGTTTGGAAGGGGGTCATACCCTGGTCATACTGAACATGATTGGTTACCAAGCGATCAGGTAATGCGTTTTGGCCCCCCCCCCCCACATTTTTGACTGGGGGGTAACTGCCCCCCCCCCCTGCCCCCCACTTCCGGCGCCTATGCTCGAGAGACATAATCACTTTCGATGCACCCCTCTCTCTCTCTCTCTCCCTCTCTCTCACATACACACACACACACACACACGCACACAATAGATACACAAAAGAAACTTCTTAACCCATTGCCTACTGGAACCTGGTGGTCCCTGTGTTAAGCCTATGGGAATTAGATAATTCAGTAGCCAACGGGTTAATAATTCGAACGTTTTTTTTTTAACACTAGTACTCCCATAGACCTATATATCTACCAATTTGTTATGTATATACCTACCAATTTGTTATATCCTTTTCAACTAAACTACCACTTCCAAAACGTTCGAATGATTGGTTAAAGGTAGTATTTGATGTTCGAAAAAATCTATCTGTTCAATTGTTTTGTGGGTGACATGATCAAAGATAATTAAATTGCTTCGCTGAATGAATAGAGCAATTGTTGACATAATTTCATTTACTTCAATTTTCGTTGCGACATGTGAAGAAGACTGGAAAGTCATCATGCATGCTCCGCCACGAAAAAAAATTCATTGACAAAAATTTAATAAGTTTCGTTTTTTTTCCACTGACATAACTGCCATTTTATTTTACACATGAGAAAAGAAAACAGCAATCGAACGTCTACATTATAATCACAGAAAAGAACAATACTTGCCTCTTATTGATTTATCGAAATAGATAATTGATTCATATATTTTGTTAGAAGTATGTATTATATTGTATCGTATTTCACAGTATTGTATTGTATTGTATCTGTATGTTTTTTTTGGGGTTGCTTGTTAACAAGTTTCTAACTTATTTTTGCAATCCAGGTATTTATAATGATTTCCATTAAAAAAAATTTTTTTTTAAAATAGTGTATAGATTTCATGTGACACTAAGTATTCTTAACCTAAGTTCTAAACCCAAAGAGAATATATTTATTTTTGAAGCAGTTAGTTCATACTTTAAAATGTTTTTTCTTCCCGTTTTTATAGCACGTCTGCCGGGGATGGGATTTATTTCTTGAGACGAAATAATTTCCGACTGGTAGGAATTACTTCAGTCGTCTTTTGACTGTATGCAGTGGTGTCAAATACCCGCTTCCTCGAGAGCAGGTGCGCCGGAAGCAGTTTGGGATTGGGGGGGGGGGGGGGGGGGGGGGCAAACGTTCCAGGGGGCTCAAATTTTGGGGCAGTGGCGTAATGAGCAAAAACGTTTGGAAGGGGGTCATACCCTGGTCATACTGAACATGAGTGGTTACCAAGCGATCAGGTTATGCGTTTTGCCCCCCCCCCCCCCACATTTTTGACTGGGGGGCCACTGCCCCCCTCCCCCTGCCCCCCACTTCCGGCGCCTATGCTCGAGAGACATAATCACTTTCGATGCACCCCCCTCTCTCTCTCTCTCTCTCTCTCTCTCTCATGTACACACACACACACACACACACACACATTCTCACATCAGGGCCTTTGTGGGGCACCTGATTGTGGGGGTATTTCTGTGCGTTCCAGATAAACCTTGTGGTCCCCTACTAGTGGGGTATGTACAACCTGGCGATAACAACCCGGCGGTGTGCTTACGATGTTACCATAAAAAAAGTGTGCAAGTTTTAGCACACGCTCACAAAAAGTCATTTATGGGGTACCACTTCTAATGCCCCGCAGGGCATAGGACACCGAATATACAGTCATTTGAAAGACTTTACTCTGTGGGGTCCTGAAAAAATACCCCACAAAGTAAAAATGCCTCACAAGGGGTATGTGAAGCACACATAAAACCCCACAAGAATGCTGAGGTGAGAGCACACACGCACACACACGCACACAATAGATACACAAAAGAAACTTCTTCATAATTCGAACGTTTTTTTTTTAAACACTAGTACTCCCATAGACCTATATACCTACCAATTTGTTATATCCTTTTCAACTAAACTACCACTTCCCAAACGTTCGAATGATTGGTTAAAGGTAGTATTTGATGTTCGAAAAAATCTATCCGTTCAATTGTTTTGTGGGTGACATGATCAAAGATAATTAAATTGCGTCGCTGAATGAATAGAGCAATTGTTGACATAATTTCATTTACTTCAATTTTCGTTACGACATTTGAAGAAGACTGGAAAGTCATCATGCATGCTCCGCCACGAAAAAATTCATTGACAAAAATTAATAATTTTCTTTTTTTTCCACTGACATAACCGCCATTTTATTTTACACATAAGAAAAGAAAAACAGCAATCGAACGTCTACATTATGATCACAGAATTCTGTATCTCTTAAAAACTTGACGTATATAATTATTTTCCAACAACAGCTCGACGTGTAATGATATTTTATTGTCAATCAATATTTTTAGGAATTTTTATCGTCTGAAATCAACAATGACAAACTGTTGCGTTTTTTCCAAAAGATCTAAAAGATAAATTAATTGCATGGAATTAAACATGATACCCAAAAAATACAAGACAAGACAAATATTCAAACAAAGCACAAATAAACA
The DNA here is from genome assembly GCF_000002235.5 of Strongylocentrotus purpuratus. Classification (NCBI taxonomy): domain Eukaryota; kingdom Metazoa; phylum Echinodermata; class Echinoidea; order Camarodonta; family Strongylocentrotidae; genus Strongylocentrotus; species Strongylocentrotus purpuratus. The sequence continues at coordinate 39,162,142 of NW_022145605.1, forward strand.
ACCAAAACAAAATGAACAGACATAATTGATATACGAATGTATCTGCAACGTTATGGTCAATATTTTTCCAAGCGCCAAACAGCAACTTCAACAAAATAAATTATTTATAGTATTAGATATGAATAAACATATTTCTATTTTATTTTTTTGTTAATGAATACTGACTTCGGAAACGGCAGAAAGGATAACAGCAATAAAATTGAGGTAGCAACTTGATTTAAAACGACAATTCTCCGGCCTGCACCAACGACAAAATGATTTTTTCAGGATGATTTGTGGGTATTTATAATATTCGCATTAACCTTATTGTGGTTCTTATATTTTCTATTGTCGTAATGATTTATGTAGGATTAGATCACCATTATGCCTCAGCGATAATGAGAGGAGAAAGGCGACAGAAATTTGCACGGTAACCGCTAATGCACACCTCATAAATTATTGAACCGGATTGATTTTCTCATCAAATCATTTGCCCGAGTTGACGAGACCAGATTGCATTTCGTGTTTTTTTTTTTTTTTGCAGTTTTCCCGTGTTCAGAGAAGCTATGAGGGCGGGTAGCGAGACAAAAGAAAGATGATTTGTTTCGGTTTAGGTGCTTTTTTCCCCCAAGAGAATATTTCTTATATCAAAGGACTAAAAGAGTAAAATCAGCATGTCAATCACAAAGACATACAAGTCACTTCTTTAGAAAATAATTTCAGCGAAATAGAATATCCTATAATTTAAAAATTCAATGTGAAAAAACATATTTTTTTAAGTTCCGGGGGAAATTCGCGTGTTTTTGTGGCGGAGCTCTTCATGGTTGGCCAGAGTCATCTATACACAAAGTTTGGCCAACTTCGTTTCGGTTGGTCACAACATGGCTTTTTTTTTGCTCTGTGCTTGCCCAATAAATTAGTATTCGCCATAATGTGCCCCGTTCGAATCGGGTTGGCAAAACTCTCCTAATTAATAGCGCTGTGGTTGACTGCGAAACATTCATCAACTTACAGTCTTTCCTGTTTTATCACAAATATATCACAGATCTTAGATCTGAGGTGCAGTTTGTTCGATTGAATAAGATATCATCAAGTAAACAAACTCGAATAACAACAAAAATATTCATAATTTGGAGGCTACAACTTAAAAAAAAAAATCTTCTCTGTTGTTTGTTATATGTTGAAGGTAAAACTGAAGATATTTCTGCAAATTATTAACAATTTTCTTCGAGGGAATTACCCCCCACAAGGCCTCTCAGGCTTTATTCTAATTATCTCCTTTCATTGTCCAATATAATTTGCAAGCTATTCAACATTTCAATGCAATTTTTATTTGTGTATAATTTGCATCGAAATTGTTAATGATTATATGTTCATTTTTATGCTTTTTACATGAGAATGAAAAAAAAAAACGAAAACAAAAAACGTGTTTTCTTATCAACAAGTGTGCACAAATAGTTTTTTTGGTTTGGTTTGGTTAACTTGCAAAGAACTTCTTTTCTATATATATCATTATGAAGGTTGTATAGTGTGTATCAGTGTGTATGGGGGGAAGGACCCAAAATAATGGTTATAATTATTTTACAAACATTTGTTAATATGGAAATTCAGCTAATAGAAATAATGAATCATTATTTCTATTAGATACCTTGAGTTAAAATACATGAGACATGTCCACCCCCATCTTCTCTCTCTCTCTCTCTCTTCTTTTCTCTCTCACTTCTTCTTCTTCTCTCTCTCTCTCTCTCTCTCTCTCTCTTGTCATTTATACGCACACCCACACACATATTTTCTTTCTCCCCGTTTTTTCTCTTCGTGTTAACGCATCTTACATCGACATGTACATTGTCTTCGACTCTTGGTAGACCGTTCAGTTTATTCATGGAGACATGGAGTTACTAGTAATTCCATGGTTTATTTTATGGCCAAGTGTTTGAAAGGCACATTCGGTATAAGGGAAACATCATCTCATAGTTGTGATCTTTTTAAAGTTTGAACTTCAAATTTTAAAAAAAAAAAAGAAGGAAGAAGAAAAACCAAACGATTGGTATACTTACTTACTTGGATATACTTGGGTGTAGAGACTGGAATCTTTGCTTATTTGTCCCTCTTTACTGTTGCATCCCGTCTCAAGTATGGTTCAAACTTAATTGGATTGTTTCTCTAATACCTTCCTAGGAATGACTTGAATTGGTTAATGGTGGCAGCATTGACTACTTCTTTAGGCAGGGCATTCCAATTATTTACACTCCTTCTTGAGAAACTATACTGCCTAAGTCTTGTGTTGAAACGTTGTTTGACAATCTTGAAATCATGGCCTCTTGTTGTTGAGCCAGTGGCTAGTTGGAAATATATTCGATCCAACTTCGATCTTGTTACTGACGTACATGATTATAATACAAGAAATAGCCGATTCAACTTTAACTTACCAGAAAAAGTAGGTAGTATTGGAAATTCGTTTTATTACAATGCCATAAAAATTGGAATTCCCTTCCCAATGGTGTAAAAGAAATAGGAAACTATGATCATTTTAAGAGGAAATTAAAGGAATACCTAATGCTTGACAGTCAGAGAAGAGAAGTGAATGACATGTTATATGATTGAAATTTGTATTCTTCTGTCGGTTCATACTTGTTCATGTTATATATACTTATGTTTTCGTACGTTATAGAAATTCTACAAATTCATCATTATTTTCCTCTCCTTCCTTCTCCTCTTTTTCTTCTTCTCCTTTTTCTTTTCCTTCTTGTACTTAATATCATTCTATCATCAGTTTAATGTTGTTATTATTATTATTATCTTTAATAAGTAGTTCTTTTAATTTTCTTATCTGTCTGTAAATATTACTATTTTAACTTATTAATTTTATACATGTCTGTAAGGGACCCCACTGGAAATAAGCTCTCGAGCTTTCGTGTGTTATCCTGTTCAAGCTGACTTATTTTTGATCTGTTATACCCTTTTCACATCTACCAAATACATATGGAAAACTTTTAGCCCTAAACGCGCATAAAAGAATACAGCACTAAACAACCGCTTTAACGAAGAGAGCGCGCTCAAGTGCACTCTTGCGTGAAAGTACACTGATCGGACTAGTTCAATGCGACAAAGCAGGGGTGCGAGCGCTTGCTCTCGTTGACTACTTACTAACACTAACAAACTAGAATTAGAAATGAAACTCACCTATAGTTAAATAAATGCAAAATTACGGTAGACTACACCAGCAGAGGCTTGCCATTACACCGTAGACGAAATCGAACTCATTCCCTTTGCCAATGATTATACTGACTTCCCTCTAGTTGGAGTGCAATGACCCATTCGGGTGCGCATGTATAGACATGATGCGCGTAATGCGGTCTCCGAGATTTTGAGCGCAACGCAAACACTCTGTACGCACTGCGTTAAATACACACACTGACCTCTACAGCGATTGCACGGAAGCTATAACTGTGCATTGTTTGTACGGTACGGGCGCACTCGTTGTGAGTAGCTATAGCGCTACACTATCCCAGTCACCTTGGTTTACTATGAAAAGCTACCTTTTATTTGTTGGAAAATTGCCACCGTTTCCCCTCCACAAATGAAAACAATCGTTATACCAACGTAAAGGTGGGATGTCAAGGTTTCTGAATCCGTCCGAAGATTTTTTATACGTCACTCGTGTAAGATTTGCCGACTGGTTGACTGAGCGAAACCCGACAAAAAAGGGGGAAACAGTGCAATCTCCATAGGCAGGCTGAAAAAGTCAAAACTTTTAGGGGAAAAGTGCAACCGTTTCCCCTGAAAGAATAATCCCAAATTTAGTATCATTTTTAAGACGACATTTCAAATTATAAGAAACCGTCCGAAGATTTTTTTTAAAAAATTCCATTTTCCCGTAATACCAGCAATTATATCAAAACATGGCTTTTTTGGTGTACGTTCCCCGTGCTTAACAGGATAAGCGACGAGGCGCAGAGCAGATGCGCGTAAGTTTTCCATATGTTGCTTAACCCCGGGAAATAGGTGGGGCTAAGGGGGCTCTTAGCCCCACCTATTCCTTCCTTAGCCCCACCAATTACCCGGGGTAATTTTAGCCGGCTTTCTGTTCACATTACGTTTTGCCAAAGTGGGCTAACCCCACAAATAGTACGGGACTATCTGGCCCTGCAAAATAGCAGGGTTAGCCGGGCAATTGCGGGGTTAGCCGGGCAATTGTGGTGCTAAGCTGCGTAGTGTGAATCCGAACCGGGCTAAGGAGAAGCGGGGCTAAGCAACAGCCAATCACAGACAGCGTGGTCGTGTGGTCGTGAATTTGCATTTATCGCGCGCTATGCATGCAGTTCACGTTACGCATGCATGCTCTCTGTATTGACGTTTAGTCTTTTACGAGGCAGAGGTCATTATGAAAAAATCTTTATTATAAAATTGATTTAAAAAAATAGTGAAAGAACATGTAGCTCATAATTTTTTATTGCATTTATCATTATCAGTCATATTTACGTAGGTAAATTTATCAAGTGAATTGGATGAAAAATGGGTAATTGATTTGTATCGGTAAAATAATAAAGGGAAAACGCTTTGCGCGGTAGCAAAAGCATTAATATTCATGAGCTATCGAATAGTCCGGGGCGCGTTATTTTTTTATGCGGCACAGATTGGGGCTTTTTTTTTAAAGGGGTCTTGATTTACAGACTGTACTATAGACAGTATAAGTAGTAGAGGTCTGTTTTTAATAGTGTTACATGTAATCCACTACCGCATGGAAAATCATTACATCAACAATTAAAATCAAATTGGAAACCTGAAGAAGAGGCAGCACGTCGATAAGGAGAACATCACAATAATTAGTCAATGAAACTTAACTAACTTAAACGAATTGGAATGTTATCTAAACACATAGTTCGCGATGGATATACAAACTTCTTCGCAGCGCTAATCCGCTAGCGAACATGACTAGTCTCACGTACGTGCAGACACTATTCAGAAGGGAAAGAACGTACTTCCCATAGGTTTAACACGCGCCATGCCCCCAATCTGTGCCGCATAAAAAAATAACGCGTCCGGGGCTAAGGCGAACGTAGTGTGAATCGCGTGAAATTTCTTAACCCCGGCTAAGCACATAGTCCGGGGTTAAGAAAATAGATGTGAACAGCAAAAAAAATAGTATGGGGTTAAGGATAGTATGGGGTTAAGGATAGTCCGGGGTTAAGAAAAATAGATGTGAAAAGGGTATTATTGTATATTGTTGTATGTTGGAAGCTTGTCGAATAAAAATCAATCAATCAATCTTCGAATAATCCCTTTGTACTGACTTTCATGCTGGTTTATTCTACTCTTTGGGGGCGGGTGACAAGTATTAGATGACGTTGAACTAATCAAAGCTTGCACCAACAGGAGAAGTCACAGAGCTCATAATTATACAGCTGCCTTATGATATTCTTTTGACCCATAGCTGGGCTAGTGCATGAAACATGTTTACAGTGGGTGCATTAATATATGTGGATGGGGAGAACGTTCCATACATACTTTGATGGATGGTCCTTGGGTAAAAACTGTATTAGTACGCGTCTATCCTTGGAGTAATCCCTTTGTACTGATCGACCTTCATGCTGGTTTATTCTACTCTTTGTCGAATAATCTTGCATTAAGAAGTGATCGAGGCTGTCAATTGTACTTGATTGAGGAGTAGTTTGTAAGCATAGGTAGCCTCGACATTTCATGTCCTTGCTGGAATGATGTAAGTTTTAAATCAATTGTTCTCCTGGAGTCGATCGTTGCTAATGAGTTTTAGCCGCCCTTTTTTGGTACACCGAGATTCCATCCTGTTGAACTTCATCTGATGTCTGATGGTATGGGTCCCAATAGGTAGCGGCATATTCAAGCAGTGGCGGATCCAGGGGGGGAGGGCCGGGGGCCCGCCCCCCCCCCCCTTGAGAAAAAAAAATCATTTAAAATCACGTGATTTTTACCTTTTTTGGGGGTTGGGCCCCCCCCTGGCGCTCAAGGGGGGGGGGGAGAGGGTGCAAATTGAAATTTTTTTGAGGATCAAAAAAAAAAAAAAATGTGCTCACACCCCCCCCCCCCCCCCCCCCCCCCCCCACTGAGCGAATTTTTGGCCGGCGCGTTTTTCAAATTTTCGGGAGCAAAAAAAAAAAAAAAGTTGGGCCCCCTCCCCTAAGAAATCCTGGATCCGCACCTGTATTCAAGTGCTAGTCCAACCAATAATGTATAGGCTGTTTCCGTACCATCAAAGGAAACCTGAGGAATTTTCTTTAAAGAAGGTTGAGCGTTTTTTGTCGCACATGGTGTATGCGACACCCCCCCCCCCCCACCTGTCAGGATATTGTCGGTAAAATTGCGCTGCCGTCGGGAAAAAAAGAGAAAAGGGGGAGGGAAAAAGAGAGGGAAAAGGAAAGAAAAGAAAAAAGAAAAGGAAAAGAAAAGAAAGAAAGGAAAAGAAAGGAAAGAAAGGAAAAGAAAGGAAAGAAAGAAAAGAAAAGAAAGAAAAGAGAAGAAAGAAAGAGAAAAAAAAAAAGAGTGAGGCGAGGAAAGAAAGGAAAAGAAAGAAAAGAAGGAAAAGGAAAAAAAGAAGAAAAAAAAAAGAGAAAAGGGAAACAAAAGAAACGGGGGGTGAAATAGAGGAGAGAGTGGGGGAGGTAAGAGCCTGAGAAAGGAGGAGTGAGTGTAAAAGAAAGGGGGGGGGGGGAGGTTGTTAGGTGGAGTCGTCTCGTCAAGGAAGCAAGAAAGAGACGGGTAAATATATTCCTGTGTCGGGTCAGCTGTGTCGGTATTCTTGCTCGATCCTTGTGTATTATATCAATGCAGAATTTTGAAGTAGGTGAGATGTATATTGTCGGTCGGCCGACAAGTTTTTTTTCCCTACGAACTGTGACTTTTTATCCGCTGTGACTAAAACTACAATACTTGTATTTTCTCGAAGTTTCACTTTCCTATAATATCAGCTAAAGAAATCAGAGGTTTAACATTTTCGGGGAAACTAAATTCAAACAAGGATTAACTTTGAGTCAACAACGGTACGACGAATGGTCTTCCTTTCTCTATATTTTGCTGAAACGCCAACTTCATTTAGACGAGTCGAGAACGGTACAACGAATCGTCTTCTTTTTCTAATAATTTGAGGAAACGTCTAAGCTTCCGCCATACACGCGGAGGGGGGGGGGGACTGAATTCAGATAAGGATTAGAGAACAGTACAACAAATCGTCTTCCTTTCTCTATATTTTGAAGGTAGGCAAAAATGGGACAACTTCATTTAGACGAGTCGAGAACGGTACAACGAATCGACTTCTTTCTCTCATAATTTAAGGAAACGTCAAAGCTTCCGCGCTTCGCGCAAGAGGGGGAAGCTGTATTCAGACAAAGAGTGCTTATTAAGAGTTAAAAAAAAGGTGCAACGAATTGTCTGCTTTCTCTAATAATTTAAGGAAACGTCAAAGCTTCCGCGCTTCGCGCAAGAAGGGGGAAACTGAATTCAGATTAATAAAGCTTAATATGAGTCGAAAACGGTGCAACGAATCATCTTTTTTCTACAATAATTAAATCAAACGTCTAAGCTTTTCGCGCTGGAAGGGAGAAATTGAAATCAGACAAGGATTTAGAGTGGAAACGGTACAACGAATCGTCTGCTTTCTCTTATAATTTAAGGAGCCGTCAAAGATTCCGCGCTTCGCGCTAAAGGGGAAACTGAATTCAGACAATTAGGGCTTATTAAGAGTCGAAAACGGTACAACGAAGAATAGTCTTCTTTCTCTAGTAATGTGATGAAACGTCAAACTCGGCTTCCGCGCTTCGGGCAAGAGGGGGAAGCTGAATTCAGACAAAGAGTAAAAAAGCAGTACAACGAATTGTCTGCTTTCTCTAATAATTTAAGGAAACGTCAAAGCTTCCGCGCTTCGCGCAAGAGGAGAAACTGAATTCAGATTAATAGAGCTTAATAAGAGTCGAAAACGGTGCAACGAATCGTCTTCTTTCTATAATAATTAAATCAAACGTCTAAGCTTTTCGCGCTTCGCGCTGGAAGGGGAAAACTTCATTCAGACAAGGATTAAGACACGGTTGAACGAATCGTCTACTTTCTCTAATAATTTAATGAAACGTCAAAACTTCCGCGCGAGGGGGAAAAACTTAATTCAGCTAGAAAAGGATTAAGAGTCGAGAACAGTAGGCCGACACCGAATCGTCTGCTTTTTCTCATAATTTAATGAAACGTCAAACCTTCCGCGCTTCGCGCGGAGGGGGAGAAACTGAATTCGGACAAGGATGAAGAGTCGGGCACTGTTCATCGAATCGTCTACTTTCTCTAATAATTTAATTGAACACCATAACTTCCGCGCTTCCAGAAGCGGATCTAGAGGGGGGTTGGGGGGGTTGCAACCCCCCCCCCAAAAAAAAAAAACCGGGGACCATTTTTTTAAAATCTTATCTTTTTTTTTAAACTTGTAATTTTATTTTATTCTATTTCTATGTATTTATTTCATTTATTATTATTATTATTATTATTATTATTATTATTATTATTATTATTATTTATTTTTGGGGGGAGGGGGGGGGGGGGGGGTTGGGCGAACAAATGTCACAGAGTCCCTTGCCACCCCCCCCCCCCCATCAGCTTTTTTGAGGACACGGGCCACCGCCGAAGTGACAAGCTAGGCCAGCGTTGCCGATTCTCATCCCCAAAATCCCCACATTAAAATTTGGCAACTTTGGGGATATTTTAAGTGTCGTTTGGGTGGGGATTTTGTGAAGATTTAACCTGGCAACGCACGCTGAGCTGGGCTGCTCATTTCCTGGATTACTTGTTCAAGTTGCTCACTTTTTTATCAGTCTGGTCTGAGTGTAGTGACAAGCAATATGGAAGCAAACAGACCCCCCCTTGGGCGGCCCAAAAAACAAAACAAAAAAAGGGGGAAAAAAGAAGAAACAAAAAGAAAAAAAGAAAGAAAAAAGAACGCACGCTGGAGAGAAACCCTTTCAAGTGCAAATATTGTGAAAAGATATTCAACTCATCTGGTAACTTAACCAAACACATGATAACTCTGGATATAACTGTGTATTCAACTGTTACTTGATTTAAAAAGACGTTATCATGCACTGCTTTTTATGGTCTCCATTGTGTTAATAGATGCCAGGAAAACATCACTTACGGGGTTCAAATAAACACCCCTAAAAAAATCGGCTCGCCGCTTTGCGGCTCGTGGACGATGCTCCGCATCGTCATTATTGGTCAACCCCCCCCCCCCTTAGCAAAAAGCTAGATCCGCCCCTGGCTTCGCGCGGGAGGGGGAGAACTGAATTCAGGTAAGGATTAAGAGTCGAGAACAGAACACGGAATCGTCTGCTTTTTCTCACAATTTAATGAAACGTCAAAGCTTCCTCGCTTTGCGCGGGAGGGGAAGAAACTGAATTAAGACAAGGATTAACATCGAGAACGGTACAATAAATCATCTACTTATCCTAATAATTTAAGGAAACGTCTAAGCTTAACAGAGGCCTAACAGTAACACCGACACCACCCTAATGAGCGCGCTTCACGCGCTCTTTATATATAGCTATGATGTTGACTAAGTTGACGAAATAATTCGTATAGTGATGTCGTCGAGGAAAATACTCATTTGCGCATACGCAAGTACTATAGATAGTCCATAAGAATAACAATTTAACCTTCGGCCCCGGGTTTATAGGGTTAAATTTGTAGATATTGGGACATTTAATTTTGTCGGTAATTGGTGGCTAGTTTTGTCGGTAATCGTTGGCCTCTACACCCCCCCCCCCACCCCCACTGAAAAAGGTCTAGCGACGCCCCTGGTCTTGGATCGTAGCTTCTTGTATGTTAGGGCATCATCAACATTTATTTTGTAAAGCTGGAACCGTTGTTAGGCACGATTCGGATGCATTGCTCTCATATAATGCCCCCCCCCCCCCACACACACACTCCACTGTATCCCTCTCTCTTATGTTCTCTATTATTTTTTCCCTTTTAATCGATTTTTTTTCTGGCCCATGTTTCTCCCCTTCTCTCTTTCACACACACTCTCCCTTCCTCTCTCTCTCTCTCTCTCTCTCTCTCTCTCTCTCTTACGCACACACACACACACACACACTTTCTCTCTCGATCTCTCTCTCCCTGTCTTTTCCCAATCTGTGCTTAATTCTCCCTCAAAAATTTGCCATTTCTTGACAAAAGTGTATGTTATGGCAGATGAAAATCATGCAAAAAGAATACAAAACAAAAAACATCGCACGTTTTGTAATTCTGCAGAATTTCATCTCAATGAAAGTTTTTAATACAGCTATTCAAAGCCCAAAGGTTATAAGAAAAGATCCAACGAGTAAGCAGTCTTTTTAATTCAAACGCGGCTCAATGATTTTGAGGTCACTAAAAAATACTACAATAATAATTTCTTAAAAACCCACTCAGAAAATCCAAATCAAATTCCAAGGCTCACATAACTTGAATTGTGGTCTTGTGAGACCACTACAATTGCTATTCAAGCAAAAAATTATGAGAGGAGAAAACACATCATGTAATTATAAAGAATCCATCTAAGATTTCATCCCATTTCATACCTAATTCGAAGTACATGTACAGCATGTTTAGAAAGTGATTTTAAAATGTTGAGGTTACATGTACTGTCAATTGCAGTAGTGCTGTGATTTTAAGTTTTGTTAATAATATAATCCCTTGCCACTTAACAACACAAAATCAACTTTGCTTCTTTTCAATCAAAGAACTATAAGAGGAGAAAACACATACATCTAAAGGTAATTATGTGCTCAAGAATCCACCTTAGAACTCACCCAATTTCCTACCTGGTTGAAAAGACATGTACTTCATGTTTAGAAAGTCTTTCTAAAACTCTGAAATAACATGTACATTGCAGTAGTGCTATGATTTTACTTTTTGTTGATAATATAATCACATGTCACTAACAACACACACATTTTCGAAATGCTCAACAACTTTTCTTTCCATCTCTATTTTTTACTTCTCATAATATTTTCATGAAATATTAGCAGTGCAGCAAATATATTTGATAAGTTCTTAACAGGGAGCATCCAACAAAATCTGAAGGTTACAAGTGTAATCAACAAGGACAATGTAAAATGAACATAAAATAAGTGGTTGGGTTGATTGGTTAACATGAACTACTAAATGATCAATTATTTACAAACCACACATTCTCTTCTCAGTCCGAGTCATCAGAAATTTGGCAAAATATGAAATAAAACTGCATTGTGTATGTACAACTTAAAGAAATAGATGCTTATTAAAAGGGAAAAGGGTTCAACAGGACCATTTCCTACAGCAATCAAAACAAGTAAAAATCAAAATTAATTTTAACACATGGTACAATTGCATTAAAGTAAAAAGCATGCTGAATTTTGTTATGTACAAATATTAGCAAGTAAGAAATCTCAAGAATTTGTTTTCTATGACTGAAATCAAGAACCCTTTTACAAATGACAGGATAAAAAGTTTTAACATAAAATAATCAAACAATGGCATAATAAAATCCACAAGATGAGTGATGGAGCTGCATTCATATGATTCAATGTACCCCATCATTCCAACTAATAGTCTTTTGAAATTTCACGCTTACTGCTAAGTTTTTTTTGTTTAAGTGCAATCCTAAACATAATCCAAATCTTTGACATAGAGCCTTGAGCAAATGTCACCATATTAAATGTCAATTCAATGAAGTTGCTTAAGCATAGATTGGACTCCAAGCTTACAGAAAGACTCTCTGGCCTTACAAAGTTGACCATTTATCTTGATTACCGGTAATCATACACACCTTTTACACATTATTAATAGGTAACACACAAAAAAATGTGTCAATAAGCTTACAATGTTGTATAAATGGCATTACTTTCCTAATGTGATAACGTGAAACTGTTCTACAGGTAATGGTGTTCAAACAAGAGTGGAAATAAAAACAAAATATGGTGGTATGTTGTTCTCAGAAACAAACTATATGTGAATCTAATCCATATATACGTGTACATATATATATATTTAGATATATATGTTTGCAAGCATTTGATCACATGCTTTGTTTAAATAGATTTATCACTTCACTTCAGATAACTACAAAGTTGCAAATGATTGCTCACTTGGTTTGTGATCGTTTTCTTTCTTTTGATGTTGTTTTTTGCCCATTATGATCTATATACAATACTGTGCAGTATCATGCTTCCAAAATGTCAATATAGGATAGCCTCTCCCATCTGTACAGGAAATAGGCTTCTAAGAAACATTCATAAGTTTAAGCATTAAAAAATTACTGTGTATTTTCATTAATTTCCGGCTTGTTTTTGGTTAATGACAAGTACAATATGAAAACAATAAAGAAAATTAATGTTGTGAGCTGTGACTGCAAAGAGTAAATGTTTCATAAAAATGACCTTCATATGTACAGCAGTAGAATTCATGAAATTACAAAACAGAAGAGTAATTTTTCAATATTTACAAGGTGACTTGAGACCCAACCTTGGCATCTGTACATTGAAAAGGTTGAGCAAAACCTAGTCTTCAATGATCATCCATTCTGATTGAATATCATGTCTACTGAAAAGCAGAAGGGTATAACTCACATCCTTTAACAGGGAGTCAATAAGTTCTGCTTTGCCCTCAATAGGCAATCAGTGTTTATCAAACTGCAGTATGGTTCTAAGTATTACACGACAAAAATAAAAGTCTTTCAAAAGAATGCAGCAATTTTGATGGAACCAACATCTGTTATTTTTAAAGAAATTAAGATCAAATGAACATGCGCCATAACCATGTACAACAGCCACAGAATATTGGATCACACTTTGGGGGTAGATCTGTACCAGATGTAGCTTTAGTAGGTGAAACTACCAGAGCCACCATTAAACAAAGTTTTGCCAATGTGGTATTAGTTGGTCAGAAATTCTTTTATTTTGTGCTTGGCCAACAAAGCAATATTGGCCATACTGTGCCCATCTCAAACCAGGATTGGCCATTCAGACGTCTCTGGCAAGTACTATGCAGGTCCTACAGTTGTAAAGCCTAAACAAAAGCTCATTCAAAAATTTGAATCACTCTTTCTTGGTTGGATCATTGCTGGACGTTGCAGTAGAAGGTGCAGCTACTTGCTGTGTTGGCATAGAGTAGAGGGACCCAAACCCTAGACCAAAGCTACGTTGGGTATGTGTCTTGATGCGAGCTGTCTGATAGTCGTGATCTAACTGATCCATTAAGTTGGTGCCCTCATTGCCATCAGCTAAAGAAAGAATAAAGAGGAATATTACAGAATTAAGATCAGTCATTGTAGCTTTTTAGTAGGCATTACTACAACAATAACAAATTCATCAACAGGAACATCAACATTAGTAGGAGCTACCTTCTAGGGCACCAGTAGCACTGCCCCATAACTGTCAAGGGGGGAGGGGGGGGGGTTTCACCAAGACTAAGATGTGCTGCATGACGTACGGGACGCTGTGGTCCCGTACGTCACGCAGCACATTAATTACATTTAAAATTAATTAAAAATTGGTCAGAACTAAAACTTTCCACAAATGAACTAGCCCATAATAGCCACAGACTCATACCAAAAGATAGCCATATAAATAATTTCATCTGTTGTTATTTCTTGTTTAAAGTCTCTAAATGTCCCGTACGTCACAATCCAAATAGCTTGGACCTGCCCTCTTTCATTAAAATTTAATGAGAAAATTGTAAAGCAAAGTTTTTGTTGGGGTTGCAGGGGTTTACTTGTAGATGTTTCTATGCGGTTCCGCTTTTTTGATTGGTTTTAATTTTTTTTTTTTTAATTTGTTAAAGATGAAAAATTTTAAGAGGTGATATCGTATTTCACTCTTATTATCGTACTAAATATGATTTAATCGTACTGGTTTGCATCTCTGAAACAGCAATTAACTGTCCAGTAACTTCACACAAATATTCTACACTTTCATAGGCAGGTAGAGACAGGTCTAAGAAACCTTCTGGATGATGTTGATCTTACCTGTTGCTTGTGCTGCAGCACCTTTGATACCCATGAGGCGTCTAAACTTGTCCTGGGTAGCTGTATCACCAAATGATGTCTTCTCCCAGTTGTTGCTTGAAGGTGCATTCTCAGTTTTCTGCAAGGAAACAACAAATGAAATCGGTTTGTTTAACCCATTGGCTACTGACTTACAGTGTATCATATTCCCATAGGCTTAATAATAATACAGGAAGCGACAGTTCCACGTAAGGAGTGAGTTGACACAGTGAGACCTGCTTCAGCAACCACCTGTATATACTGTAAATACCAACTGTTTTAGAGAACATACTGCTCATTTCCCTTGAACAGTTTTTCACATTAAAGCATGTACTTTAGAAACCGGTACATTAAAATCCAGCCTATTAAGATCTTATCTTGTCTACTTGAGAGGTCTTTATATACTGGTTCACAGTGCAATCAAGACAAATAGTTCACTTAGACGGCCTGATCAGTATTAACACTACTCTTCCTATTATTATAACCTCAAAAATTGGCCAGGCAACCATCCAATGCACCCAGGACAAGAGAAACAAATGTGGGCAAACCATCTTTGTCCAAGGACGTAAGCATAAAAAAAGACTTAAACCCAGGAACTACTGTATCATGTGCAAGTGCAGGGCAGCTTGATCTCATGTTGGAGTGTACAGCCCTATTGCCAAGTTTAAAACTCTACCAGCTCCCAACCCTCGTGCTTGCCGTAGCAGAAGTCAAAATGGGTGTATCATGTCAAAATATGATTTATTGGATTGAAATAGGATGAAATAAGCGGTCTTGGTCTTCAATCAACTTTTGATACACAACTATAACATTTTCCTTCACACTCAATGATTGCTTTATAATTTCATTTACTGAGTGCATGCTGGTTTACAATTGTAGATGTGTCTAACATGAATTTGAATGTTCCTAAATCTGAGCACATCATTGGTCTACTCGATAAGTCTCTGGACTGCGAACCACAAGGTACAGGGTTCAAATCCCTGCTGCAGCACCAATCGTCCTTTGGCAAGAAATTAATATGAATTTGCCATATTTGACCCAAATGTAAGAAACACCTGGTGTGAATCATTCTTTGAAGACACTAAGTGCTGAGGTTGCCAGGAGCGAAAGCCAGGGTTACACTTTCTAAAGTCCTTTGGAAGTCCATAGAGACATTATATCGTTAAGTGATATGCATGATACAAGAACAGAGTTTTGTTATTATCATATCTTTTTTCTTACCGCTTCTGGCTTCTTAGCCCAGAGTTGTTTTCTTTTCTTCTCCTGCTCTGCATAGTGGACGGGGTTGACAGCCATTGGGTTGTAGAAGTTTGGCACGGCTATACCTGTCTGAGCAAGAACCTACACAAAACATAACAAACGTAAATAATGTTAATTAGAATGCTTAAAATGTGTGCCATCAATCTAGTTAACTATATAATTGCCATATGCATATCGAAATTTTGTACTTTGACTTTGAATTTGTATATTTTTGAACGCAGAAATAAAATCAATCAAACAAACAAACAATATCTGAACAAGGCTTTAGTCTTGAAAAGTTCTAGATTACTGTGCTTCTTACCTGAGCATGTACAGCAGCAGCTGCTGCCTGTAGAGCTATCTGAGGGTTGACAGTGGAGGCAGCTGCCAGAGCTACAGGGTTAGCAGCAGCATTCAGAGCTGCTGCTATTGCTGCTGCTGCTGGAAAAAACATCACAAAGACAAGATCATAAATATAATATACTTTAGTTATTACAACTTGGCTAAAAATCAGCTTGTTTATTTCTTTTAGTACAATTCTTAAATCACTTCTGTGCTAAAAGAATTGCAAAGGGATTATCTGAATCTTCAAATAGTTAATTGCGTTCTTAAAGGCATCGTTTAACAATGTTAAATCTAAAATGCACGGCCCTATGTGTTATCAGTGTCTGTAATATGGTGTATTATTGAAGCCAAAACAAAAACTGCGCTTCAAAATGATCAAGAAGTGCCTCAAACAAGTAAAACCCTTTGAGTGACCGGTTTGACCATACTCGTTTTCCCCCAATAGACTGTAGTGTTATGAAAACCTTTAGGAAAACGTAAAATTTGATTTCGATTTCCAATCATAGATATTTTGATAATCAGACAGGCGATCGGCTTGTAAAAGTCATGGAGTTTCTGACTGACCTAAAGGTTTATAATTATGATTGCAGCATGAGCTAAATCAAGGATTTTGTTTAAGGATCTGAGACAAAGTTACCAGATCCCTTTGTCAGAACTCAACCTTCTCAAAGACTTCAAGAAAAACGTACCTTTCTGAGCAGAAGGTATCTTATCTTCCACCTTCTCCTCCTCTTCCTCCTCCTTCAGTTCTTTCTTCTTCTGCTCCTTCTCTCTCTTCTCTCTCTCGTCCTGTAGTTGCTTGGCACGTTCCAGTCTCCTGGAGAGCTGCTCTTGGGCGTTCATCGCCGTGTCGCTGTCCGACGACGAGTATGACTTCCGACGATGCTTCACGGGAGATCGGCTGCGAGACCGACGTCTGTGCGACTTTCTACCGGGTGATCGACGACGTCTCGGAGGAGTCCTGGACCTGTTGTTTCAGGAGAATATATCATCATTGTCAATGAAAGATTAAATTGAAGTAACCTTAATTCCTTTAGCATTTTCCAATCAAGTAAATCTGGCTTCCTTAAAATTAGGTCTATTGTAATGAGCAACGAATTTAGAGAAAGCATTTCAAGGAAAAGAGACTATGTCAGCATTTCGCAATCACGTTTCGTGCCCAAACACATCTTAATCTGCACATTTCAATGTTTATTGATTTGCATAATGTTTATGCATAACATGTCCTCTCAAGAAGAGACTACTCGATGTAAACCTTAGCCTATATCTTTGACAAATTTAAAGTCCAGGTCTAGCAATTTTATGTCGATGGAGCTAATGTCTGGTCCCCCTCCCCCTCACCACTCTCTCTCTCTCTCTCTCTCTCACCTTGTCCTGCGGCGAGGTGGCGACCTCCTCTTTGACCTTGAGTGGGATCGTGACCTTCGTGACCTTGCAGGGGATTTCCTTCTCTTCTCCCTCGACCTGCTCCGCCTCCTGCGTCTTTCCTTTGACCTTGACCGCGACCTTGATATCGACCTTGTCCTTTTCTTCTTCTTCTTGTAGGTAGATGAGCGCCGCTTGCTAGCTTTAGCAGGAGAGGATGTCCTTTTCTCTGCTCCGCTTTCGTCTCCGGATGAGGAGCTCGGGCTGCGGGAGTGGCGTGACTTGATCTGTGGGGAAAGAGGGCGCTATTTTGAAGGGATAAGCCAACAAAAAGTGTTAGCGTTATCACAGAACACGACTTCTTGGATGACATTGATTCATCATTGGGCTGTACATGTACAGTACATGTAACTGTATGCAAACTTTGGTCACATCCACTTACATGTACAATAACACACAAATAGATAAAACACACTAAACTTTATAAATAGAAACTACTGGAAAATGTTCATGATGGATGTTCCTGCTGTAAAAACTTTTAACAAAATCACAAATTGGAAGTTACTTTTTTATGGTACGATTTAAATATTTTTAAACATAAAACATGAATCTAAAAATCTTGCAAAATTTCATAAATAAAAGTTGTATGATTTTCAAAGCAGAGGCATAGCAAGCAAACCTATCCCTAATCAAAACATTTAACATACAAAACATGAAAATGTCTACATTGATTCGGTCTACATGTACCTCTACCAAATTAGGTACGGTGTAATCAAAAAAAATATTAGAGGGTAACTCCACTCCCAGTCTCCTACATGTGGGTATGTCGCTACCTAAAAATTCTCAAGAGATCAATGCAGTATTTATTCTGACACGTTTCCCATATGTAATCTGTAGCACTACGGACAAATGGTTGACATTGAAGGAAAATGAAGTGATAACACAACTTTATCATTATTAATATGGGATGGACAAAATTCAGATTTTTTTTTAAAGAACTAAAATTCAAATTATTTTTGTGATTTGATTTGACCTCAGGTTCAAATGATCAGCAGTTGACAACAACAGCAACAAAAAAAACTACAAAGATTTTACCTGTGGTTCTACATGTATAAATCAGTGTGATAGAAGTGCTTTTTCCACTCTATTATTTAAATGAGGAGAAATATACATTTTTCCCATCCTAAACCCTTCCAAGGGAGGAATTAAAGGCACAACTACGATTGAAAATAAGGGGCACACAGTATCCCAAATTTATGATCTAAATTAACTGCTGACAGACAATTACAATCATGTTATTCCTAAAAGCCTAAGCACCAAAAAGCTACTGTCTGAAGCCAAATATGTTTCAGATCTTTAGGTTTTTATGTCATCATGGAGCAAAAAATACAATTATTCTACTCTGAATAATTGCAATAACTAGCACCGAAATAAATTATTGCCACCTTATGCATTTTCACTTACATATAATATATACTGCTTGTAAGTGTCGGCTTGCATGGTGGTGTACTGTAAATATACAGAAGGCTTGCGGGTGCACCATGTGAGAGAGAGAGAGAGGGTTGAGGAGTCCTTTCTTGGGGGTGTGTAGTCCTGAAAAGGACTGTTTGTTATCTTTCTTAGCTTATAGTTCTAAGGAGAACTACATGTATAGCGCTTGGAGAGGATGAGTGGCTCGACGTTTCGAACAGGTTGACCATCTGTCGTCCGTCGTCACTCCTGACGACCGATAGTCAACCTGTTCGAAACTCCGAGCCACTCATCCTCTCCAAGCGCTATAGTTCTCCTTAGAACTATAAGCTAAGAAAGATAACAAACAGTCCTTTTCAGGACTACACACCCCCAAGAAAGATTACCGAGTCAGACTCGTCAACCCTCTCTCTCTCTCTCTCTCTCTCACATGGTGCACCTGCAAGCCTAGTGTACATGTATATATAATATATAATTCTCCACTTTTCGAAAATTAAACATTCTAATGTTTGTTTTAAAAAAAATTATCATACAAATACCAAAGCTACATCTACTAGCAAAAAGAACATTGGTACAATACTAATAATTGAGGAGTTATATAATGATTCCTGCAGATTCTGGTTTTAAAATTGAAGATACGATTTTAAAACCAGAATCTGCAGGTTTTATTGGTATCTTATTGGTTTGGAAAATAGAAAGGAATAAAACAACAATATGATCATCTAATAGGTCACTGTAGAAGAGAATATAACATGATTGTGAGATACAAGAGCTTCGGTTTCAAAGTAAGCCACTCCTGGAAGAAAGATCGATTAAGCTCTAAATGAATACAGTCATATTCATCAGATGATACCATAAGGCTGCTGGTTATACATGTACTTATAGAATAGAATATCCATCATGTACAGGTAATACTTTAAAATGTGTGCCTTAATTTGGTAAACCCTAAAGGAAGGCTGGTATTTGAGGCGGGCATTCTATATGTTTGATACACAAATCACAAAAATGAGCGATTTTTGGGCTGACATGCAAAGACAATAGGTCACTTGACTTTTTAACGATAGGTCCAATGTAAACAAAAATTGTTTCTAAAGATGTGCAAGACTCGAAAGAAAAAAGTCACCTAGCAGCGGGGCGTCATCCTTACGCGTTACCCGAAAACAATCAGAAAAATCGTGAAGGGGGGGGGGGGGCCATAGTGGCCCCCTGGCCTGATTAGGGTTTGATGAAACTGATTGGACATAGACCCTTACGTACAGTACATGTACATACAAGACTTTATGTTTACAACCAGCAACCTTTAAAAAAAAACACCATAGAGTCAACGCAAATGTACTATCAACAAAGTGGCACCCTACGAACTATGAAGGCAAGGGTAACATACAATCTACTCTGACAACAATGCCCTTACCCAAAAAGCTTCAATATTACAGACAGTCAGACACCCCATCGGTAATTTGCCCCAGATATTCACCTTGCTTGCACCGACATGTTCCGTGTCAGAACCTACGGGTGGTTCTGGCACCATTGTAGAAGTGGTAGGAGGAAGAGTTGTAGGTGGTACTGCTATGGCTCTCTTCCAAGGAGCCAAGGCCGGCCCGCTGGCTCATCAGCAACACTCTCTTGACGTTTATCATCGGGCTGAATGCACAATTGGTTTTGGGTACGGCAAAGCACATTACTACCACTTTTCTATAAGACTTGGCTTCTTTTGACACAGACTATGTCAAGGATGTTGATGTGAGGTGTATCTGAGATGTACATTTTAAAAACATATTGTGTGATGTTCTTGATTATATTTCAGTGTTGTGTTGTAATGTGTTCACCACCCCCTACCCCTCCCTCTTATATTTGAGATGCATGCATAAAAGAGCCCACTGCAACATGCTTACATGTACATGTACCTCGTTTAAAAAGAGATACATGGACTAAGGGAAAATGAGAGTTCTAGTTAAGATCTTGAAGTGTCTTGTGCCTAATATTTTGTCAATATTTCCAAGCATTCCTTTTTAATACTATTTTGTTCAACCTACATTTCCTTTGTTCATCAGCCACTAAGATGCTATTGTTCGTAAATAATTAATATGCATCCCTACACCAATAATGGGTTGACAAAAATCACAATCAAATGGTAAATAAATAAAATCAAGCCAATGAATGAACAGGGTGACGATTACAACGGTACCTAATGAAACATTTGTTTCATCACTTTCCTACCTGAGAGGGACTTCTGCTCTTGCTGGTGGAATGGCTTCTACTTCGACTGCGATAACTTGTTTTCCGTTTATTTCTGCGACGATCTGGACAAAAATAGGGGAAAACACCAAACAGAAACTTGATAACATCAGAGCAATCATACGTAGCAGTAACGTGGCTATGATAACAGTAAACAGTTTTTAAAAAATACATGTTTTAACATGTCAAGGAAGAGATTATGGACAGTGAAGTGAAGTAAATCATGAACTGGAGGATATTAAAGAACTAATATCAGAGGCATTTGGAAACATCATGCTGAGGCCTTCATCCTGCAGTGGATTGACAACGGCTGATAAAAATGAAAATGAAATGAAATATCACCCATCATTGTGGCCAAAATCCATGACTGGTTGCAGAGGTTTGAACAACATGTCTCCTCTTCGAACAAGCATGCTCTTAAAAGACGTATGGCTTTTCAACGACGTAAATCACTAGAACTAAATTATCTTGGTGAACTTATATTCACTCTGGCGATAATTGCTCAGGTTTTATTTCGTCAAACAGAAAGGGCTAAGGTTTGGTCTAGGTTTAGGGTCAGGTTTAGGTCTTGGGTTCAGGGTTGAAGTTAGAAGTTCTGTTATGTGTCACACTGGTTACAGAACAATTTTTGGCGGAGCATTTGTGTTAAGTAATTTCAGTGTAAAAGAAACTGCGTGGAAGGGAATGAAAGAATTTTTATGTCACCTAATATTGTGAGGGTTTGGAATCATTAAACTGATAAGAAAGAGTCCAATCTTGCTTACAGTCACAAGCACTGTACACTGAAGTGTTTATACATGTATGGGACTACCGGTACTCAAATATGTGACATGAAAGGTGTGGTCCAGCTGTTACTCGTCGTATTTCAAAGATGGGAGCATTTGAAAAGAAATCCTTTTCAGGGGACATTTTTCTCACATTCTTCCACACTAACATGAAAAGACTCACAAGTTATTTTTCACCTTTCCCAGAACCCAACATCTTCTTAATATTATAAAGCAGTACTAAGCTTGCTTACCTTTACTCCTACTTCTAGCTCTTCTCTTCTCTTTGGAATGAGATCTGGATCGTGACCTCTTCTTCTTCTTTGGAGTATGTGACCTTTTACGCCTCTTTCCAGGAGAGGGCGATCTTGAATGCCGCCTTCTTGGAGATCGGGACTTCTTCCGGGGCGAGCGCGACCTCCGTTTCTTCCGTGGTGTCCTAGAGCGGGATCTTCGCTTGCTGCTGCGTGACGGTGACCTTGACCTTGACCGCCGCTTCGGACTCCTCGAACGAGATCGTCTCCTTCGCTTCGGCGACCGAGAGCGTGAACGTTTCTTCCTTTTGGGAGTGCGGGACCTGGAGTGTTTCTTTCGTCGTGGCGAGAATGACCGTGACCTTGACCGGCTTCTGGAGTGCGATTTGTCGATCCGCTTCTTTTTATCAACACCGTTACCATCTTTTACCATGGGTGAGGAAGGGGACCCAGGTGACTTGCTTCCAGATCGTGACCTCGAGCCCCTTCCCCTGTCAGAACCCGGAGAACCATGGTCTCCATTTAAAGGATCTGCTTTATGTTCATGATCTTCTGATGCAGAATGTAGTCTGTTCTCTATTGCACCTCCTCCTTCATTATGATTTGTAGGGTCCTCCTCTTGCACAGGGGATGACATAGTAGCAGCCGGAATATCACTTTCAGTATCCATGACTTATAGTGTTTCAGAAATCACCTATGATGATGAAGAAAAGGAAATAAGTCACAAGGGAGAGTACTTTTCAGGCCACTGAAAATAAGAAAAATACATTTTTATCAAAATGTTGAAATGACTAAAATAAAATTATTTTGTTTTTGTAATGTAAACCACGGGCCAATGAAAAAATGAAAAGGTTAAATTCCAATGGCATTTGAAAGATAATACTAATTTAGAACTCCCCTTAAAAAAAGAGGACTTGAAAATGTCTTTAAGTGGGAAAATAACGACTATTAGTTGTCAAACGACTTGGGAGCTATAGAGCCAATAAGTAATAGTCTTGATTTTCAGACCATTGTACCGCATGGTCGTATGTTTTATGCTGCGCAAAGATTCAATCAGTTTGATTTTAGCCATTACAAGAAGTGGGTTATTGATGTAGACAAATCCTTTACGGCTCATGTTATGTATGTTATTACCAAAGAAGAAAAAGCCAGTTAGTCACTCAATAGTGTCTGACGGTGAAGTCTAATAAGAAAACGGGTTTCCTTGCATAATTTGAATATTAGGACACTGCTAGCGTTTAAATTTTACAGATAGGACATACATGTACATGACATCATAATTCCTGCAAAGTTCTACAGAATTTGAGGTTGTCTGCAAAAGGGACATAGTACCTTTAAGTATTCAAAGTCTAGGGGAGTTTGCTGAATTCAGCGAATCTAGTGAGAGGTCAGAGTTTTTTGTAAGTACTAGTAGTCTATAACTATAAATCGCATGTTACTAATGTTATTCATTAGGGGCACTGGTCCTCGAATAAGAATTGTCAGCACAAACGACGATTGTCTTCGTAAACGGGGACAGACGCGTCCGCAAAAACAAGGATTGTCCACATTTTCGCTGATGATTCTTATTACTGGTACGCGCATTGGAGGTGCAAAAAAGTGATTCCGCGATGATTTCCTTGATGCAATTTACATTGACTTTGTACAGAGACTTTCACGTTATGAGCAATTAATCTGTGGGAAGACGGACAACCCATAAAAGTAGATGGTGATTGGGGGTATTTTATTACCGGTACGTGGAATCCGTTTTTCGCATCGCTTAAGCCCTACTGATCAGCTCGTCCGAGAATGAGGATCGTCCGCCTAAACAAGGCGTTACGGTACATTATCTTCGTAAACGCAGACAAATTGAAAAACTCAAACTCAAAAATAAAGATCGTCCTCATTTTCGCTGACGTTTTTTTTAATCGGCGCTCTGCAGGTTTCGGGTTCCCAAACCGCACGCTAGTGATGCGAAGAACGGATTACGCGTAAGCGGCATAAGAAAATAACCCCAGTTCCCGGTCTACCTTTTAATTTTGTCCGTCTTCTTGAGGTTGTATTGGTCATATCGTAAGAGTCCCTGTACAAATGTAAACATGTAAAATGCGCGGATCAGAAATATGAAAGTTTTTTGAAAATGCGGACGCATCTGTCCGCTTTTAATACGAACAGGATCCTTGTTTCTGATTCTGCGGACGATCCTTATTCTCGGAGCAGTGCCCCTTCTGTTGTCAGTGCTGATATAATATTATAAATAGATCTAATTACAATATTTCATGAAACTCTTTTTCTCAAAACACCTCACAGCCACACATTCACAAGAACAAATATTGCAATAATAGTCTAGATAGACTAGACTTCTAGTAAAACTAAAAGTACATGCTGTAATGCGTGTGCGGGTGTGGACACACTGCAACTGAGCCGAGCCGAGACACTTATACCCCATTCACAGTGGCCTCAAACACCGCGACAGCAGCGGGACTGTCCCGCTGCTGTCGCGGTGTTGTCTTCAGTGTGAAGGCTCGGACCCGTTATAAACTATCGCGGGATAACACCGCCTCGCGATAACGCCGCGACAAACTATCGCTAGGTTCGCCTAGCTACAGCAGCGGGACAGTCCCGCTGCTGTCGCGGTGTTTATTCAGTGTGAAGGCTCTCCGCTATAACACCGCGACAAACACGTGTGATTTGTTTACTTACCTATCACTGACCTCTTTTCTCCAGCAATGGGGAACATAAAGTGAAATAGAAATAAAGTAACCAGTGGATTCAAATTAATTTTATTATTATGTAGATATTATAATTATCCAAATAATAATATTTCACACTTCAAAAAATTAAAATATTCTGACTGGAAGCAATAAAAATGCTAGAGGGGTCTAGTTTTTTTAAAAAGTAATATGATAAAACCCCGCGCTGAAGTATTTCCGGTCATATCGGGGTCACTCGCGGGTCATGAGCCATGCATACACGTGTTTGTTACGGAGGTAATAAAAATCACCCGCTGCAGCGTGAATGGGTACATGATATTTATCCCGCTGCTGCAGCGGGATAACTTTTCTACTGTGAATGCATTTGTAGCGGTGTTATGGCGGTGTCGCCGCTCCGCTACAACGCCGCTACAAATTTCAAAACCACTGTGAATGGGGTATTACACTCACAGTGAGTAGTCACACTTCACAGCTCAGTGCCACTGTCTTACACTGCCTGGCCGGTTGGCCTGGCCTGGTCTGGTTTATTACAATTCAAGAGAAGGCTTTCTATATGAATATGTTTTTATTCAAGTTACACTTATACACTGTTTTCTTACCTTTCCATTTAAGTTCTTCATTGTAATAAATCAAACATTCCGTGTTCACTTTCTTCCTCCGCAAAAGAAAAATTAACCGCTAGCAAACGAGGAAACACAAACGCTCGGCTTTCCCCGTTACTAAAATCTCGTGCTTTGCGAGAAGTCAAGTACTACTCAGTTAAGTGAAAATTGTGTTTTCGGTCGTGATAATTTTGTTTGTATATTAATTTTGGTTCGTTTGTTTTCTTTCTGAACTGAAGTATATAGGAAGAAGAAGAAACAAAAGGGGTTGAGGTATGTCTGCACTGAAGTGGCAGGCGTGAATCGATGGGAAGGGGGTATGTGCCATAAATCATTTTCACCAACAATTAAAATTGTAAATCTACATTACCAATTGTATATATATATATACCACAAAAAATCTAGGGGCCATTGCCCCTTAAAATTGGATAGGGCATGTGGCGAAACGAGCCAAACATTCTTTGATGGGGCTGTCAGTAAGAATTGGAACATGTCCTAACTTAAAGTAGGCCTAATATGAAAACATGATAAAACGCCTCCGGTATCAATCCGCCCCCCCCCCCCCCCCAGGTCAAAATTCCATTAGGATCCGATCCTATTGGACCATCAGAAACCATTAGAACTATTGGTGTCTAATGGTTTCAATAAGGAAAGTGAAATGATGGACCCACAGAAACCATTAGAAAATATCTATTGGACCAACAAAAACCCACAGAAAGAAATGCTGATGGACCAACCGAAAGCTTCTATTGGACCAGCATCCACCAATGTCTTCTATGGGTTTCTGTTGGTCCATAAGATATTTTCTTCTATGATGGGTTTCTGTTGGTCCATTAGATATTTTCTATGGGTTCCTGTTGGCAGGGGCGTCGCCAAAGGGGGGGGTGTGGGGGGGTGCGACACCCCCCACCTGTCAGGATATTGTCGGTAAAATTGCGCTGCCGTCGGGAAAAGAGAAAAGGGGGAGGGGAAAAAAGAGAGGGAAAAAAGAGAGGGAAAAAAAGAGAGGGAAAGGGAAAGAAAAGAAAAAAAGAAAAGGAAAAGAAAAGAAAAGAAAGAAAGGAAAAGAAAGGAAAGAAAGGAAAAGAAAGGAAGAAAAGAGAAGAAAGAAAGAGAAAAAAGAAAAAGAGAGAGGAGAGGAAAGAAAGGAAAAGAAAGAAAAGGAAAAAAGAGTGAAAGGGAAACAAAAGAAACGGGGGATGAAAGAGAGGAGAGAGAGGGAAGATAAGAGACTGAGAGAGGAGGAGTGGGACTAAAAGAGACGAGGGGGTTGTTGGGTGGAGTCGTCTCGTCGAGGGAGCAAGAAAGACACGGGTAAATATGTTGCTGTGTCGGGTCAGCTGTGTCGGTATTCTTGCTCGATCCTCGTGTACTATATCAATGCAGAAGTATATTGTCGGTCGGTCGACAAGTTTTTTTCCCTACGAACTGTGACTTCTTATCCGCTTTGACGACTTCGAGAGTGACTACAACAGTTACTTGTATTTTCTCGAAGTTTCACTTGCCTATAATATCAGCTAAAGAAATCAGAAGTTTAAAATTTTCGGGGAAACTAAATTCAAACAAGGTTTAAGAGTCAACAACGGTACGACGAATCGTCTTTCTTTCTTTATATTGTGATGAAACGCCCAAAATTCTGCGCTTCGCGCGGAAGGGGAAACTTCATTTAGACGAGTCGAGAACGGTACAACGAATCGTCTTCGTTCTCTAATAATTTCAGGAAACGTCAAAGCTTCCGCGCTTCGCGCGAGAGGGGGAAACTGAATTCAGACAAAATTAATAGGGCTTATTTAGAGTCGAAAACGGTACAACGAATCGTGTTCTTTCTCTAATAATTTGAGGAAACGTCAAAGCTTTCGCCCTTCGCGCGAGAGGGGGGAACTGAATTCAGATTAATAGGGCTTAATAAGAGTCGAAAACGGTACGACTAATCGTCTTCTTTCTCTAATAATTTAATAAAACGTAAAAACTTCCGCACTTTGCGCGGGAGGGGGAAGCTTCATTCAGATAAGCATTAAGAGTCGAGAACAGTACACCGAATCGTCTGCATTTTCTCATAATTTAATGAAACGTCAAAGCTTCCGCGCTTCGCGCGGGAGAGGGAAAAACTGAATTCAGACAAGGATTAAGAGTCGAGAACAGTACACCGAATCCTCTGCTTTTTCTCATGATTTAATGAAACCACAAAGCTTCCGCGCTTTGCGCGGGAGGGGGGGGGGGGGGACTGAATTCCGAAAAGGATAAACAGTCGAGAACGGTACAGCAAATCGTCTTCTTTTTTATAATAATTTAATGAAACGTCAAAGCTTTAGCGTTCCGCGCGGGAGGGGGGGGGGACTTTATACAGCCATGGATTACCAGTCGAAAACGTTCTTTTCCTGATAATTTAAGGAAACGTCTAAGCTTCCGCGCTTCGCGCGGGAGGCCCATCACCCACACCCCACTAATAAGCGCTTTAAAGTGAATCTCTTGTTCACTACCGCCCATCCCTAAAATAAGATCCTAGCTCCGCGCCTGCATTAAAATATATAGCTATGATGCTGACTAAATTGAAGAAATAATTCGTATATTTATGTCGTCGAGGAAAATGACAATTTTGGGCATATGCAAGTACTATAGATAGTCCATAGGAAAAACAATTTAGCCTTCGGCCCCACGTTTATAGGGTTGAATTTGTAGATATTGGACATTTAATTTTGTCGGTAATTGGTGGCTAGTTTTGTCGGTAATTGTTGGCCTCTACACCCCCCCCCCCCCACTGAAAAAGGTCTAGCGACGCCCCTGCCTGTTGGTCCATTAGAGATCTTTCTATGGGTTTCTGATGGTCCCATATTCTGAATTCCCTATTGAAACCAATAGTCCAATGGCTTCTATTGGTAAATGAATAATGATAAATCAAAATCGATTTTAGCAACTGTCCACCAAAAAAGTATATCTCAATTGCATTAACTCCATCACATAGATCACTTGAAGTGAGTTTAAGAATATCCTTTATTTTAACTGAAGGCTTGTACTATTCTATATAATAAACATACATGAATTGTTTCTTGGTAAGTAATCATTATAATCAATATATATCTACTGCTTAAACGTGAATGAAATTGTAACATGATTAAACAAATAATCTATTGGTCATTAGTTGTCGAACGAAAATAAAAATCACAAAATTAATGTACATTGTCATAAGTTGCTTAACAAATTATGATAAATGTAATTTTCTGTGAACACGTATAAAGTAATCATGAATATGCATGAGATAGATTTAGCTGTTGGTTTCTATTGGACCTATTGGTTTCTATTGGTCCTATCGGTTCTATTGGTTTCTATTGGTCTTATTGGTTTATATTGGTCCTATTGGTTTCTATTGGTCCTATTGGTCCTATTGGTTTCTATTTCTATTGGTTTCTATGGGTAGGCCTACTATTGGTTTCTATTGGTTTCTGATGGTTTAAATGGTCTCTATTGGATTCAATTCTATGGGTCCAACAGAAACCAATAGACTCCAACAGAAACCATTAGAGACCAATAGAATTTTTTAATGGTCTCTATTGGTCTCTATGGGATTTTCGACCTGCCCCCCCCCCGTCCGTGCCTCCGCCACTTCGTGTAGTAAAATAATTTTGCATTATATCGACCCTAGCTCTCATTTGGAACTTTTCATTTAGACTAAGTAATTTCATCGCACAGGCAAATCAGTCCGATTTTCACCTCTTATATTTTGACAGTGCATCATTCATGTTGCATGGGCACGTTTCCAAATTTCGAGGGGGAGGGGGACACCCCCTTAGCACACTTGCAAGGGGGATATGGTCCCCAAACCGTTTTTTTCTTGGTAAAATGGTATAATGCCTCTCAATATAGTTCTTGTAAAGACACTCCGGAATCATTGCACATGCAATTAACTAAAAATGGTATACAGCTCTTCTACTTTGTTCTAACTTGACTATTATGCGAGGCCTATTATGCAAGAGAGCAGAAATAGCGACCAATCAAGACGATTTTTAAAATATTAATAATGAAACTTAATGTTCTAGGGCATTTCGGAACCTAACGGCAGGATATTATAGGAATTTGCAGTTCATTTTCTTTCCTTGAATTTCAATATTACGGGGGACGTTAATCCGCCTAAAATATTAATGGGAGACGCGCTCGCTGAACTACCTCACCGTGCCTGCCGTGAAATTTGTAATAATGTTTTTCCGCAGTTATGAAAGAAATTGCGCGGTAATGAATAAACCTATAGAGTAAAGGATTTGCATGGGCGAGTATGAGAAGAAAGTGTCCGTCCTGTTGGTAGACAAAATTAATATCGCAAGAGAATATTATTTAAGGCTTAACAAATCATGGAAAATTATCATTTTCCCCTCATCTTCAGTCTTTTCTTTATCTCTTTTTCCTTTTTTGTTTTTGATCGGCAAACTTTTGAAGGCAAAAGCCCCCACGAGCCCCGCCCCCCCCCCCCACTCCGAGAACGGACGGACCCCATGCGTATTGCCAAAATGTCCTTTTCGTAACAAAAGAAAAAGGTCGACCCGTATTGACTTTACACACCGGATTTTTGCTGAAAAAAAAGGGGGGGGGGGTGCTGAAAAAGGCTCGTATACAAAAGAAAAAGGTCGAGCCGTATTGACTTTACACACCGGACTTTTGCTGAAAAGGGGGGGGGGGGTCGGTTGGAACACGCATATGCGTACCCTAAATAACACTGAGTGGGGGGGGGGGGGGGGGGCCGCGCCACGAGCTCACCCACCAGTGCGCCAGTATCGCTAAGTCCTACGCTCATCTACTGATTCTAAACAACAACAAAAGTCACTTATAAAAAGTTTTGCCCACCCCCCCCCCCCCCCACTCCCAAACAAAAATCTCTACAAATTCAATTAAATTATCAAATACCTACGCAGTTCGAATTCTCGAGAAAAACGAGAAAAATTGGCGACGCTTGGAATAAGCGCCATCTACGGCCTGAGTTCGTTTTGACACATAGAGATATTATATGTTTTGACATGATATTCATGTTAGTCGATTTATTTTTTATTTTTTTAAATAAGTCCTTATTGAAAGTCATTCATAAATCATAATAATAATTATGCATTACTCTGCTGTAGCCCCCTCCTCCTGGATAATTTGAAGATAACAATTTTAGCAACCGCCATCAGACAGGTTCGAGTGTTTCTTTACACATCCTCTTAATTGCTAATTGGCCTATACAATGAAAGAAGACTGAAACACTCATTTGCAAAATGGATTAATACCATAATCACTTTGCTCGCTTGCTATAGCAAAATTACAAAAACTGGAAAGTTGGTATTCGGCATGAGAACTCTAGTAAATTGGTACTCCCTCCCCCCCCCCCCCCCCCCACCCCGCTCCACTACAATAATCGAAGACATGAAACATTTAATAACGCCTTGGAACTAATAAACAATTACATTATGAAACTATAGTTGCGTTGAACGCGTTATTAAATGTTTCATGTAATGTGGTTACACGTCGCTTTTATATTATTTTCATAATCATTTCATGATGAGCTATTATTATGGATGGGCATTACAAGACATTGTCTGATACTATATAAGAAAGAAGCCCACGAAGATATTTATGTGAATATTGTTTATTTGTTCTAATTCGCTATATTATTTTCCATAATGTTTATTGGTTCCGATTCGCTATTTCATAATGTTTATTGATTCAAATTCGCTGTTTCATAATGTTTATTGGTTAAAATTCGCTATATAGTTTCATAAAGTGTATTGGTTCCAATTCGATATGTTTCATAATGTTTATTGGTTCCAATGCGCTATAAAATTATGTTTCATAATGTTTATTGGTTCCAATTCGCTATTATGTTTCATAATGTTTATTGGTTCCAATTCGATTATGTTTCATAATGTTTATTAGTTCCAATTCGATATGTTTCATAATGTTTATTGCTTCCAATTCGATATGTTTCATAATGTGTATTGGTTCCAATTCGCTAAATGTGTATTGGTTCCATAATGCTTATTGGTTCCAATTCGCTATAATGTTTCAGTGGTTCCAATTATGTTTCATAATGTACATTGGTTCCGATTCGCTATAATTATGTTTCATAATGGTTCCGCACTCGCTATTATGTTAATGTTCATTTGTTCCAATTCGCTATAATTATGTTTCAAGTTTATTGATTCCAATTCGTGTATTCGTATGTTTGTTTATATATTCAACGTTAGTCATACACGCCGCTTTGTTTTTTTTAATTATGTCTATTGGTTCCACGTCGATACACGTTTCACATTAATTTTTAAGGCTATATATAGAAAAAAATGTATCAGCTGCATGCGGTGAAATGAACTGGGGATCATCAGATTTACGGTAATGAGACTTTTATACAGGAGAAGCCAATTTTAGCTTACTAGAGTAAAACCAATAAAGGTTGGGCAAATTTAGCCTTTTTATCATCAACCGATTGCACGAAAGAGTTAAAACATGATTTGATAACACTCTCATTTAAAAAAATACTTCCAAAAGTTCCAATTAACGACGAGTCACAGCACTTTCCAAACTTCAGTGAAACTTAAATACCAAATAAAATTGTACAATGATTTTAGGTGGTCGGGAAGAATTCAAAACTTGTCAGTGGCGAATCCAGGAATTTCTTACCGGGGGGGGGGGGGGGGGGCACAAAATCGCATGGGGTGAAATATATGAAAAACGATGGAGTGAGGCGTCAGCGGCGAGGGAGCGGAGCGACCAAGCGGGGGTGGGTCTGGTAGGGGGTCAGAACCCCCTCCCTGAGTAGTAAGCATTTAATTTTAGAACCACATTAGGTGCATTTTCAGGCACTTCCTGGAGTAATTGCTTTCTCCTACCCTCTCAAAGAGTAGGGATCCAGGGGCGGATGATGGAATCTGGCTTTTTGCTAAGGGGGGGGGGGGGGGGGTTGACCCAATGACGACACGGAACATCGTCCACGAGCCGCGAGGCGATATTTGTTGTTGTTGCTATTTTGAACTCCCGTAAGTGATGTTTTCCTGGCATCTACTGACACAATGAAGACCATAAAAAGCAGTGCATGATAATTACGTCTTTTTAAATCAAGTAACAGTTTAAGGGGGGGTCGACCCAAAGACGATGCAGAGCATTGTCCACGAGCCGCGTAGCGGCGAGGCGTTTTTTTTGGGTGCTATTCAACCCCCGTAAGTGATGTTTTCCTGGCATCTACTAACACAATGGAGACCACAAACAGCATTTCATGAGTAACGTCTGGCCCCAATATCGGAAAATTAATTCAAGACTAAGTTATAAGTTAGAAGTTAGAAGTTATAAAGGAGATACAATCTTTGGTATTAGTCATGTTCGACTTAAAATTGCATCCCTCCCCCCGCCCCTTACCCGGTAAAAAAAAAACACCTTCTTATAATATCATCCCCTTTTCTCTCCTCTGTCTTTCCGCCTTTCTTCTTTTTCCGCCTTTTCTCTCCTCTCTCTCTTTCCCTTTCCCCTCCTTTTTCTTCTCTCCCTTTTCTTTCCTCCCTCTCTTCTTCTTCTTTCTCTTATCCCTTTTTTT
This sequence comes from Strongylocentrotus purpuratus, assembly GCF_000002235.5. Lineage (NCBI taxonomy): Eukaryota > Metazoa > Echinodermata > Echinoidea > Camarodonta > Strongylocentrotidae > Strongylocentrotus > Strongylocentrotus purpuratus. The sequence goes on from NW_022145605.1 coordinate 39,194,645, forward strand.
CTTTTTCCTCTCCTTTTTCTTTCCCCCTCCTTTTTCTCCTTTTCTTTTTTTTTTTGGCCGGGGGGGGGGGGGGGGGCACGTGCCCCCTGTGCCCCCTGGATCCGCCACTGCTTGTGCACACTCACCCCCCCCCCCCCCCCTCCCCCTCTTCATCGCCCACATTCAAGCCCACATTCAAGTTGGGAGCGGCCTCTACAACATCAAAACAATATGGGCGTGACCACGCCGCATACACAATAATCAGTCGCCCGTAGCAAACATCTTTTTTTTTTTATATAACTTCTACATACACGCGGCCACGGCCGTATTGTAGCGCCGATTTATACGGTACGGCCGATCGACGGTACCATTCGATTGTACGTTTGTACAACTTCATGATCCGGCTGTATTTTCGTGGAGAACAAATCCGTCTTTATTGCCATATTCTACGACGATAATAACAATGTTCACAAGTTGATGACAAGCATTGTCAGTTATCCTATCAAACTTGTTAAAGGATTATAAAAGAACAAAGATGGATCAAATCGAGTCGAATCTACGGATCCATGTCGAGGCCGGACTGAACGAAGTGCCCGCTGTTTGGTCGGTAGTGTTGTATACTTTGTTCGGGGCAGTTCTGGGCTTCCAATGCTACAACCAAGCCCTCAACTACGTTCCCGCTCCTGAAAAATATTCTGGTGGGAATCGGTTTAAATGGCGCAACGTTATGGCTTCTTTTCTTCATGCTTTCCTCACGGGAACTGGATCAGCTTATTGGTAAATTCCTGATGTATTTTTTTTCTCATTAAAAGTTTTAATCAATTTTACTTTTTTGGATTTGGAATGACAAAATTTGATTTTGAAGAAAGAGTTTGAAAGAGAAGTTGTTGATTGTAATTTTGGCATGTCTTGAATCGTGTTAATTTATTTGCTTTGCCTTGGAACTTGCTTCTTAGTGTTATAAATTGTTGCTGTTTGACTTCTTGTTTTTGTGTTTTGTCTTCTTAACTTTTGTTGAGGAGTGATCACAGGTCTACGTGGAGGGGATGGGAGACGGGGGAGATGATGAAGTAGATGAGGGAAGTAGGGAAAGGACTAACCAGTTCACAAATCACTTTCCCTGGTTTTACTTTTGTTTTTTGTATAGCCTACAATGCCCTTCATTTGTTTAATCTACCAGAATGGAAGAATTCAGAGGAAGAAGATGAAATCATCTGATTGCAGCCCCGGCCTCCCCACTCAGTGTTATTTAGGGTACGCATATGCTTGTACCCTCTTTTTGAAAGCACCCCCTATCTGAGGACTGCCAACATTTGCGAACCCCCCTTTCGCGGGCTTTTCGCAGGCTTTTCCTGCCTTGGAGACAACCCTAAATCAGGAAAAATGCTCAATGTACCCCCCTAAATTTGGAATAATTTCTCAGGAGTCCAAAGAGATGAGAGAAAAAAAGAAAAACACCCCCGTTTCAAAGAAATCTCCGGGTGAAAAGTCAAATACACCCCTTTTTTTACAATTCTCGGGCCGGATTTTGTCACACAAAAAGTACCCCTTTACCGGACATTTTGGCAACACGCATGCGGTCATTCCGACCTCTGAGTGGGGGGGCCGGGATTGCAGCCTGGTGAATGTCAACTTTAATACAGAGTAATGCCTTTCTGGCTCTGAACAGAGAAATTACACATTACCTCTGTACAACATCATACTAAGATGCATACATGTAGTATCCAACAGATTGACAATATTTAGTATAATATTTTTATGTAGAATAAAGAAGAAAAAACATGTTCAAAAGCGACAAGGGCAAAACTCTTCTTAGATGTATGTTACATGAGTGCCTCTGATATCTCATTCAGCCAACCAAATTAATTTTGTTTTGCCTCAAATTTCTGGTAAACTTTAAAGGTACAACATCCACTGAATAGGGCATTCTATAGTATTCATTCATTTTTTAATTTTTTTTTTTTTTTTTTTTTTTTTTTTGGGGGGGGGGGATGGTTTAAATCACAGTCAAACTTGCTTTAGTGACCATCTGTCTCTAGAGAGAAAGACCACATTTTTAGTTTCCCTTGAAATTGGTTTCTTATTGAAACATGTACTAAAGTAAAGGATCCTGTAAACAAAGACCACCTGTCTACAAAGACCACTTTTTGTGTTTCCCTTGGGCTGTCGCTATAGACGGGTTTCACTGTAGTAAATCTCTTGTTAAAATGTTGTTCACTGTACATGTACAGTACATCTATGAAGTGAAAACAATTAGTCATATATTGTATTTCTGGCAGGGCCATTATTCTGTTGGCACTAGCTTAGTAATTTCCTGTCCTTATCTGAACCACATAAACTTGAGCATTAGTGCGATGTCAAGGCGTGCAGAGTTTTTTTGAAAACTCTTAACTTCATAATTTGTGATCCATCAAAGTAACTTTCACCCTATCCTTGAGTGACAGAAGAAATCGTGCTGAATTCACAGGCTATGGGGAATTTGATTTTTGTATTTCTAAAGTTCTCAAGCAATTTTTTGTCACCATGGTAATCAGGAAATAGATGCTGATGATAATGATAAGAGCATCTACTACCACTACTACAATGTACTACTACTATACTTGCTACTCATGCTAATACTAGCAGACCTGTGTAAGTTTGCAGGTCTGTGTAAACCATTGTCAGCTTGATTAAAGTCACTGAGTAGTCGGCTCTCACAGGGAATTCGACACCGTTCGGGTGTTTACCCAATAACAGGTGTTGTCAATCACCAGGGTTAGCCTTGAGTTTAATGACCATTGGACCTTATGTAATGCTTTGATTTGCCGAAGACTCTCGAGCTCTCCCAGAGATTGGGGGTAATTCTTGACTGGACTATGGGTTTGCTGTGTGCAAAATTGTACCCCCATTAATGGTATTTCCACCAAGTCTGGTGTCAGCGAATTATGGCCTTCTGCACATGGAAACTGGCGATCCACTCCCTTTAACAAGACAGAGAGTCTGAGCAAGAAGACTACATGTATACAGACAATAGGCACTGCTCTGTAGCTGCTTGACACAACCAGAGACGAACCAAGATATAGGCTCTGCTCAAGACTTAATGGACTTGTGTATATTGTGCCAAATAAGAGTCTGTACCTGCAGACTTGGCACACAGGTAGGCTTACAGTACATGTACAATCAAATTTCAAAGCACTAAAAGTAACAAGAGCACAAGGAAACTTTGCAGAATGCCTTTATAATATAACCAAAACAGTGCACAACTTTTCATAACATCAACAACTTACATAGGGTTTTTTGTGTGTATGGATAGTTCAGTATAACTATAGAGCTAAATTGAATTGATATGAGAATGCTTGGGTACCCCCTTTGTATGAAGTTTGTAAACTATAATACTATTTACTCAACAAATAGGTTTTGATATGGTTCTATGGTCACTCAGCGGACAAAGGCCGTAAATAACTGACCAGCTGAAAAGTATTGAGGGGATTATTTTCTTAATCGATGTCACAAGTTAAACTTTCAAAGACTAGAACGAATCGTTCTTTTGTAGTTTTGAGTTGTTCAAATTAAAGCACATTACATGTACTTGCAAAATTGATGTGCTATTTTGCTGTCACAGAAGCTATTTGTACATAAGGAATTAGCTCTATCAACATACTGTACGTGTACAACAGTTGTAAACTGTAAGTACTTTAGACAAGAAAAGCCTTTCACACTTTTGGTACCGAACCCTGTGTACTTTGTACAGAGTATAACCAACTAACCATGTTATATTATACAGTTATTGACTGGCAGGGGGTGTAGTATAACATTATTTGGACCGCTGAAGGTAGTTATATTTCCCAAGTGGTCATATTTTCCCGAAGCGCACAGCGCTGAGGGAAAATATGGTCACGAGGGAAAATATAACTCCCTTCAGGTCCAAAGAATGTTATATACCCCCTGCCAGTCAATAACTGTTATATTAGATAGCCTTGGTTTTTTTTTTCTCTTTCGGGGACAATCAAAGTTATTGAAAAGTAATCTGTCGAGATAGTTCAAGAAAGAAAAAAAACCTTAAAAAAAAAAAATTATAAACAAAATTTGGGGGAAAAAAAAAAAAAAAAAAAAGAAAAAATCAAAAAAAAAATTCTTACCCCATTTTTTTTACCCCATAAAAGCATTTTTGGGGAAAAAAAGAAAATGTGGAAAAAATAATTTCAAGGGAAAAAAAAATATTGAAAAAATATTGAACAAATTTCATGAAAAAAAAATATTGAAAAAATAAAATGACCGTCGGTAATGGTGTTATGTGTGTAATTGGTGACATACAGTCCTCAAGAGGGCGACATGCATTGATTAAAAATATATTCTTTTCACCGGCCGGTACAATATAACCAACCAGGAAAATATAACAATTTGGACCCTCGCAATTGATATCACGTGACGAGCTCTGGACCAATCACATCTCGGTTTCTGTCTAAGCTATCTAATATAATACATTAGACCTCCATGTACATTGTACAATTCTACACTGGGGAATACTGAAAAATATCTTTCGCTGATAAATGACAATACATACATGTGCAGGTATATGTACAATCACACTTTTTTTTTGTACAAAGTTCGTTACAAATAAGCGAAATATTATTGCAGTATACTAAACTGCAAGAAATGTTGACTTATAAATCACACACCTACAACAATAAGAGAACCCCTTTTATGTATACTTGTACATTCTTCTGGGTCCCACTGAGAATGCATGTTAATTGTTAACACAACCAATTTCCATCATTATAGCCAGTAAACAGCGTTGAATCAAAATGAATTGACATGGCTATTATGCGACTTGAAATGAAGCAACTACTATAGTTTACTTGATCACACAGTAATCGATATTTGAGATCATTGTACTAACATAACACAGTGACCATGTACAGTAAGTACACAATGGGCAGGGATAGATACTGTAGATAATACTTGATCTCAATTTGATATCCTCACAATCCATGATCCAAGGTTGCTGCTGTGCACAAGTAGAATGTACATACGGTATGTACATTAGGTAGAATTCAATCATCATTCAAATCATAAAACAATCAGTGCTATACTGTACATGTACATGTACAGTATGCGGGCCTTATATGACAGAGGAATGAAACAGGACTGCTGTAAAATAAAAATTAATAACTGCAGGGTGGTTTTGTAGTATAGAAGTAGAAGTACTACTGTAGTATATCCTCCTTGGTAGTAGTATAGTAGTAGTAGTAGTAGTATTAGTAGTAGTAGAACATACATTGTACATTGTACATTGTACATGTACATGTACTGTAGTAGTACTATTGCATTGGTTGAGTTTTTGAGGACAGTTTCATGCCTTAAAGTAGACCTACATGTACATGTAGATATATAATTGTAATCATTCACAACATGCAATAATCTTGATTTTCTGTTTTTCTCGCTACCGGTATTTGCAAACAAGTCTTGCCATGGAAATGGCTGTCATGAACAATTTGGAAAAGTTTTTTGTTTTTAACAATACAATACATGTACTGTACTCTACATGTTATGAAAAAAGAGGTCACTTATAGTTCATTGCAAAATGCAAGTAGAGTATCCGCAGTGTAGTTTAAAAGGAAATAATCAAACATCCATGTGTTAATATTTGCACATCACTCATAAGTCATAAGTCATAACGCACTTCAGATCTAATGTTTGCTTCTTGTATAACGTGATGTTAGGCCTGTTTCCATTAGCCCGCGTTGTGTAACACTAGGCCTGTTACCATCAGCCTGAGTTTTCTAAAAAAGTCTGCTGCTTCAAAGCCCCTGTGATCACAAATTTGCAAGCCCTAAAATCTCAAATTTATCTTTAGCGGCAAAATGAGTTTATGAATGTACAATTGTACATGTGCGAAATTTCAGATCAAAAGACTATGGTTTTCTCTCTGTGAGTACACATCAAACAGGGTGAATAAAAGGAATAATCATCATCAACATAATCTCAATAATATTATTATGATTTTGGGTTTATAAACCGCTTCATACATGTACATGTACAGGGGTACATCAACGATATCAGGGTTTTTACGGATATATCTAAATACCCAGGTCTGTTGGTACAGACTACAATGTATGTGCCATATTTGTTGTAGGTAAACAAACGCGAGTGTGTAGAAAATCAGCAGCTCCATTCATCCGCTCTCCATGAATGTGACCTACATTGGGGACGGTTGTATAATATCCAGGGGACATGTTCACATGTGAAATTAATTTGTTAATATTTTTTGGCGAGTTGCCTGAAAGATTGCATCAAAGGTTGCACATTGCCTGGCAATCCAGCAAACTGACATACATGTACATGTAGGATGTACAGTGTACATGTGTATGTGACTTTAATCATTTAAAAATTAAAATTAATTAATACACATGTACTTTTGTGAGAAGCCCAGCGTAACATTTGTGTTTAGGGTCATCTACAATGCCCACGATTTACTATTCTCTCCTTTTTTTCATGATTTTCATCCCATACCATCATTATTATTTAAAAATAAATATAGTACATGTACATGTACATGTAAAATTCTTGAGGAGTGAGGCCAGTTCTTAGTCCATCTTTCTCTCTCTCTTTCTATTCTGTCTCTCCCTCTCTCCTCTCTCCTATCTCTGTCTCTATTCCCCTCTCTCTTTTTCTTACTCTCTCTCTCTCTCTCTCTTATGTTTCCGTCTATGCCGTATGGCATATTGCAGGATAAACTTGTACATGTGCAGGTAGCCTACAGTTTGGTAAGCTTGCCTTGTGTATGGTGAAGCTTTCATAAGACTTCCAATTGACCATTGTACTTTAGACATTATTGATTTCCGTTTATTACATTATGAAATGAAGTGGTATGCTTTTTATTCTAATTTTGTATGAACTATCACCTACATGTATATTAGTTTTGTAATAGTAATTTTTGTGTGTTTCATAATTCCTCCAAATTTTAAAGGGTGTGATCATTACTATTACAAAAATGTATATGATGGAGTATTCAGAAATAATTCATTACAGATCAACATATATTATCTGAGCATTTTTTGTGGGGATTTGCAGATTAGGATTTCAGTCAATACAAATAAGATTGTGTTGTCTTGTTTGGAGCCATAAAAATGTTATTTTATATACTGGTACCTTTACTGTATGCATACTTTTGGCTCTGAACAGTCAGAACAGACAATGTGTATATTACATGAACACATGTATACAGCAGATATATTTCAACCAGTGTTTGTTAAAAGCACAACTTGATTGTGTTCAAATTTATCAAGTTCACTAGTACTGTTTTCACACTGGCAATATTTTGCTTAGCCCCGTACTATAGGTGGGGTTAAGGGGGGTCTTAGCCCCACCTATAGTACGGGGTTAAGCCTATTACACTTTCTGTTCAGACTGGCTTTTACCAAAGTGGGCTAAAGTTGGCTAACCCCACCTATAGTACGGGGTTAACTAACCCTGCAAAATAGCAGGGCTAACTCCGCAATTGTGGTGCCAACTCCTGCTAACCCCGCAATTGCGGTGCCAAGCAAATGAATGAGAACAGAAACGAAAATTAGTCCGGTACTACGCAATGGAGCGTATCGCAGCTGGCCAGATGCGAAGTATGTCCAATCATAACATTCACGATATCCGGCGTTAACGAATTGCAGTGAGAACAGCGTGAATTTTTGTATTCCGGAATAGGCGCTATAGTACGGGACTAAAAACAGCGTGTGTGAAACACCAAAAAAAATAGTCCGGGATTAAGGATAGTACGGGGCAAAGCAAAGTATGGGGTTAAGCAAAACCAGTGTGAAAAGAGTATTTTAGTCTAGAATCTGACCAATTTTATTTTAAGAGCCATCACTCTGAAGTGCATGTGATCTTCCCCTACCTGTGGCAAGCTCAATTACCCATACATAAATTAGTGGATCACACCATCTTTGGGGATGAGAGGTCACGAGGGATTAAACTGACCAAATTCTGGACTACTGGTACATTAGTCGACCATTTAATCCGCAGTGTACATGTACATGTACTGTGTAATGAGTATGTTTAATTTGAATATGAGGAGATTCGTCTCTAATCTCCTTTATTGAAATTATTCGTTAACATTATCTCTCTCTCCTCCCTCTCCTTTCTCTCCTTTTCTCCTTCTCTCTCTCTCTCTCTCTCCTTCTCTCTCTCTTCTCTCTCTCTCCCTTCTCTCTCTCTTTCTCTCTCTCCCCTCTCTCCTTTTCTCTTTTTCTCTCTCTCCCTCTCTTTCCTTCTCTCCCTTCCCTCTCTCTCCTCTCTCTCCTCTCTCTCCTCTCTCTCCTCTCTTTTATTTCTCTGTCCCTCTTCCTTTCTCTTTGTCTTTGTTTTTGTTTCCCTTGCAGTTTGTACACATCTCCGTTCATCTTAGATGATCTAATACACAACTTCACACCATTCAGCGAGATTCTAGTTTCTCTTTCAACAGGTAAGCACCAAATTCTGAAGTGCCTTTCAAATCTCTGGCTTGAAGGGTGCTCTTTAACATTAAAAAAATGGCAACATACTCTGTAAATATCATAATATGTACCGGTAATACTCCCCTTGCTTCATCAATCGGCCCATTCACACATACAGTATAAGGCCTGTTTTCATCAGCTCGAGATTAACAAATAGCCTGCTATTTCTGATTTGGGAAATAATCCCGAAGTTACAATCGCGTCTCCATCAGCTCGAGACTTGACCACGAAACTTGAAACTCGAGCTCGAGAAATTAGCTTGATAGTGCGAGTCTTCGGGCTGGTGAGGACGGACCTTACAAATAGCGGGATATTTTTCAAACTAGCCCGAGATATCTTGGGATGATTATCTCGACCAAATATCCCGCTAATTGCAACTTCGGGCTGATGAAGACCCAAATTAACTGGATAATTAATTTGCGATCGGGATATTTAAAATAGCAGGATATTTGGCAATCTCGAGCTGATGGAAACAGGCCTATTGAAAGTGAGACTTGAATTGCATCCGATGTCTCAATTTCTATTGCACCTGTTCACATGTGTGATACATTGTATATCAATTTCCAGTAGTATGATATCAATCATGCTTCCGCCGTATGGCAGTTTCCTGACTTTTGTTGTAACACAATGTGCATGGCAAATAATCATGTCCATTCACAAACAGATAAAAGCACACTAATGTGTGTTTTGAAACCAATTGAAATTGAATTGAATTGTGATAGTGATAGTGAGATTCATGTTATTGTTGATCTCACACAAATAAGGGAGTTTCTGATTGTGATCAAGAAATCTGTTTATTTTGAAATATGACTAATGCTCTTTTTGTGAATAACCTAATAAGGGACTTGTTAACATTGTTCAGATAAAACTGTGAATATATTTGTGGTTTCAGGTCATCAAACTATTGTAATGATCCGCTGCGCGGTCGTGACGTAGATATTTGTTTACATTATCACAAACTCATAAACAAACTCTAACTAGTCCTTCGGAGTAGATCGCATCAATCGTCAGATAGTTAAATCAGATAGACGAAGAAATAGGCCGATACTTATTGATTCAGATTGTGATTACTAGTTTTCAACTTGAAAGGTAGGGAAATTCAACTGATATTAGAAAAGATATTTAGAGTACGGCACTAATACTAGTATCAATTAATTAGGTATTTGTAATATGTTCTTGTATATTAGCACCGTACGTACATTTAGTTGTTCCCCCCCCCTTGATTTTGTAAACTTACCTGACAATTTGGATTCCTAAATTGTCCTCTTCTTTAAGACTTGATTATAATCCTAGATCGTGTAATGCAGCTTGACAATACAACGATATTATCAGTTTATGTACTAATGTAAAGAAATGTAAATGAGTCATGATTGTTGTTTTCAAGCGCGTCATTCACCGACGCACAATGTCGTACGTAACTAATTTGCATACGAGCGCTTGACATTTGGATCCATTATTGAGATGCTTTAAGATGTTAAACTGTAATTGTTTATCAATATATCACATGAATTTGGATGGAAAGTTGTTTAGACAATGTAACTTGTTAATATTTACTGCAACTGATATGTCATTCAGAGTGTTGTATTTAATTAATGGTAAAATAAGAGATTTACTTAGATATTTTGCTCTGAACTAGCACAGTCTTCATGTTAAGTCCATTTTCGCTGCGCGTGTGCTTTCCAAGATCGCTTAGCGCATCGATTTCCCCCACGTCTGCATTATGCCTTTATAACCTGTAACATTTCTGAAACGTGAGGAGTTGGCATTGGGCGCTCGTCGGGATAACAGCTATTTAGTCTCTCCCTGGAAATCCCCCCCCCCAAAGGTCTTGGAATTGGGCGCTCGTCGGAACCACACATAAGCTCTCTCTCCCTCCCTGGAAATCATCCCATATATCTAAGGAACTACACATTATTTACAACTGGAATATGAAGGTACAGAATGAAGTCGACGCTGGAATTAATATACTGGAATTAATATACCACTATTAAAATGATGGAATTAAGATGCTGGAATTAATGAACCACTATTATTAAGACGCAGGAATATGCTAAGTCCACCTCTCCCCATATGATGCTATGGAATTAAACTAAGACGGAAAACTTCCAAGTCCCATAAATCCCAATGAATCATTGCCCTTCACTTTATTACATGTATTTGAATATAAGAACGACAATCGTATAAATTCATTAAGTATAACTATGAGCACAAGGTATTTGTGACAGTGGTGATATGAGATGTAAATATTTGAAGTACATGCATTAATAAAAGTTGACCATTTTCTTTTGTCTTGAAACTGAAATTATGAGTCTATAAACACTTTGTCTTTCTTCTTAACTGGTACTCTGTCATAGTCGTATATTTCGACGAAACGAACGTAAATAAGTATTGTAGCTTCCCCCGTCTTTTCTTCAAATAAAAGATAAGATCTAATTACTTTAACCGCTCGGACATTATAAATAAGATGTCGGCTGACGAATATCCTGACAGATATAAAGAATCAGTTTCCCCAGCTGGGAATGAGAATAATCCCGACGTAGAGGTCGAGGTTGAAGACGGAGGCGGGGGCGGCCACCACACTATAGTATTGATTCAACCTTTTCCCTATACTCTATAGGGCTACAATAAGATCATCAAATTTCAAGCTGATTTTGTGATAAGTTGTGCTCTTATCTGAGATATGTATGGAGTTCAAACACAATGTATTGACAGTTGAAGATATGAGTGTGTTTGGTTCGCCTCTTCAGAGTCCTTGAAATAGCTATTATAGTAGTCTTGTAGGACTTGTCCGTCCTTCAATTACGCTCAAGGAGATTTTGATAAAGGTGAACTCTACAAACATTTCCCTATCACCAATGAACTCAAAAACCTATATTTGAAGAGATATTATGGACATGCTTTTGCAATGACAAGTCACGGTCACTAATATTAAAGCTAAACCTTTCAGAAGTACTTAAAATTTTCCTGACTTGCCTTTTTCTCAGACTGTATGGAACTTAACTTGTGTGCAGAATTCCCTGTGAATTGTTGCAATCTGCATAGTCTCACATTGCAGACACCCTTTTACACAGTAAGACTGAAATTGATATAAAGGCATAACTGTGCCTGCAAACTAGATTGCCACATTGCCAAAAACAGTATTTCAATATTCTTTACCTTTTAATCTAATGGCTGCCAACTTCACAAGGTAGCCAAGAAACAACACAAAACACATTATGGACTTTCTTATGGAATTCTTTCCAGTACAATATATACAAGAGTGTTTAATCTCTGTGTTAAAGTGTATTATGCCTCTCAGATTGAGCAGACGATTACTCAATGTTCATAGATGCTTAATACCAAATTGATACGATGTTACATAAACAATTAAAAGGCATTCTCAGTAAATGAATTATAATCTAGTACATTAACTCTTTTTTTTTGGGGGGGGGGGTGGAGGTTTGGGATGGAGGTTAGGGTCTTGGGGAGTATACTTTAAGAACGTCATTTGTGTTTTCTTCTATTAAATTTCATTATCTGCAGAGCAATACTAACACTCCCTTGTTCCTTGAGTATTAACACTTTTTTCAAATCTTTTCTTGTTTTTGCAGGTTATTTTGTGTATGATTTCCTAGATATGCTCGCATATAAGAAGATATCCAGCTCGTGGCCTTTACTACTTCATCACATTGTTGTAAGTATTCTGTTTGATAATTATAATGGCTTCTCATGAGTATAGTTCTCAAATCTTTTATGATGACACTCATGGCACTTAATAGCATACTTGTTAAACTACCCAGGTTATAGCTGAGCCGTAATTGCTCAAGCATATTTAATTAGGTACATCCATTTACATCTGGGTAGAGAGTAGCAAATGTAGATTAATGACTTGTCAAATGACAAAGTACCAGGCTGGGATTTGAACCAGTATCTTGTGATCTGCAGTCTGGCCACTTATCCACTGAACCACAACACCTCTGCCACCCTTTGAATCCAACTATTGTAAAGATAAAGTCAACATTAAAAAAAAAGACAAAAATCTGAGAAAAAGGATTTATAAGAAAATTATGAATGTTTTAGAACAAGATAACATGTCATATGAAAGGGTATTCCCCCAAGGACAATGAGGACATGGTGTGTCATGATTCTTGTGAGTCTTTATTATTTTATTTTATTTTAATAAACTATACCAATTAATAGAAACATAGTTTGCAAGAGAATACTAGACATTTTCTTATTTCCATACACATTACATACCAATAACATACATTAGGCTTGTACCTGTACTTCATTTGACTTTAATTGTTCTGTTGCTAAATCACAACAACAAACACAAGCTGTAAAGCTCATAATACAAGTGAAAATCACATGTCTGTTAAACTTGGCAATGATTCAAATCATACTTTGTTAGGAAAGTACAGTAGTCTAGTCGTCAAGACAAATAGAATTCGGTCATATGATACATGTACATGCATTGTACAGTCATGTGAATGGAATCAGTAGGAATTCATTGTGGTTGATTGGGCAGTGATGGATGCCAATTGAGCATAGTGTATGGTGAAATAGTGACTTTTGGTTGGGAAGTTGCATTGATTTGCACAGATTATCCAACTTTACATTTACATACTGTACATGTACATTAATAAAAAAAAAAGTGTGTGTGTGTGTGCGTTGGTGCACCTACATGTCCAAATAAAGACTACCTGTAGGCGTGTTTAAACATGTGAACAGGGTGAGCTGGGACAGGGACTTGATAGAGAAGGACTGGAATCAAGCCGGCGAAACTCTTGTAATTTATTCAACGCATTTGTGAGTTCTAAAGCATAACAATGGGGATGTGTAACATTCCACTTGGCTTTGAAGTTCCATGCTCCACACCGCGCTTCCACTGCGGGGACTTCCGGAAGCCAGGCACCAGATTTACATTTATTACAAAATATTAAATTACCGGCAAAATGTCAGTGTAAATCAAAAACTTTATATAGGGATTGTATTGGGAATAGTGCACCAAACACATTTCCAAATTTAGAACTCCGTCCTTCCTATAATTTGTGTGCCAGAGTTGGTAAAAGAAAAATTACATCCTGACAAACACTCAATAGTTTAGGATAATGCGCTAACTTGGAGCATGGGGTCAAAGGAGAGCGACTTGATTCCCTGGCTGGGAGGATACATCCCTAGCATTGGACCGGCAAAGCACAAGCACACAAGAGTTACATGTACCAAGCTAGGGATAGAAACTATTACGACTCAACTACCCTGTCTGATTAAACTAGAGAACTAGCCTAGGCCTAAATAGTCAAATTTGACTGAATGCCAAAAATACAACTACATGTATAAACATTGTCAGACCCGAATAATAACACAACAACAACTACATGAGCGTTTTCAGAGTAGGTGTTTCATAGAATTATCAATCTCAACTTCTCTGAGTAAAGAGCCAGAAATTTTTTTGCTTCATTTAACATCTTTGAGCTACATATTTCTCCAAATGTCCTATTGAATTGAAAACTGTATGACATTCCATGTACTGTGGGTGTGTAGTATCAAAAGTTCTAAAACCACATATTATTGTGACTAAATGTATATGTTCCTGAAGTTCAAGTTGATATGGTTCATATAAAAGTTTAATTAATTTATATTTCAAATAGACTCAGAGGATAGCATATCAGTTAGTTCGATTTATGAAAGGAACATGATAGCAAATTCATTCACCTTTTTCACAATTTTTTTCCTTCTTCAGATATTCACATGTTTTGGCGTATCCCTAAACTACAAACACTACATAGGCTACGCCGTGGTGGCGCTCATGGCAGAGGTCAACAGTATATTCCTGCACCTGCGGCAGCTCCTACTCATGAGCAGCTATCCCAAGTCGTCTACGGCCTTCAAGGTCAACAGCGTCGTCAACGTAACGACGTACATCGTGTTCCGCTTTGGAGTGCTCACTTGGATGGGGTGGTGGCTGTCGCAGCACACTCACGAGTTGCCGATCACCATGAGCCTTCTGGCCGGCGTCGGACTAACGGTCATGCTTTCTGTGAACTTTGTGCTCTTCTTAAGACTACTCTCGAGTGACTTTCTGTCAAGAAGGAACTGCAAGGAGTCAAAAGACGACGTCATGGATAATTAAGCTTCCCCTTTACCATCCATCTCAATTGTTTCTCTTTTTCTATGATGAATATGCATCATCCTGCTCAAGATACATGTTGGTTTCTCTGAAGAGAAATCCTCTTCTTATTTTTCGTATGATTTATGTGAAATTAATATTGCATTCACTCCATGGTCTATGAGCAGGTGTGTATGGTTGATGAAGAAAGGTCTGCACAGTTTTATTTTTTGTTATTAGTTGGACTATTCACATGGTGATCTTATGGTGACTAGGAATGAGAGTGCCTCTTGGAGAAATCATGATTTTTTTTTTATATATTTGAATTTGTAGTGCGTTCATGATGATGGTGAGATTCTTATGTAGATCTTTATGTCAATTTCAATGATCTTATGCAGATGTTTACAGTGTATGTAAATTTCAAAGTACTTATCACAAGGGAGTTATTTTGTACTTGAAGTGTAATTGAATCTGGAAATGATCTATGGGTTTGTGATACCAATGGTGAACCAAATTTACTTCAAATATAGTCTGAAGTTATTGATATATTGAGCGGTTTTCATACACTTGATGTCGAAGCTTAACATGAGTGGATTTGATCTGATTTGATGTGCTAATCTGGACAGAGCAGGAACTTCTCAAAAGTTTCTTCTTGCATGCCAAAGTTTCTGATTTTACGGTGAGATTCTAGTTTTTATGTTTGCAATTTCTCATTGTACAGCTGAAAATAAGGGATCTAGACTTTGCCAGTCGCATTCTTTCATCTCACAGTCCCTCAAAATGATTTTTAGATGCTTTTGATTCATCACAGCGAAAATGAGAGGGAACAAATGATGTCACTTGATGCAGTCCACTGTCATCATCAAACGTCTTTAAATTGTTTGTACATATCACTGCAATAGTTCCATAGGGTTTCAGAAATACTAATTACCGGTATATATTACTGCGGGTTTACTAAATAATTTGTTACCCATTTTTTATCACTTTACTAATGCATCTATTAAATGAGGAGGATATGGGGACAAGAAGAAGTGGAGGGAGGGAAGGAAGTAGGGAGTGTCATCATTGGGTGAAAGTCAGTAACCTTCGTAAGAGGGAAAATGCTGACTTTAATAAATGATGAAGATGATGAATCACCATGATTATGGAAACTGAAAATGTGTGTTCAGACCCACAGAGGATACGCTTCTATGTTCATCTTTATGATAACTAGAAATCTTTCGGAGCGAGAATCGACACACCCTCTGAGTGAACCAGATTAAACAAGATGAAAATCGACCACTGTTTCCATATAATGCTTGCTTGGAGTCTTTTAAACGACTCTAACCATTGAAGTGCCATACTCAACATTTTCTAGAAACTTGTTTCTTCCTTTTTGTACATTGATCTGTATACATACAATCCTGCTGTTCCCGTAATCCTATATTTTTCTGTATTTCCTTGGGTCATATCGCACATTACTTTTTTCTCTACATACACCTGTACAAGTATATGCACAAGCCAGTACCGGTAAACAAATATTGGATAATATTTATGTAATGTTATATATAGTTTATATATGATATTAAAATATGATCAGAGATCATTTCTATTGGACAATAAAATGGAATTTGAAAATTAGATTCAAAATTAAAATTAAATGCGAAGCAGCACCCTAGTATCTGATCTGAAAATGCATGAAGGAGATCCTTCTCATCAGCTGCCCTTCAACACTGCCATTCCATCAAGTCTGCACTCCCAAACTCTGATATGACATTTGAACACGATTCCATAAAGCTGCATTGAGGCTTGAGTTGAGGCTAACCATGTCAGTCTGTGGCTGTGTTGAATAAAAGGTGGAGCTATTGTACAGAGCCTATAGGGTGGAGTACACTGTGCAGTCTGCATAGTCTCAGAATACAGACTCTCTATACGCACTTTAAATGACAAGGGTGTGTGTCAACAGACTACATTCCATCCGTGATAATGAGAGTGTATCAAGTCTTGAACATCCGTAATTAATAACCAGCTGTGAGGGATGGTTCTTACTTTGATGAACTACAACACATGCTGTACACCTGTTCAACTTTCTTGCTTCAAGACCTATTGATAGTTACCTGTCATGCTTTTACACTTGTTGCTGCCCTGATGACAACGCTGTACTCTTATCTTTCCTTGGAAGCGAGACTAATTCTAATATTACTTGCCGATTGCATCTGATCTTAAGCTAATATATAATCCAGTGTGATATTCATGTCCGCAGCAATTCCTCGTACAAAAAAATTCTCAATGTCTTCAAAAAGCATCTCAAAACTTAACCAATTGTGTTAGTGTTATCCCTGTAAATTTCTTGTAAACTTGCAATGTTCTATATAAATGCATTATTATTCTTACTATATCACTGCCTTCTTTAATGAAAATTGAAGGACTTTTTAAAATTTTGTCCAGTGGATATAATCCAATATAGTTTTAAAAGCTGTCATAATTCACAAACATTAAAACAGGTATTATATGTGACATTAAAATGTATGCATCATTGGGGCGAAAGGAAAACGAATTTGAGCCTTGTTCATGCATGCAGTATAAACTACTTACAAAAAAAAAATACTGCAGCAAAATTCAATGATTTACGCGCAATGCACTTCAAATATCTTTATTCTGTCTTTGTATTTGGTGTACTGTGAAGGGACCCAACACAAGGGCCTACCTACGATGTAATTCATCCTTTCTCCATCCCTCTCTGTCTCGAGTTTTCTTTCTATTATGTCATATATTTTGTCTTATAACATCAAGGAGTTGCTCGCCTTGAAACTCCCTGGTAACACACAGATATAATTATGTAAATCCGCTCAGGGCCTGTGTTGCCCGAAGCTATGTTTTCCACTACCATTCCGTACATGTAAAATGTATTTTCCTTTGCCGTGGCATTTTCTTTCTTTTGTTGGGGGGGGGGGGGGGGGGAAGCTGTTTACTGCATCATGTATAAACGGTGCTCAATATCCATCTACTTGATCCAAAACCTGGACTCATTATCATTTCTAAGCTCTTTCTGAGCTTGATAAGTCCTGCCTCCTACAGAGCCGATCCATTAGAGATTTTTATTTTCATTCACTAGGCATTTTAGCACAAAAGGAAAGAGGATGAAATCATGCCATTAGGCATTGTAAGAGGATTCAATTATGATTTAAGGCGCATTTTCTCAAGGAGCTCATGTCCTAATGAGTTCTTTATATATATTCCAGGGATGTAAAAAAAGGCACAAAGAAATCCAGGGTACAAAGAGTAGATGTCCAATTGTATGTGATGTTTTTTGGTCAACTCTTTATCTACAGTTGAATGTGTCCTAAAAACCACTGACTGCGAGACAAACCTGTTTTGATATTCAATCTGCTAGTATATCATGTACATTATTATTGGAGTGCAAATAAACACCTAATCTATGTTTTATATAAACAAAGTTTGAAGTGTGTATAATGGATTGTGTAGCTATGCAAAATTCACCTTTCATGCATGTGATGATATTTTATTGATAATTGCTAAAATGATTAATATTCATAGTATTCATTGCATTTCATGAATATTGTTCCATGGGCTTTGTTTTACTAAATACTTAAGAAATTGTCTTGTGAGAGCAAGAAGAGTGGTATTTTTGTGCTAATTTAGTTTACATAACGTCACTTTTTTCAGCCCCAGGGCTCGTCAAAGTTGTCATATTTATCAACTGCTACTCGATGAAAACACAAATTGAAAGCAATGTTTGTTTTTCCTTAGAAAGTATATAATAGAACCTCTTATCATAGCCATGTTCAGTCAAGCCAGGTCTCTTTAAAGTTTGAAGGACACGTTTAAAAAGAATCGTTTGACTGTGAATCATTTTCATATTGTAATATTATGCCTTTCTAGCTAGGTTCATACAATAGTTCATACATTTTAAGTTTAGCTTGTGGTTTTAACTTTCGGGTTATCCTAGATATTAAAGGGGACGTGGAGATGCACACGTTGTTTTGGGCACTTAAATTTACTTGAAGTTTTAAACCAGAAGTATTCTTATGGTCATCACAAAAACTAGGGGGGGGGGGGGGTCTTTAAGTTATATGCCATGTGGACACAATCAACTTAAGAGGTATCACCAGCTTGTAATTGCAATGACTGCTTGCCTGGCTTGTTGTTTAAAACCTCACCCAGTCACTCTGATGCCATGTGAACACACATTTCAGATGTTTGCAGATTTAAAGTTAAAACTATGACACTGCCATATGAACATAGCCCTAGTAACATAGATACACCCAAATTTCAAACAAATTAATTTTTTTAAGCAAGTAGCCTAATCTGTCTTCTTGATGAACAAAAAGGTGCAAATATTGTGCAGTTTGATAAGGGGATTTATTAATGAGCTCAGTTAAAGATTGAATAAGAATTAGAACTCAAGAGATGGGACTGGTAAAATGTAAATTCACTGAAGATGTCTTTTTATAAAGTAAGTGACACAGTAATATGAATTCTGAATGATACGAGCAGGAACAAGTCTCATAATACATGGCATGAATACAAGGATAGCATTGTTACATGATTTGTTATTATACACTAAACTTTCTATTATCAAAATAAACCATAGTTCAAAATCTCTTTCAGAATAACAAGTACTTTACGAGAAATTTTAACTTTTGAGCTTTTCTGAATAGACATTCCTTAACCCTCTGTAATACGATCACAAACTTTTGCAACCATAAATTTTTTTTCTTCATGCAAAACTGGATAGTCGACCAAAAGTAGTCTTGACAGATTTTTTATTGTTGTAATTTATAAAAAGTATCTTTCAACAAAAGATTGAATATGCCTTTACGCGATGATTACCGTACCGTGTCGTACCAAAAGCTTTCAAATGGGTAATTATCAGGTTAGTGCCATATGGCTCTAAAGTATGAAGTATTCAGACAAATACTGCTTTGGGAATCAATGAGATCTGAAGTGCTATGATTGCTAGTTCATAATATAAGTCAGATAAAATATTCTAGTAGTTTTAAAATTTGATCCTACGTGTCTAACTTCATTTTCATTTTCTTGAATTCAGTTCAATTTGATTGAAATTCAATGAATCTGTTATTATTTTTAACAGTTACTTCATCCAGAAGATATGCAGGTACCATCACCCTGTTATAAAATCATGTTATTTACAGTTGTTGGCATTTTATACATGTAGTACAGGGACCCGTTTCACAAAGCTTTTTTCAATGACAAATGACGAAAATCAGTTACAAATCTGTTGATAACCAATCAGAAGCAACTGATGACAAGTTTTGTGAAACGCCCCCCTGAACAAACTCTCTTATGGCTTGTGATGTGATATCAAAGATGTAATGTACAGTATGCGCTGTTTAGTAATGGAAGCAGTGCAGTTTAATTGGCTTGTACACCATTGAGAGGGGGGTACACACCTATACTACAAGCCTTTTACCGGTACATGAAATAACTGTTAGAGAATGGTAATAAGGATATGAAGTTGAAGGAGAGGAAAGCTCATTTATATTGTGGCCAGGCAATATGAATACTTGATCACATCTTGGCTTCAGATGAAATATATATCATTTAAAGTTGCTGTCTATTGCTATGTATCAATGAAATCAGAGAAATTTGATTAATTTGCATTTTGGCTAAGTTATGAGTAAATTTATATGAATTCACTTGTCCATTTCCAAACATGGTGCTTTAGGTCTTTTTTCTGGCTCTTCCACCAAACATAAACGTATCCAAAGAAGTACATGTATAAAAGAATTACTGGTGGTACTACATGGACGTGCTCTGGCAACAATTGCTGTGCGGTCATTTCCTCAATTGCAGCCTTTGGCCTTTTAATACCCTTAATCTTTGAACAAATAAGGCCTGGAGTAAATGTTGCAGGAATAAATGTTGGGTCAGTATGTTGCTCCATGACTCTACTTTTGTTATTTCATGTTCGCTTTAGTGGTGACTCGCTGAAAAGTGAACATACCGTGAAAGAAAACATACATGTTATCTATTATGTACAAAATGAACATATATATAATGACAGCTTTCCGCCTAGTTTTTACTCATGCAACGCCCAAGGAGTGCTAATTGACTGCTGAGTGAGAATACTATCTATTCAGGAAAAGAATATTAAGGGTGCATATTGAAATCACTGGCTTCCTGGAAAATATTTACACCTATAGCATCCAGTACTTTATGTAAACTATGAACATAAATGATACAAGTTGTCTATTGCTGCTCTTTATGTATAAAACCAATGTCTCAATTTAATCCTTTGATTTCTGTTTCAGAGGTAAGAGGTATCTTATGGTACACTTTATGCAGTTATGTTTGAATATAGAAGAAAGCAGGTTTAAGTTGTGTGTCAAAAATGCTTAAAAGACATTGTCGATGTATTAAGCGCTATATAAACCCAGGATATTATTATTATGTGCTGTGTATTATTTATGTTTATCATTGTTTGTTTACATAGATATGTGATTTAGGTGAATGTGAACTGTAATTAGAACTACATGTACATGTATTGGGGGGTGTTTCACAAAGATTCTAAGTTGAGCTTTTCCCTAAGTTGGACTAGACAATTATGGAAAGCTGTTAGCATCTTTGAAAATAGTCTTTTATATTTTCTATTATCAAGGAGATTTCATGTTCTTGATGTGGAATTTATGAAAAATCTAAAATACTTGGATTTTTGCTTTTGAAATTATTTTATTTTAAAGCTACACATGGCTCTCCATAATGTTTAAGTCAGACTTAAGATCTTTGTGAAACACCCCCTGGTATGTATAGCTGGCGATATAAATTTGTGTATGTATATTGAACTAGAGTGAAACCTGTATATCTTAGTATCAACAAATCCTAAATTATGAAGGATGAAAATTAATGATATGGAAGAATAAAGGATTTAGTCCCCTTCTATTGAAATGAGGAAGGCTGTCAGAGACTGGATGAACAACTCGTATGTGATCAAGTGTTTAAAATACAACTTTTAGACTTAGTCAACCAAAGATAATATTGTATTGTTAGAAAGTAGTAATTTTTATGCAATGTATTGTTATGTATTGAATATCGTAAATTTCATGAAAAAAAAGAAAACGTCTGTGTTTTCTAGACTAAGTATGAAGTGTGTTTGTTATACTTACCTGTAATTCACATGACTCCTCTATAAAATAACTGGTCTTTCTAAAAATGGCCTCGGAATCGATGCATTAAATATATAAAATTCAAAAAATATAAATGAAAATTGAAGAAAGGGTGAAGAGACATGAATTATATGATTGAAATGTATTCTGTCAAATTCTGTCAAATTTCAAGGCAGATTTTCAGGTACAATAATGTAACCAGTGTTTTATGGAAAATTACTCCACCAAGCACCGCTAAAATAACCCTCATTGCCCTCCAGATTCCAGATTTGATTCGTTTGAACTTTGAAGTTGGATTGAAAAAAAAAAAAGATTTTGTGATGTGACTGATGTATTACACTTTGGAATGATATGGTTTGTACATAGGTTTGCTGTTGAATATTCATGAGGTGACCTATGTACATTATGTACCTATATACATTACATGAATATTCATCATCTTCAGAGTGCCTTCTAGTTGCCTGTAATTTCAAGAGGCAAGTTGCAAGTTGCCTCTTTCATGATAACAAACAGCAATCATGAGTTTATTGAACTCTTTCTTTTCTCAATATCAATCTTATCTAGGGAGATCTATGCATTATCCACTTTTTGATTTGAAAGTATTTGATGTACAGACTTTTTTAAATTTGCAGTATTTGGTGTGATTAAAGGTTTCCTTTTCCTCCAATCTAAATGTTGAGGCAGGCTAATTTTTAGGTAAAATTTGAATTAAATTAAAGGCAAGGTGATTATATATAATAACCCTTTCTTGATCAGAATTTTACCAAACGAAGCAAACACAGGGAACAAAAATTACTTTGGTCACTTAAAGAAAGAATGCTCTATGACCAAAGCGGTCATGATATTATACTTCATGTCTATATATAGCATAATACTGGATTTCTTGAATCGTCATCAATAAAAGTACCGAGCACTTGGATGTTTCACATACACTATGCACATGAAAGGAAATCGTGTTGAAAACTGTCAAACTAAAAATTGTGTCAAGAAAAGAAACCAATCATGTATTGTAAGTGTATGTATGTATTGTAAGTTGTACCTCCTCTTCGTTGGTACATGTTTGACTTTCTCAAATTTTGCCTTCTTTTTTGAAAGTGTGTTATTTTCATTGAGAAAGATTTTATCTTTAATAATGTATGATGACGAGAAGAAAAAATGTTAAGCAGTATCGATGTATACTGACTGTCATTTCAGCATTATCTCAGGTATATATACATATGATATATTATGTGCAGGGTCATGATGTGTGGTGATATATATATATAAGCCGAATTGAGAAGCACTGATAACTTGCAAAAGTATAATTTTTTCTAACTTGTCTACATACCAAATCATACATGTATGCATTACTTGTATATATTTGCATGAGTAATGTATATTTACAAACTGATATTGATAAGATTATTTTTCGTCATTATTTTTTCCTTCATTCTTGCATTTGAACAACTCTATTGTTATATGCATGGAATCACTTCAATTTTAATTATTATGACATTGATTGGAATGTCCTGTTCCATCTATCTTCACAATAAAAATATGTTTATTCACTGCAAGATCATGTATTATGAGTGGTATGTGTGTTTGTTTTATGGCAAAAAAAAAGGATAAATAATTTGTGGACAGAGTAGCCGCCACAGCAGCAAGGGGGCAAGGGCAATAGAAAGGGAAAGAGTGAGAAAGAGAGATGGAGGGGAAGAAAGGGAGAAGGGTGAAGAAACATGCAACTTTGGAGAATGTGATACAACCCCTTTCCATTTACATTATTGATGGCCCTTTCATCCATGTTAGGCTGTCTCAACAGTGCCCCAACAAAAGCTAGACCCATGCTGAGCTAAAGTTTACAAATAGTATACAGCACAATGAGGAGGAAATGCTTGTAGCCAGGGGTGGGGGTGTCAGGTGATGACTAGCTAGACTAGAGGAGGAAAGACTGGCTGAATGAATTGATGAATGTAGCAAGGAGTGTATTTTAAAATCATGATTATGAATACATGGATGAATGAATAATTAAAATGGGGGTGGTATAGTGAGTGTGAAAGAGAAAGAGAGGTGGGGGGGGGGGGGGGCACTTTGTTTCCTTTATAAATGATATCAACTTCGTTATCAAAATACTCTAGCCAAAGTAAAACAAAAAAAAATGTAAAAGAAAAGAATAAGAAAAACATTGATCAGCCACTCCATGCGCCTATTCCATGCCAAAAATATCTCGAAGTGATGCTCGTCTCAGCACAAGATGGCGGCGTTGCTACAACAATAAATGATGCTGCTGTGAGCTAGATTATAACTATAAGCTTTGCTAAGAGATAAGATTTAGTTAATTCTAACAAAAATCCAGAGGGAATTCAAAATGCCAGTTGCAACCGGTGTTGATGCATTCGTTGCTTTTGAGCGACAACTTAGGACACTCTGTTTAGATGAATTTCCGTGTGGCACAGGTTCATGGGTGAGTCAAAGTTAAATGTGGTCCCACATGCTATTATTGAAGTTAGTGTTTTGTACGAAAGTTGATATATGAATGAATGAGATGATGGATGAAAAGTTACACACTTTAATTTGTTAACAAACGTTATTTGAAATAGATCTAGATGTAGACTCTATATCTATAATTAGACCCCTCTATCTACCTTAACTCTTAATCTTTAATCACAATATTAACATTACAATAAAGTCCCTAGATTCTAGGCTAGAGTCTAGAGTAAAGGAGCCGGTAATCGGCCAGCTCCAATTTTCGGCCGATAGCTGGCTCCAAAACAGTGAAAATTGAAATGAATATTGTCATGGCAATTCGTGATTTTTTTCTGGGATTCTTTTTTTGTTTAGATAATAATAATATTTGCTTCATGATTTGAACAAGAAATGATAATAAATAGGAAGTAAAGAGTCCTAAAAATAGGATTTTGTCTTAAGTGGCCGAAAACGGGCTCCTTTACTCTATTGCCTTTTAGTCTAGAATCTAGATCTAGAAATCTACTTTTAAGTTTTTAGTTTTAATTGATGGTCATTTTTTTATATTAAGAAGAGTATGTGGAGTATGTGGAGTATGTAAGAAAGCAGTTCGCTGGTCTAAAACCAGAATGTCAGTTGCTTGTGATTCATGTGATACATGGTATCACATTGACTGTATGGGGATGTCGTCAGATTCGTATGATAGAATCAACAAGTCAAATGTCAGCTGGATCTGCGCGGCTTGTGATTCACCGAATCACTCCCTATCTGTACTCGACTCTTACCTGAGTGTATCTGAAAACAGGTTTCAGGTATTATCAGATATCGACAACTCGCAAAGTGAACATAATCTTGCTCCTAATAGCAGCAACAGTGAAGAC
Source organism: Strongylocentrotus purpuratus (assembly GCF_000002235.5). Classification (NCBI taxonomy): domain Eukaryota; kingdom Metazoa; phylum Echinodermata; class Echinoidea; order Camarodonta; family Strongylocentrotidae; genus Strongylocentrotus; species Strongylocentrotus purpuratus. The sequence continues at coordinate 39,219,633 of NW_022145605.1, forward strand.
TCAAGGTTATCATCTACTCCTTCACCCTTGAGCAACAGCAAACAAGACTCCACTGATTCTGCGCCAAATCCTGGATCCCCTACTCACCAATCTTCTCCTATTAAAGGCAAAAATAAAAGGAGGAAGAACATAGCCAGACCGTTGAAAGCCTTGTCTGTCAATCTCCAATCCATGTACGCTAAAAGAGAAGCGTTTTGGGAAGCAGTGGAGAGTTGTCAGCCGGACGTAATTATTGCCAACGAAACCTGGCTAAAACCAACATTGTTGAACTCAGAGATGATGCCACCAGGTTACAATACACCCATCAGGAAAGACAGACCCGATGGATATGGAGGCGTTCTTCTTGCCACCAAGAATGATCTAGTCGACTGCGAAGTTGAAGTAAAGTCTGACTGTGAGATCATTGCAACCAAGATCCAGCTCTATGGCCAACAACCGCTCATTGTAGTGTCTGCCTACCGACCTCCTAAAAATGACCTGGTTTATGCTCAGTCCCTGTGCCAAGCAATCCGTCAGATTATCGTTGGTAATCCATCTGCAGTAGTCTGGGTCAGCGGGGATTTCAACCTTCCTGACATAAATTGGAAAACCGCGGCTGTAGATGGTCACCAGTACACCGCTGCACTCAACAACTGCTTCATATCTACATTCAACGATGTTGGGCTGTCACAGACTGTCGACTTTCCAACGCGAGGGAACAGAACACTCGACCTCTTTCTCACGAATAGACCAACACTTATCAGCAAATGCGTACCTTTGCCAGGAGTCGGTGATCATGACATGATCCTCGCAATATCTGATGTACGTGCCAAGAAACTGAAACCAGTCCGTCGGAAAATCTTTCTATGGAGAAAGGCTGATTTTGATTGCATCAAATCAGAAATTCTGTCTTTTGGGAAGTCATTTGTCGAATCAAATTCCACCAACACCAATGTGGATGATATGTGGGAACAAATATCTTGCGAGCTCCACAAGGTGCTTGACACCATGGTTCCTTCCAAGTTTTCTTCTCCACGCTTTAGTCAACCATGGATAAATCAACATCTGAAAACCCTATCCAGGAGAAAGAAACGAGCGTACAAAAGAGCACGCAAGTCTCGTAGGCCAACGGACAGGGACAGATACAAAAATCTCAAGAAAGTCATGCAGAAAGAATGCAGATCTGCCTACCATTCATACATAAACGACATGCTTTGTGAAGAAGGCAAACCCAAGAGGTTCTGGTCTTACATAAAGAACACCCGATGCGAGAGTACTGGTGTCGCGCCCTTGCTGAAGGATGGTATTCTACAGTGTGACTCCACAGCCAAGGCCAACCTACTCAATGATCAATTTGCCTCCGTTTTTACCCATGAGGATGCATCGCACCTACCAGACCTCGGTGAAAGCCCACACCCATCAGTCCCTGCCTTTGTTATCGACAGCGAAGGAGTTAGGAAACTTCTCGCAAACCTCAAATCCCACACAGCCTGTGGCCCTGACAACCTACCTGCGTACCTGCTGAAAGAAATCTCAAGTGAGCTAGCCCCAGTTCTTTCCCTTCTGTTCAATGCCTCACTACAACAGGGAAAAATTCCTCACGCATGGAAAGTAGCCAATGTCGTACCCATTTTTAAGAAGGGTGACAAACACAAAGCGGAGAACTACAGACCCATCTCCCTAACCTCTATCATCTGTAAAGTCGCTGAGCACATTATCCACAGCCAAATCATCCATCACCTAGACGAGCACAACCTCCTAACAGACTTTCAATTTGGCTTTAGGAGAAAACGATCTTGTGAGTCGCAGCTTCTTGTAACGGTAGATGACCTTGCGACAGGACTCAGAGATAAACAACAGATCGACGCCATTCTACTCGATTTTTCGAAAGCGTTCGACCGAGTACCCCACGAGCGTCTTCTTCTGAAACTGAACCACTACGGAGTCAGAAATGAACTACTCTCATGGATTCGGGATTTCCTCCAAGGGCGAACTCAGCAGGTCCTACTAGAGGGGAAGAAGAGCAACACCACCAACGTCACATCGGGCGTACCCCAGGGCACTGTCCTGGGTCCCCTTTTGTTCTTGATTTTCATCAATGACCTCCCCGATTGTGTCTCCTCATCCATTCGACTCTATGCTGACGATGCCCTCCTATATAGAACAATCAATTCCCATGATGACATTGAGTCCCTACACAGAGATCTCGCAAATGTTCAGGAATGGGAGAGGAAATGGCTCATGTCCTTTAATGTTGACAAATGCGAGGTGCTGAGGATTTCAAACGAGAGAAAACCCATCATCGGAGCATCCCCTTATTCCATCCATGGGACGACCCTCCGCACTCTTGACGAAGCAAAGTACCTTGGAGTCATCCTCCAACGAAATCTGAACTGGAAACACCATGTCCACTCCATCTGCAAGAAGAGTAACAGTACACTTGGCTTCCTTCAACGCAACCTGAGGAAATGCCCTGCCAGCATAAAGGAGCGAGCATACAAGACCTATGTCCGCCCAATTGTTGAGTACTCTTCTTCTGTCTGGGACCCCCATACCAAGGAGCTCATCTCTAAAATCGAAATGGTACAACGACGTGCGGCCAGATTTGTGAAGGCTGATTACAACCAACAGAGCAGTGTCACAGCAATGCTGAAAGATCTTCAGTGGCAGTCTCTCCAAGAACGTCGAGCTCACAGCAAGGTCATCATGCTGTATAAAATCGTCCATGGAGTAATCGCCATTCCAGCTGCGCCGCCTTTCCTGTACCCTTCTTCCGACCGAACCAGAGGACATCACCTACAATTCAAACAACAACACTGTAGAATCCTTTCCTACCAACACAGCTTCTTCCCCAGCACTATCTGCTTGTGGAATGTCCTGCCTGCAACAGTGGTTTCGGCTCCGTCTATTGAGTCTTTCCGGAGCCGTCTTGCACCACTTACCCTCCGTTAGCTCTCCAGTTGAGACGCATCTTTTTACTTGCACTGTAGCTTAGTTCTTTGTTACTGCACTCAATGTCATGTGTTCTTGGGATTGCAGCCCCAGCAATCAAAGTACGACTTTACTCTACGAAGAGGAATGTACTCATTGGAAGAAGAAGAAGAAGGAGATCATGAGATATTTACAGTTGTAATCCAAGCCCAAGGCCAAAATCCTCTCCAAAAGTGTAGAAATTAACGCTGGCAGTTTTTTTTCTCAGTTATGCGTTGTTCTGTTCCAGCAGGAGTATCTGTACACTTGGCCAATAAAAAAAAAAGCCACAATCTTTTTTTGTCAATGTCACGCACACAATTTTTTTCCTCCAATTCAGATCTAGAGAAGGTTCTTGCCATGAGCCTGTCAATGGCCGTCCTTATCAATATGTGAAAGTTTCATGATGTGAAAGTTTCTGATATTACTGTACCGGTATTCAAGAATTGAGACACTTTGAAAGTGCATTTTGTTTTTTATTTTTTGTTTTTAATACAGAGGACAGCATCGGACAACAGAAATCCAGGCACACAATTTTCAGTTACTCTGCGAGGTAAGTTCTAGAATGAGGATAGTTTTAGGTCAGAGACAACAGTACTGAAAGTTTTGTAAATCAATTATTTTGAAAAGGCGATCCAGTCTTTCTATCAAGTTGAATTGCATGAAAGCAAAAAATCAGAGAAAAAGATTGGTGAAATTTTGAGCGATATTGAACAAAAATTAAGAAAGTTATGTAGTTTTCATTGTAATCACTGTACAGGAAACTCAAATCAGCATGTTAGTCAGTAGACTGTGACATGCATGTACTTGGGGACAACTCCGCCACCTGTACTGTACACTAAAATATTAATATTCATTTTTCTTTCAAATGCCTTTTCCTTTATATAATATGCACATCCATCTATACATAGAATTACAAAGTTTCACTTGGTCAAAAAATGATATATATTCTTTTGTTTTGTGATTGCCCAACAAAACAGTACTCGCCAGGTTGTCCAAACTCTCTTAATCAACGGCTCTAATAGATAATAGGAGCTATTAAAGCCTGTCTACACTAGTTTATCCAGGAGGGATTAGACCTCCCTGCATGGTCACTTACAGGTGGTTATCTCATCAAATCAGCTCTCAATTAACATAAGAAAAAGGGGACCATGGGAGACCAACAGTCACCGATTAGACATTGTTTGCTTGTAGAGGGTGCAAGTAGCTATAAGTAGAGCAGTGGGGCTATTAAAAATGCATGTTTTTTCTCTTTCTTTTGTTTGATATGCTTCAGATTATGGAGCACGGAAGGAGCAGGAGGAGACGTTGGATGAGCTTGTGACTTCCAAGTACTCCCCTTACAGCGTGGACTATACCTGGAGCAAGGAGGCCAGGCAGCTGAGGGAGATAGCTGTCAAGAGCCCATGGCTGATCACCAGGGACTTCATCCTAAAACACTTCCAGACCATGAAGATAGTGGACAAGAATGTAAGCATTAATTGCACAGTGCATGCTCCAAGCTGCTACAATTTAATTACATTGTAGAAGTGTTGTGGTCCAGTAGATTGTGGATCACAAGGTATGGGTTTATATTCCTTGCTTTAAGTGAGTTGCTTTGCTTAGGCATCCATTGGCAAGACATTTACCTCACTCTACCCAGGTGAAGTATAGGTACGGTTGTAATTCCTTGAATGCTTCAGAGCCGATCATTAAGACAAGAATGTAAGCATTGCAGAGGGTTGCACAGTGCATGCTCCTGCCACAATTTCCTGCACTATATCCAAATCCTAAACATCCACCCTGAACCAAACATTAACCCCACCCCTAACTAAACCAATACCCGTGATGAAATAAAGCCCACAGCTAATGTTCGATCATCTATCTTTGGACTTAATGTCAAATGTATAGCCATGCAATTTGAGAAAATTTCACTTTTTGGTAAATTAGTTATATGTATAAGTTATATGTTTAAGTTATATTTATGTGGCTTACAGACCCCCATAGCCTCTTTTGTTCCGATGTGCCCTATATAAGAAGCCACCATTATTATTATTATTTTAATTCATATCATTATTCTGTTTACTATAATGGTTGGTATTTTTGTTGTTGTTGTTATTATGATAATTACAGTTGATATTGTTATTACTTCTATTTTTTTTTTTTTTTTTTAGTTACGGGTATATATTTATTAATGTATTAGGTATATATTTATCTATTTATGTTTAATTTATATGTTTATTTATTTATTTATCCATTTATTCATTTATTCATTTATTCATTCATTTATTTATTTATTTATTCGTTTATTTTTTTGATCATTTTATTATTTATATTTTCATTTTTCTTCTCTAATCTTGTATGTATGTGCAGGTATGTAACGTTGACAGTGGAATGCTTCAGTTTCCCAAGCTGACCGAACTCACCCTCAGTGCTAACTCATTACAAAGTGTAGACTCCAGGAATCTTCCAATCACAATAAAGGTCAGTTCAACTTTTAACCTTCTCGCCCTTTTTTTCTAGGCATCTCCATTGAGTACTCATTTCATTTCATTTTTTTAAAATCAATATCTAGAAAATGGGGGAAAAAAGTTTAGTTTATGTTGGTAGGACGATGTCTCTTTTACTCTAACTGATTTTTTTTAGTTCAAATTTCATTTTCATAAATGTTTCAAAATCAATAAATTGATTTGCCACATTATTATTCAGCTTGTCAGCCATACTGTCACTAGACAATCTTGAATGAAATCTTTTTACATCAATTAACAAGGATCTAGGAGTTTCGTTGTATAACAAAAATGAGGCATGTTTTCATTCGTTCATTATACGATCTAGCCGCCCTTGTTATCCTTGATTGTGACATATATATTCAAATAAAATATATATTATGTTTTTTTAGAAGAACACTTTTGGCAAATATATGTATATATATATATATATATATATATATATATATATTCTTATAGAACTGTGAATCCTTCTCTGATTGAAAGTATTTCCATGTACAAAGAGGAAGCATAACAAAAAAAGTAGGAAATATTCACTGTCATTCTTAACGATATTATCCAGGATCAAATAGTGTGAATATGAATTTCATTTCTTAACATAGATGAGGTGACATGCTCCTGATTTTGTTATTTCTTTTATACCAATATGCAGGTTTTAGAACTAGTAGCTAATGAGATTAGTGATCTGGAACCACTCTGCTATGCCCCGCCCCCAGGTCTCATTCATTTGGGTCTAGGTGTCAACAGAATATCGGCTGTCCATGACTACCTAACAGGGCCTTATTGGTAAGCAGTATGTTTAAAGATATAGACGGGTAGTGGTAAAATTGCGGTTCAAGGGTTCTGGATGCAAAATATCCATTCAATATTGTTTAAATATTTCCCTCAGAGGTTTAGATGGCAATACTTCAACCTTAACTTGCCAAAAAGCAGAAATATTTGCCCAAATGTTCAATGTTGAAGTGCATTCGCGATATCTATCCAGGCCGGATCGATGTGATAATTTACCAAATATATCAATTAATTGGCGGTTTCCTGGCAAAATTTGTATCATCACGTATTAGTCAAAACATATTCTTTAACATGATTAGTTAAAAGAGCTTCCATTTCATTTTTTGAGAGGGGGGTATTTCCAAAACTGGTTTATACCTTTAAAGACCCTATCCAATGAGAATACAACTTTATATCAATGAAAAGCTGAATGAATATGAATACAAATGTAAAGGAGTAACTATGAAATATTTCCCCTTTTAGTATTGCACAAAAGCAAATTAAGAACTCATTTTCTGCACCCCTTTAAATTACGGATTAACAGGGGTCAAATTTGCTGCAGTTATGGTGATGACATAAGATGTAGACCAGATCAGCTCGCCTACCGGTATATAGTTGATGCTATGAGCCATGCTTTATTAATGCAAAATTATTGTGAATATGCATACTCCACATAAAATGATGTGATCAAGTCGATAGCTAGTTTTTAGGTCAACATTCCAATTTTCAAAGCTATAGATTTCAAGTTCTCTAACAGACACAAAATAGCATATATTTGATATTATTTGTGATCTAATACTTATAAGATTTGATATTATCAAATAAAATTATCGTAATATTGTACTATGGCTTATAATAATTCTGTGGATATGTGATTTTCTAGTTCGTTTTTCACTTCTGACAGCTAGGGTCTTTAGAGTGTACCAATCAACAAAAATATATTTTTTCTTTTGATGTAAGGGGTTCCATTTTGCTATACTGTATTCAAAATATGAGCCTCAAATATTCTTCAAAGAGATACATGTATCAAGGTCATTTTTGCCGGTCCCTTCGTATTCTATTGTTTCTGCCACTGATATAAAAAAGTTTCAATTAAGAGGTGTAATTTTTCTGGCTACTAAGAGTTTGTTTTAATGAGCCTTCACTGTAACAAAAACAACAACAGCAGCAGCAGCAACAACAGCAGTAGCAGCAGCAGCAATAACAAATGCTGTGGCAAAGGGAATTTCTAATGTACATAATCTTTCTGTGAAACTTACTTTCACAGGCCTCACTTACTCTCCTTGGATCTGAGCTTCAACAACCTGTGTGATTTTAAAGAAGTAGTCTACAAGCTTCAGACCCTACCAAAACTCAGAAATCTTGTACTCATCGGCAATCCCCTAGCAGTAAGTGCACCCTGAAGCCCTGTCTTATAATATAAAAAGTTATTTTTCATTCACAGGAACTGTTTTGGGATGTTCATTGGTTACAGAATTATTTCTTTTAAATTATTGTTATGCTTCAATCCTCCACCCAAAGCTCCTGTTTTTAAATGGTAGGCCTGATGGCTCAGTTGTAGAGAAGTAGTCTTGTTTATAACCGGGAGGTCCCAGGTTCAAAACCATTTTAATGAGCTATTTTACTTTGGTAAGGCATCAATTATCATTACCTGGTCTCTCTCTGAAAAGACTTAATGTGAGCCGTTGGTCCCCTGGGTGGGTACTTACACGCATTATATACACATGCTTTCTTAGGAGTTGAGTAAAAACAAACCATTAAAACTATCAAACCATCACAATTATTTCTTAGTTTTTCAGTGCTGTTTTGGAGCTGTAGTACAGACCTGAACTGTCACTCCAGTGGAATTTCCTCACTTCATTTATTGCTTAATCTCAACAATTTTTTTGAAGAAGCAGTAAAACAACAGTCTTTCCATATTGCATTGTTTGAATATTTTGAGATAGAACATTGAGTCAACAAACTCTTCAACTTAATTACAATAGTGTTGTCATTATCAGAACTGTTCCAATTTTGATAAGGGAATTTTATAATTGTGTATTCAGTTCATGCATAGACTTCTCTTCAGTAGTTCTTTAGAAAGTGAATTTTAAAGTACCACTGGCAATGTTTTATGAGTTTTAGGATTTTCTTTTTTATGGGGGGGGGGGGGGGGGGGGGTCTTGGAACCCTCTGGTAAAGCTGCCCACGACAACAAGAAGTCTTTTGCAACTTTGTCAAATAAGACCCTCATAACAATTCTCTATCTTATTTCAGTTGCTACCTGGTTACCGTGGTTACACAGTGGATAGTTTGCGTAAATTGACCATCCTGGATGACTTGCAGATATCAGCCGATGAGAAACATCACTTCAAAGGATTAGCTAGAAGGAGAGGTGGGATAGTGTGTACTGTGCTATATAGAGTGATGGCACATTGTAAATGTTCTCTAAAATTTCTTCTTGTTTTTCTTCTTCTTGTTCTTGTTCTCCTCCTCCTTCTTCTTCTTTGTCTTTGTCTTCTTCTTCTTCCCTTTCAAGC